>NC_045629.1:52169347-52498722 GCF_009829155.1 Mustela erminea
ATTCACTTTGACAATACTTAAGCCTCGATCCCCTCACTTGTAAATAGGGATTAAAACACTATACCTACCACCTAGTGTTACTAAGGTTAAATACAACTATTATGGTAAAGGACTTAGCACACTGCTTGGATTATAATAAAGTGTCAATAAATAACAGCACATGATCCCTAGTCAGACTGGTTGGTAGTAAGGCCTGGAATGCTGTAGTGAGATGTGTTCAGATTAAGTGGAAAGAGGCAGTGACTATTCATTTAATATGTACTGGGCACCATCACGCTCTGGAAAGAATGAGAAATTATGCCACCAATTAACTGGTTATCTGATGACATGGGCAGAAGGAAGGGTAAGGATAAGGTTGGGATATATACCCACAAAACAGTGCTTTAGAAAGTGAATCTTTTTTTGTTTTGCAACGAAACTGTTTCTATAATCCTACTAGTCTGAATGTCATCCTTCCAGACTGACTATACTCCCAATTTGGGATATACCAAACCTGACATTCTTTTACCTACATTTATTCTACCCATTCCTTCTCTAATGCTTATACATAATCATATATATAAATCTCTATATAAATATGTACATATACACACACGTTTTATTTATTTATTTATTTATTTGATGGAGAAAGGGACAGATCACAAGTAGGCAGAGAGGCAGGCAGAGAGAGAGGGGGAAGCAGGCTCCCTGCTGAGCAGAGAGCTCAATGCAGGGCTCGATCCCAGGACCCTTGATCACGACCTGAGCTGAAGGCAGAGGCTTAATCCACTGAGCCACCTAGATGCCCTACATATTTTTTTTTTAAAAGATTTTCTTTTTAGGGGTGCCTGGGTGGCTCATTTGATTATGTGTCTGACTCTTGGTATCAGCGTGGGTCATGATCTCAGGGTTGGGAGCCCACGCACGCACGGGGCTCCATGCTCAGCAGGGAGTTCGTTTAAGATTCTCTCCCTTTATCTCCCACCACCCGCCCCAGCTCACCAAAACACAAACTCACTAAAATACATAAATAAGTCTTAAAAAATAAAATATTATTATTATTTTTTTTCCTTTGAAAGTAATCTCTACACCCAATGTGGGGCTTGAATTTATAATCCTGAGATCGAGAGTGGCATGCTCTACCAACTGGGTCAGTGAGATGTCCTGAATTATATTTTTATTTTTGATTAAATTGTTCCCCATTAGAGAAGCAAATGTCTTCAAGGAGTAAGTGTGAAGCCCAGAGGATATGGATGCAAAGTCTGGACTGATTCTAGGTGTAAGTGTCAGGGATAACTGACTGTTGTTAGCATTTTGATTGCTATTTTGTCAGGGTTATCCTTACAAAGCTACAGAGTGATGTGCACCAACACTACTTTTCTCATCAGCCCTGTTAGTTTAGTGTTTAATTTTGCAGATTGTCAGATTTTCCAGAAATGATTATATTTTAGTCTTTGTTCATTTTGCTTCCTTAATAGACCTCTGAACAACCAGTATCAACTTTTGGTTCTCGGAATAGAAATATCTACAAAAAACATATCTACCTAATTTGCTCTTTAGATGTAAAGAAGCATTCAAGTATTTTGGATGATGATAATCCATTATATCTACCTTTGATAAATTTCTTGTAACTCTAGAAACAGAAACTCCCAAGTTAAGGAGGTTCCAATTCAAAAGACAGCAACTTTCCACTTGGACAGCATCTTCTCCATAAAATTATGTAGTGATTAGGTTATCTGATTAGCTTTAAAAAGCCTATTTAATTCATAGTGGTTCTA
This sequence comes from Mustela erminea, assembly GCF_009829155.1. Taxonomy (NCBI): domain Eukaryota; kingdom Metazoa; phylum Chordata; class Mammalia; order Carnivora; family Mustelidae; genus Mustela; species Mustela erminea. The sequence goes on from NC_045629.1 coordinate 52,171,105, forward strand.
AGAGGACAACCGGAATGAAAAATTGAAATTATTATAATGCTAGTGGTTAAGCTATACTCAAAAGCTACACTAAATATATACAGCTTTTAACTTAGCCTGTTTGTTATCAATTAAGAAAGGGAGAATTAACTGAGGAATGAATAGGTAGAGATTCTCTGATGGTGCTCTCAATAAGATTTTGATATAAGTTTTCAGGTTTAGAATACAAAGATCTCATTGCATAATTCAGAAAATGGCAAAACTGAGAAATACTCAAGACTTCTTCAGGTTTAACCTGATACTATTTCTTAATCTCAAAGAAAAGCAAAGAGCTATGGTTTTAAGCTAGATTAATGACTATAACTATCAAATTTAAAGAAATCATTTAAAAAATAGGAAGTGTTCAAACAACTGCTATTTCACAGGACACATGGCAGAGGAGAGGAGAGAATGACTTCAAAATAATGTTAAAGAAACTGCCCTTCAATTTGAGATTTCATGGTTTTAAAGCCCAAGGAAAAAAAGAAGCAGGCAAGGAAATTTATGATTAGAACCGAACTACCTGTAAAAGGAAACAAAACGACAATTTCCTGTTCTACAGATGAAGAACTGGGTTTCTTTTCAAAACTGACAAGAGCTGACACTTTATGACTATAAGTAGCCTAGACTGAAAGTGACATGGTACCTTTTGCCTTTGGTTTTAATAAGCCACAAAACTGAAATGCAAAGAAAAATCAACTATGCTGTACCGACCACTGAAGTACATAAAATACATATGAAAGACACATGAAAAGAGCATGTAGGGAATTGATGCTCTCATGGAAATTGCAGTTTTGGAATGAGATATGCTTATTCATTTAATCCAAGAAATTTATAAATAGTTATGAGAACATACAAAACAATATGGTCCTGAATGATACAGTATACTTTAAAGTCATTATAAACAATGCATCATATGGGCATATGGTATTATTAAACAGACACAAAGAGCCACACTTACAAAAAAACCTGCATTATATAAGTATAGAACAGGGAGGGCTTACCTGACTATTAACACAGCATTTTTTCACACAACAGAAGTAGGCAGAGCCAGAGTAAAGAAAGAGCACATTCCAAATCAGAAAAATTTAATGACCCAGTTCTGTAGAAACCAGTCAAGCCAACGTAAGCTACTATGAAAAGAAGTGATGTGATGCAAAGAAAGAAACTGGTGAGGCACAGAGGTCAGCTAAGAAGCTCCTCCAACTTGTAAACTTTTCCTTCACGTAAGTTCCACTATCTAACAAGAGCAAGAGCATGTTCCGTCTGTTTATAAGCAAAGGACAGCTTTATAGTCAGTGGTGGTCACCATCATTTGACTGTCTTGTTTTTCAGAGTATGGTGTTTTATAAATATTAACTCCATTATGGCTGATAATACAAAAGAAATTCTGAAAACACTTGCAAGAAGAAATTAATTCCAATGGAAATAGAGGTACTTAAAAAAAGTGCCATCTCTTAGATAAAGCAGCAGCAAAGGGTGACTACCGAATGGGACTTAGGATTCGAAAAGGAAGATTCTGAAGGCTGACGAGGAAATCACATGATATATGGAAAAGACTGTGCCTGAACGAGCAATGTCAGGCACTGAGACATGGAAAATTAGGATATGCAGACAAATGATTAGCCTGAAAACCCGACACCTACTGGTCCAGTTAGTGTAGGAGAAGGGAAGCACTTTGAAACTTAAAGATTAAGTATGGTGCACAGACTGACTTGTTGCAAGTCAGAGGTTTATGGTTCATGAGCTGAAGGACTGTGCACACAATCAAAGGGAAGAGTGTGTGGTCAGGCTTGTGGGTCTCATTACTAATAATGTTAATGATAATGCATTAGTAATAATGATAATCACTAATAATGATAATGTGTCAGGTACTTCCTTTTTTTTTCTTTTTTAAATGTTTACTTATTTAGAGGGGTAGGGGAAAGGGGCAGAGGGAGAGAGGGTATCTCAAGCACACTCCTTGTTGAGCACAGAGCCTAATGTGGGGCTCAACTTCATGACCCTGAGGTCATGATCTGAGGTGAAATCAAGAGTCGGATGCTTACCTGACTGAGCCACCCTGGCACCTCTCAGGTACTTTCTTTAAATTCTTAGTATTTAATTCTTAATATTATTTAATCCTTAGTACTATTTAATTCTCTTCTTATTCCTATTTAACAGAGAAGAAAAAAAAAATGGCACAGAGAACTCAATTTTCCTAAGATCACAAAAAAGCTAGTGAAGTGTCACAACTGGGATTTGAACCCAGGCAACAGGCTCCAGGGTCTGCAGTCTTAGCCACTAAGACACACTACTGCCCTAGCGAATTCCCTATGATATTTGGAATAATTATCAGGAAGACAGCAGGAGCTGCCTCAACCCTCAACAGAATTTCAGGGAAGATAAAAGTAGTTTATTTTGTAAAAACGTTCTCTTGGTCCTGTATTAACACAAAGAGAAAAGATTTTAAAACTTGTCAAGACTGATTCTTATTTGCTACAAATCTATGTAGTGACTGAAGACAGGACTAATCTGCTTCTTGGTTTCTTTGGAAGAGTATTTCAGGACCCACCTTTAATAAGAAAAATGTACAGACAGGACTTAATTATAGGCAAGATATCTGGGGCACCGGGAAGAGCAGCAGCAACAAGGGGAGGCAGTGAAGGCTGAAGGAGGTGTTTCAAAGGAAGGAGGAACAGAGAAGGGGAAAAGCAGGAAAGGCTGGAGGACTAACTGAAGGTGGTAGTATTCTTTTATTTTTTTTTAAGATTTTATTTATTTATTTGACAGAAAGAGATCACAAGTAGGCAGAGAGGCAGGCAGAGAGAAAGGAAGGGAAGCAGGCTCCCTGCTGAGCAGAGAACCCAATGTGGGGCTCGATCCCAGGACCCTGGGATCGTATCATGACCTGAGCTGAGGGCAGAGGCTTTAATCCACTAAGCCACACAGGTGCCCCAGAAGATGGTAGTATTCTTAATGTTAAGACAGAGTCTAGAAAGCAAGCGTGTGGAGTATGAAGTCTACGGGCCACTGAGAACAATGGGCAAGTCTCAAGAGAGCAACAGAATCCAAAGATGAATGAAGAGCAAGACTGGTCCTCTGTCAGGCTGTCCTCTACGACACAGCTAAGCCCCAGCAACTTCCACAGAAAACAAGAAGTCCACCATTAGGAAGAAACAACTTCAGTTTGAAAGTTCTCTTCTTGCAACTTGACTGGGTTTGTCGCCTGTCCCAGTGTCCTAATTTCTTTGACCTTTTATTGCCCAGACTCCTTGAACACCTGGTGTCCGAGCCGAGCTCTCACACAGTGTAAATGCCAGAACCGTCAGCACGCTGAGGGTGGACAGCATTGGAAGGAGAAGGCGACTGGACATGGGTGGTGATCCCTTAGATTTACTCCACATTTCATTCCAACGTTTTCAGAAAGTCTGAAAACTGAACTTCCCCTTTTATGGAACCAATTACTGACACTCTAATAGCAATATTTACTAGTCTAAGATGGGAAGGTTTTTAATTGTTATTTAAAAGGTAAGATCAGGAACTCCTGGGTGGCTCAGTTGGGTAAGGCAACTGCCTTTGGCTCAGGTCATGATCCCGGACCCCCGGGATCGAGTCCCACGTGAGGCATCCAGATCGGCAAGGACTTCCTCCTTGACTTCTTCCCTCTCATGCTCTCTCTTTCCCATTTTGGCTCTCTTTCTCCAATAAACAAATAAATAAAATCTTTTTTTTTTTTAAAGGTAAGATCAGTACAAGCAGGAAAATTTATATTAAATCTATCACTCACACTCAGGACTCTCAGTATTTTCAAACCTGTTACTAGAAGTCACATATTTCTACTTTAAGCAGGAAATCCTACATCTAGCTGCTTATAATTAAATGAATATTCATTTGCATTAGCACAGATACTTAAGAATGAATGCAGCAATATATTTATTCCTATTATTTTAAATAATGTTTTTTGAGGACCAAAATATTTCATGTGGTCTTTGACTCTAATCAAGGCAGGTAACCCCTTAGTTTCTTGAGGGCCACTAAAGTTCAGAACAAACAATGATCAAGGGTGACATGGCAGTAAAATAGAATATATATTTTTAAAAAGTTAAAAGAGGCACAAAATATAGAAAAAGAAGGAAAAATAGAAAAAAAGAAAACCCCACAGTTTTTCCACTTCCGAAAGGGTCATAGCACAATATGACTAAGATAAGGAGGGTGCCCTTAATAGAACGATCCAAACAGCTTTATCCTAAAATTTCTAAGTAGTAAGAGTAATTCTGAATTTTGCCAGCAAAGCACAAGATAAGGTAAATGGTGGAAGATTCAACCTTTTATACCTTTTCCTAAGGGCCTGAAATGGCAATTATTTTCCTGTAAGGGCATAGAAACTATTGATAATGGTACCTCTATTTCCCAATTTTAAGCACTACAGAAGACTAAAATGCTAAGCAAGCTACTATTTCTATTTCCTGAATGGGAAAAAATGTTAATTTTGAAGTTAACTGTGATTCTTGTGGGAAAATAGAAGAGGCAAAGCAAAAATCAGCACCTGAGCAAACATAAATTCGTCTTGACGCTCATGATTTTCTAAGCCATTTTTTTTTTATCACCTTTGACATAGTTCTTTTAGTATATGTTGCATCTTTTTCCAGGTGAATTCTTGTCTTAGTGTCTTGTCAAGAGTGATACCCAGAAATAAACATACTGTCCAGAGAGTGTTTAAAAGAGGAGTAAAGAAGAACTCAAGGGTCTGCCTCCGGCTCAGGTCACGATCCTGGGGTCTGGATCAAGCCCCCTACCAGTTTCCTGTTTCTCCCTCTCCCTTTGCACCTCCCTCCACTTGTGCTCTTTCTCAAGTAAGTAAAATCTTGAAAAGAAGAAGAATAACAAATTCCATCTACTTTGTTCTGGATACTGTATTTCCAGCACTGTAGTTTAAGACAAATGAGCTCTAACAGACACGGAGCTATTAGTCCCCTGGAATCCAAAGTCCACTCTGCTCCTCCACCAAGTGACTGGCTTTTGCACAAAAGCTGCATAGTACATCCAATCCAAAGTCAGGCCTTAGCAAAATCACAAATAATTAACATGCTATCACACTTGGAAGAATTATTCTCAAAGTAGGAAGAATTATCCTCAGAGTTACCGAGTAGAAAAGAAAATGTCAAATGTCTGAATGCAACGTGTTATACCTTCGCTGGATCTGGCCTACGCACTCAAGTGGGTGAGTTTCACCTCCACAATCTAAGCCTCACACGCGGCTGTCACATTACCACCTGTTCTGCCCATGGTCCGGGTGCTCATACTTACTGTTCTGACACTGAATTTATTTACTGCTTCTTATAATAATATAAAATTATACCATATAATAATCTTGCTATAAATAAGCAGTTGTTCAACAGACTTGATAATACATGAAATACTATGATTATATAACCTAGAACTATGCTTCATATAAAATACATTACTGTATAATAAAACACTGTAAGTAATACTTAATTATATCCTATGTAATGTTACTTATAAAAGTACAATACAGTCAATTATGATGCTAGCATTACTTTCTTTTCTAAAAGTTTCAGGGAGCGCTCTACTCCAGAAGCTTAAGCGTCTTATAAATAAACTCTCTCAATATAGGCAATGCCTTAAAAATTAATAGTGTCCTAAGTATGTGTATTATTTTTTATAAAATGTGCTTCGTCTTGTATTCTCTACTCACTTTTTCATTTGAAGGACAGTTTCTTGGCCTCACGTTATGTTCTATTTTTTCATATTCTGAAATCCTAAACACCCTAATGGGGTCAGTATCACCTAAAATATAATAAACTTTCTTCCCTTTCTTCATTTAAAACACGGGTAAAAGACACACCACTTAATACCAGTCAAAAGAACTGGTGAAATTCTTTTTAGTAAGTTTAGTAGGAGGTCCAGTATTTGACTAAGTAATTGAAAATAATATTAAAATCACATAGGAAAGGTATAAAGGACCACTTATACCTGCTGTTTTATTCATGCAACTTCTCTATATTTAAAAAATAATTGTAAACTGCTATCAAATAATTATAGTATAGGATTTATTTCTTTTCAGAAGATCTGAAAATTCTACGATAATGAAAGTATTATCAAACTGGATGATCTTCCAGGGATACTTCAAAATACCACATTATAGTATTTAAGCCTAAAATAGTGGCTAAAAACAAAAGACACTTTACTATAGTGCTCCACACTAATGCAAAATATTACTAATTAAATTGTAAGCAAAATAATTGCAATTTAGAAAATAATATATCCTAATTAAAAAGGCCACAACTAATATTTACTTTAAAGGCTTATAGGATCAGCAGTGTGCTAGGTCTCTGAGTACTAAAATACAAACTGTAAAATGCAAATACACAAAGATGACGACTTTTCAAAAAAGATTTATTTATTTGACACACACAGAGAGAGAGAGAGAGAGCGCACAAAACTAGAGGGAACAGCAGAGCAGGAGGAAAAGCAGGCTCTCCACTGAGCAGGGAGCCTGATGTAGGGCTCGATCCCAAGACCCTGGGATCATGGCCTGAGCTGAAGGTAGATTCTTAACTAACTGAGCCATCCAGGTGCTCTGATGACTTTCTTTAATTATTTACTTTAGAGAGCGACAGACCAAGTGCATGGGTGAGTGGACAGAGGGGCAGAGGATGAGAATCTCAAGCAGACTCCCAGCTGAGCAGGGAGTCCCACCTGGGGCATGATCCCAGCACCCATGAGATCATGAACCTGAGATCACAACCTGAGCTGAAACCAAGAGTCAGAAGCTTAACTGACTGAGCCACCCAGCTGCCATGATGATGACTTTCATAGAATAAAAATTCTGACAAAACAAAGCGCAAACAATACTTAAAAACTACTTGAAGTCTATTTTATATACTCTGCTAATTCAGTTAATATAAACAAGGATTAAGAAAGAAACTTTCCTAATTGATATTCTCTTTCTCCGCTCCCAGAAATATGTCTTTGCCTGACAAAGAAGTCCATGTTAAATATAAAGTAGTCTCAAGATAAGCTAACCTCGGTACAGATGTTTTAAGGTAGGAACATTCTGAAGCTGTGTCACGGATGAATTGGGAATAACATATTAATCCTCATATGTAAAAGCTTTCTATTTGAGAAAGCAGCAAGCTCCAACATCTGTTCCTATTAGCAACGAGAAAAGCCTTTCAATTTCAAGGTAGTTTTGCCTAACGTGTATGTAAGAAAGCCAATTTCATTCTCTTATTCTTTGTAATGTCACAACTCTAGGCCATGAATCAAAAAATCAAAAAAGAGAAGTAAACAATTACATTTCTGAACAGTCTGGGGAAAATGAAAGGTTGGACTTCAATGGAAGCATACTAAAAGAAAAGTTAAATTATAGAAAAACATGATCATACCCAAGGAAGTGTTCTCACTCATTGCAGATAGCTATGTAAACTGATACAACCCTTTTTCAAAGCTATCTAGGAAAAGGTTTCTAAATTATTTATCATCTTTGATAAAGTAATTTCCACTTCTAGAAATCTTTGTGAGAAAAGTCTTAGAAATAAAAGACAAGATATAAATTAATATATCCCTTGTAACATGGCTGAGACTAGGGAAAACCCATTGGGAACAATCCATTGATACGTTTAAGAACACTACAACATAGATACTGAATGGAAACTTTATACAGGCATTAAAACAGTGGTTATGAAAAAAAATGTAGTCTGTAAAATGTTAAATAGAAAGTGCAGAAGACAAAATTAGTTATAATTTTAATGGATATGCAATTATTTTTAAGGTATACATAGAAAAAGGACAAATTAAAATATTATGAATTATACTAATGCAGGGTTAAATGGGTAGCTTTCTTAATTTTATTGCTCTTTTTCCATGTTTTCTAAATGTTTAATGAGCCTTGTATAATAAATAAAATCTGTGAAACGAATAAAAATCCTGATTTGGAATTAATTAATAGGGAGGGCATAATCAAATTATTTCTAGAATTATTGATTTAAATAAATATCACAGATGATAGAGTAAAATTCAGCTTGAAGTAGATAAATTTAAAAAGTCAGGTAGATTTAATTTATGCAAAGGTCTTGTTATAAATCAATCTAACCTAAAAAATGTCTCATTCTATGCAGCAGATGAGCTGTTACTTAGGTGTTTGAAAAGTTTAGACATTTAAAGAACATGAGACATTTGATCTAGACATTTTTAAAAAAGAACGTTAAAATTGCCTTCCTACTCTCACGACATAGACAATTAAATTACTTGGCAGTTTCTGGGATGTAATTTCACAATTTTCACATACTATTAGATTTACAAAAATACTATTTGTCTTTTCTCCTTTATCATAATCATATATATAAAATTCTGGACAATGGGAAGTTCTAAATAAAAAACATATAGGAAATAAAATTATATCCAATAATTTTCCCCCATTTAAAATCATCTAGTAAATACTCTTTGATACTTTACATTTTCTTATGCCAAACTCTGTGGTGTAAGAACAAGCAAAAGGATTAACACTTAACTCTCTCAGTAGAGATTTGAGGAGGAGGAAGACAAAATAGAACAGATTAGAAAGAGAAATAAATTTTCCCAAGCATAAGAACCAAAAATATATTATCAATCAGAAATAATTCTCATAGTTCACATGAATTCTCAAAATTCATATGAATAAATAAAACTCAGTACTTGGTGTTATTCATGATAAAATAAGAAAAATGAATACTGTCATTTACTACTTATGAGATACTATAAATAGGCCTTTTATAAATTCATCATCTTACTTAATATGCTTATTATTCATCATAGGATTTACCACTTGAAGACAACATTAGAGGTATGGTTTGCACATGTCTATTTTCTCCATTAAATAAGTTCCTTGAGACAAGAATATTTTACTCGTTGCTCACTCCCACCCTTCTTGGCGTAAGGTCCACATCAGGTGCTCAACACACGCTAAGTGAATTTAATTCATTACAGACAGTGTGTCTATATATCCTGTACTGTCCAGGACTGTTCTGGTTCTGTCTGTAGTGCCAGAATAATTACAAGTAGTGTAGCCTTTCAATTTGAAAGTGGCCTGATGTGGACAATAAACAACTTGGAAACACTAACTGTAGACAAGTTAGAATTATTTCTAAAATTGTCAGTACAATCTCCAAAATGCACAGAATGACGGGACAAGAGCACTGAGCACCGTCAGAGACAGCAGCAGAGGTAAAGAGAACAGGTGAGGAGTAGAAGCCACTTCTGCTGCTTGCTGGTCTCAAGAGAAAGCAAGTCCTACATTTAGAGATTCTTCCAAAGGCTAGTTCATTTAGACCAGCCCCCAAGGCACTCTCATTTCATGTGGGGATGCACAGAAATCAGACGGCTTAGACTGTGCGCAGCATTACATGTTCTACAGCTGCACAGACAGCAAAACCACAATGAGTCTGTATATCTGAAAGCACATTTTGAGACTGTATCAACTTACATTTTTTTTTTTATAAATGATTTTATTTATTTGACAGACAGAGGTCACAAGTAGGCAGAGAAGCAGGCAGAGAAAGAGAAGGAAGCAGGCTCCCCGCTGAGCAGAAAGCCTGATGCAGGGCTCGATCCCAAGACCCTGGGATCATGACCTGAGCTGAAGGCAAAGGCTTTAACCCAATGAGCCACTTAGGTGCCCCTCAACTTATTTTTTAGTGGGTTTCATATTATTCTTCCCCTTCCATATTACCCATAATAATTGGATTTCATACTATTCTCCTTCCACAGAAGAAAGATTTTATAAGAATAACTTTCAGGATAAACAATAAGCCATAATAAGGTTCACTGACCTCTGAAGTTAAGCATTTTATTGATGCATAAACATTTAATTAAAATATACAGTTTGTTATGTGCTGAACTGTTCACTTCCAAAACTCCTATGTTAAAGTCCTAACCTTTTGTACCTCAGAATGTGACTGGATTTGGGGTCAGAGTCATAAAAGAGGTAATTAAATTAAAATGAGGTCATACGGGTAGACCATACTGACTGATCCAATAGGACTGGTGTCCTTATAAGAAGAGATTAGCACACAGAGACACATAACAAAGACCTGTGAAGATACAGGGAGAAGACTGCCACCTGCAAGCCAAAGAGCGATCTCAGAAGAAATCAGCTCTATCAACACACTGATCTCAGATTTTACCCTCCAGACTTGTGAGAAAACAAACCTTTATTAAGTCATCTGGTTTATGGTCCTTTGTTATGGCAACCCTATCAAATGAATGCACATTTCTAAATATATGGCTGAAATGCAGAAGTAGAATAATCAACAGTAAAGAAAATAAACAGGGACGCCTCGGTGGCTCAGTCAGTTAAGCCACCGCCTTCAGCTTGGGTCATGATCCCAGGGTCCTGGGATAGAGTCCATAAGCATGCGGCTACTTGCTCAGCGGGGAGCCTGCTTCTCTCTCTGCCTCTGCCTGCTTGTGGGCATTCTCACTCTCTCTCCCTCTGATAAATGAATGAATGAATGAATGAATAAATAAATAAAATCTTTTTTAAAAATAAAATAAACAGGATTAATATATGAAAAACACACTCTACATATTCTAAGTGCTAAATTTTTAAACTGAATTTTTTTCAAACAGGAATCTATATAATGGTAATTCTGACATTCAACAAACATCAAAGCTTAGTAGTTTTTAGTCTAATTTCAAGCAAACATAAAAATTAAGAAGTAGAATCTAATCTTGATGAGTTGAAGCAAAATTCCGAATACTGTTATCTGTCCAAATTGCCATAACTCTCGTGCTTCATATAAATCTGCATAACTCAGAACACCATTATTTTGTAAATTATTAAGGCATTAAAAAAAATGATGGATGGTAAGAAAAAAAATTCATCCCAAGGGCAAGAAAGGCCAACTGGGATTTTATGTAACAGGGAACAAAAAGTTCACTAAAATGGTTTCAAATTCTACTCAAAATTAACTTTGAAGTACAAATTATTGAATTTTGGTATGGTAGCAAAGAAGAACACTCACAATTATCTGCAAAGGCTATTAAAATATTCCTCCTTTTTTCAATTACACATCAGTGTGAGACTAAATTGTTTTCATATATGTCAAACAGAATAACATATTACCCAAAGACTGAATGCAGAAACAGATGTAAGAATCCAGCTATATTCTTTTAAGCCATTCTTTGAGACTGCAAAATTATAAAACAATGCCATTCTTCTTATTGATGTTTTTGTATTGGAAAATTCATTTTTATAACATTATTTTATTGATGTAAACATGCAATAGATTCATTACCGTTATTTGCAAATAATGCATTTTAAAACAATTTCTCAGTTTTAATTTCAAATACAGTGAATATCAGTAGCTATAACCTACATAAAAAAATTCTTTAAAGTCCGTGTTATGGACTGAATTGGGCCCTCTTTCAAACTCTTTTGTTGAAGCCCAATGTCATTATATTGGGAAATAGAGCCTTTCAGGAGGAAAATGAAGTTAAATGAGGTCCTAAGGGTAGGATCGAATCCTATAGGACTTAGGGTCCTTATAGGAGCAAGACACCAGGAATCTCTCTGCACACAGATAGAAGGCCATGTAAGGACACGGCAAGACAGTGTCCATTTGCAACCTAGGAAGAGAGAGCTCACCAGAAGATAGCCCTGCTAACACCTTGGTCTTGAACTTCTGGCCTCTTGAACTATGAGAAAATAAATATATCCGTTATGTATGCCACTCAGCCTAATGTATTTTGTTATGGAAACCCAAGTAGATTAACATGGTCCTCAGTATTTTAAAAGCTTAAAAGGGGTCCTTAGACTAACATTTTAAAAAATCACTGAATTAGACAATATCATTTGATTGTATAAGTTAAAATGTTTGCATACAATCTTATTTCGTAGTGACAACTTGGAAAGATAATCCTAATTTTCATTAGTATTCAAAATAGAAAAGGGAGAAAATTAAGGTTATCTTTCAAATAAGCTTATTTTTGCTTGACGTGTAAAAATCACACAACTAGAAGATAAGAGAACAGAGAGACAAACTGTGAAAGGGTCTAGGTGGGCTACAAAGGCACTTGCTTCCAGTTTCAGAAAATCACACTTGTCAATGTGTTTGGCTGTGCAAACTATCTCTTAGAAGTTTTGTTAAGTCTATTAACTTTGTGAATATAAAATCAGGCATAAAACAAAAAGAGGAAACTCTGTTTTGCTTCATGTGAGGAAAAAATAACCAAAGTACAAGATGCCATGAAAAAAGTCAATCAGTAGTTTGATAAATACAGAAAGTGTAATTTTTTTTTACCTACATAAAACTTATCAAGACTAAAGGGAAATAATAACATAATGGTAAGAAACTCTATTTCAGTATATGCAAAAATAAAAGATTTTGCTCCCTTAAGTAATTAGGGTTGATAGAGCACAAATGGAAACAAAGCTGTGAAAGGCATGTTAAGAAGGAAAATTATAATAGTTACAGGCTTTTACATAATTATTAAGTTATAAAGGTTTAGATGAGTGGAAAAAATGCATTTACCTCAACAAGGTTTCTGAATTTCATGGTACAAATATGTTGTTTGGTTGTTTTTTTTTTTAAATAACATATAAGTTGTGTACTCCAGACCAACAATTTTATATATAGTTGTACTCAAATATAAAAATCAAGCAAAATGTTTAACTTCTAAGGCTCAAATACTAGAAATAGCATTCAAAATTACATTTTCATAAATTTCATTTCATATAACTTCGTAAGGAAAGAAAATACTAATTCAACTTGAGTTAATTTTTTTTGGCTCAATGTTTGTATGAAAAAATAATTATGCCGTCTGTTTGGAAGAGTATAATCAATCCACGGGCATGCAAGTATCAATTTTATCTTATGAGAATTTCTCCATGTTCCAGTTACTTCATTCCTTATTACATGCTGCAAAAAGCAGTAATAATTTTTATAGCCAAATATCACTTTGTAAGATACCAGGTGGCTTTCAATATTTACCATATAAGTCATGCATAAAATTTAAACATTACAAAAAAATGACTTACCAGTTGACACTCCTGAAATATGCACATTTTCAGAATGTTCTGCAAGAGCACCATTTCCTAAAATTAAACATAATAATAAACTAATTTCCAAGATAAAATTTATAAAAGTTTTTCAGATTCTACCTTTAAAAGAAAAACTACACAGAACTGCTTTGTAATATTCAGAAACTAAATTCTCTTACAATAACCTTCAAAACAATACAACGAAGCCCCAAATTACAGTAGTATCAGGGATAACAAAACATTTTGGAAATCACAACCATGCAGTGTAATATACATGAAGATCAAATATACAGATGTAATTACTATCAGAAAAAAACTGTTTCAGAAGAAAATTCGGAACTACTATTAGAAAAGAGAGAATCTCATTTTTTTGTTTTTAGAGGGAGGGAGTGCATGTGTGAGAAGGGGGTGGGGCGGAGAGAGAGAGGAAGTGGGAATCTCAAGCAGGCTCCTCGCTTAGAAGAGGGCCTGAGGTGGGGCTTGATGTCAAGACCCTGAAATCATGCCCTGAGCCGAAATCATAGTCAGATGCTTAACCAACTGAGTCACCCAGGGCCCCAAGAATCACATCCTTCTTAAAAACAGCATTCCACTAGTAGCATGTTCAGTCAGTCCACAATGTGGCTACTGCTTAAGGATTCTACCTGTTGGTACTTAAAACAAATAATAAAGTCTTGCACTGTCTTCTAAATCTTTCAACTTCTTCTCATCAACAACTCGAACAGTTTTAAGAGTAGGGACAGAATTATACTCTATTTTCATATCTGCCAATTTCCTATACCTCTTCCTACAAAGTTAGGCACCTGGAAACATGAAAATAACTGAAATAAGTTACTAAGGGTCACCTCAAACTCCCATTTAAAGTGCTGAGGATATTTACTCCAATAATAATGGTGTCCCTTCATCTTGTAAAGTCTCCCTCCAGTTATTAGGTAGGTTTGGCACTACAACAGCTCAGGAATCCAGCTGGCAGAGAAAGAATTCTTGCAGTGGGGCAAGGGAGGAAGCTGAGTGGGAGAAGCTTAGAGAGCTATGGCGGGATTCTCTTTGATGGTTGAAAGAGTAGAGACAAGAGCAAGCACAGCAGGTAACAAATTATCTTTTACAACCATCACACTTCCACGATTGCTTGAATATTGTACAGCACCCCCCGCAATGCACTAGGCCCTAAGAAGGCAGACTGTGTTTATTTGGCTCACCCTTGCACGCATAGTTCCTAGAACAGAGCAGGTGCTCAAAGAGCTGATGAATGAATAAATGAGGGAGGTCATGATCATGACGTCAAATCACGCCAATTGATAGAGTGCGAGACATAGCACTGAAAAGGTATTCACTTTTGTAACTGTGTAAAATATGTTATTACCAAAACAAAAATAGCCATCAAACAGCCTTTCAGTTCAACCATAGCAATAGCCTTCATAATGAAAATGTGTATCCCTCCATCATAAATGATACAGTGGAAATGGTGACATAGGTGTGTTAGCTGTATTTAGTACAAAAATGAATCTGATTGTTGTTATTTAAGTATTGTGCATTAATACTACAGAAGCCATGATTAATTTTCCCAGCAATGTTAAATGCTATGCAGACATAAAACTGAAACGAGAAACTCCCACCTATTTCTTCAACACATACAACTTATAATAATTGGTAGCATAAATAAAATGACATAAAAACTGATTCAATAAAACAACTAACAAGATTTGCCAAAGGGCGGTATAAACTGCCCGAAGAGTTGCTACTCAACAAGCAGATCGGCAGTACTGGCATCATAAGGAACTTATTACAAATGCAGTCTCGGATTACTGAATCAGAATGTACATTTTAAAAAGATGCTTCTCCTACTCCCAGAGATTTGTATGCACAATTAACATTTGAGTAACACTGGCTTGAATCTTCTACTCCTATATTATAACCATAAATTACAGCTGTGTAGTCTGTGACCCCAAGGTTTTTCCCAACATCCTTAAGGTAGCATACTCAATTATCCTCAGGAAAGTTTTCAATATTAAATACATTTCATACATTGATTTTTTTTTTTTAATTCAGCAGATAGACTAAAGATAGGCAGAAGGAAAAGAATAACATAATGTAGTATTTAAGACTGAACCCTGGACTGGATTGCCAGGATTCTAATACCAGCTCTACCACTTACTTGCTATGCAACTCAGGTCAAGTTTCCTAACCTCTCTGTGTCTTAGTTTCACCTCTAAAATGGAGACTATCTATTTTGTAGTGCTTAGTAAAATTCTCTAAAATAGAAAGAAAAACAGAATTTAATCTAAATCTCCATCAGCATGCAAATGAATAAGCTAATATAGCCTTGTAGTAAAATATCCAATAAACTGAATTAATTCTATATATATTAACTTGGAAAGATTTGCACATTAAGTTATATGTTTCAGAGTAACATTAAAATATGATCTGATTAGAACTATGATCTAATTTTAACTTTAAAATGATGTATGCATAGTTAAATGCATATGTTTCTATAAGCACATGAGATATATATATATAGATAGATATACTCTCTATATATGTGAAGAGTCTAAGGGTATAGACAAATTGTGGAAGAAAACCTCTGGAATGGGAATTAGAGAGGAAGACCTGGTTTCTGCACTTCAGCACTGACTGAGTTTGTTACAACAGGTGTGGACTGCTTCATAAATTTTATTAATATGATCAAAAAAATAGTTGGAGAAAAGATAGTTCATTTCCCACCATTCTTCCCCCCACCATTCTAAATAAACATTAGTCTGATAGAGTATGAAATAATATCAAATATTACAATTTCATAAATGTATTATTAAGTATTTTAAAAACTGATAAATACCTAAAAACATAAAACACGACACTGGTAGTTTCCCATACATGTATTCTTTTTTTTTTTTTTTTTTCTCCCTGGTGGTCAAGGTTATTTTTTTTTTTTTTTTATTTCCAGCATAACAGTATTCATTATTTTTGCACCACACCCCGTGCTCCATGCAATCCGTGTCCTCTATGATACCCACCACCTGGTACCCCAACCTCCCACCCCCCGTCTCTTCAAAACCCTCAGATTGTTTTTCAGAGTCCATAGTCTCTCATGGTTCACCTCCCCTTCCAATTTCCCCCAACTCCCTTCTCCACTCTAAGTCCCCATGTCCTCCATGCTATTTGTTATGCTCTACAAATAAGTGAAACCATATGATAATTGACTCTCTCTGCTTGACTTATTTCACTCAGCATAATCTCTTCCAGTCCCGTCCATGTTGCTACAAAAGTTGGGTATTCATCCTTTCTGATGGAGGCATAATACTCTATCCCCAGGGGTACAGGTCTGTGAATCACCAGGTTTACACACTTCACAGCACTCACCAAAGCACATACCCTCCCCAATGTCCATAATCCCACCCCCTTACCCTATTTAGAAGTTAAAAAAATCAATGATAATTTCTGTTAACATCAAACAAACTATCCCATTTCTTATAATAAGTATCACAAGAAGTGAGTTACTTTATGTATACTACCACTCTTGAAAGTATTTTTACAAAGATGGCAGTTATGTAGCACAATTATTTCGATATTATAAGCAAACTGCTCCCAAATCAAATTACATTCTCCCAAATGCCCTTCCTTGGGCTCCCAACCGAAGAAAACCCCACACATGTGAGGATGTAGACACACCATCTCCTTATTAAAACGACAGGGTTCAAATGCAGGTCATACTGGATATCCTCGCAGGAGTCCCCTTTAGAGTAACATGCCCTGGAAAAACACACAGTCTGATAAAACATTACTTCTTTATAACATTAGTAGCTCACAAATGGATCAGCAAATTAATTAGAACTCCTAAAGAAACAGTGATCAAGTAAGAAAAAGTTTTATAATCACCTAAATCAGGAAATAATGTATTATGGCTTAAAATTTTTTAGTCCCAGTAACCAAATTACAAAGATGATCAAGCTCCCCCATTTATCATTTTTTCTTTCCAAAATGCAAGATAGTTTTCAGTTTTTGGCTGCAATCAAATGAGAGAGAAAGAATCTTCCAAAAGAGATACTGTTTTAGAAAAGCGGCTATTTAGCATGAGTGAGTCTGAGCTCTGGGGCCAGACACTCTGGAATCATCCCCAGCTCTACTATTTATTCAGTCACGAACCTTAATTAAACTACTTCTCCTAAGACATGGTTTACTCACCTGAATAATCAGATATCATCATTAAGAGAATGCCCAAGTTCATGGTCTGCATCCCTATTACTTGGTAACATTCTGTGTGTTTATTCTTTTTGAGAACGGAAGTTCTTAAATAAATACAGCTAAGATTTGATAAATATGTGTCGCCCAAATCCTAAATGCTTTACAACCCCTCCCTCAGCTATTCCTTGTAACAACAGTTCATTTTAGAGATAAGAAAACAAAAACTTCTGGCAATTTAGTGATTTTTTTCAAAAAGCTAGTAATTGGACGAACTGAAAATTCAATCCACAGACAATAAGAAGTTTGTGTTCCTTACTTTTTAAAAAGAATTCAGAATGAATATAATTCTTGTTTACAAAAGAAATAGTACTTAGCTCTCAGAATTAAAGCCCACTGCCACAGCGATTACAGTTTATAAGTGGGAAAGTCATTGGTTTAAAAGTTAATGAGCATCATTTACAAGTAACTTATGTACTCAGCATCCTGCAATCTCATTTTCTATGTGTCATGAGAACAGTTATCAAACATAAATACATAGCTACACACAAAAGCAAACATCATTCCTATTTTGCTACTATACTGAAGGGAAAAGTCCCAAAACCTAATAGGGCTTTCCAGACTCTCCACACTCTTGGCTCTTCCTAACTACTTCAAAGGCTTCATCTCTTATGATCCACTTTTCTATTCTATTTCTTCTTTCCAGAAACACTGGATTTCTCTTACAAAAGTGTCAGCTATCTTTCTTGTCTTTAGACTTTGCTTTAATACTATTTAATACTATTTATTAATACTATTTATTTAGAGAGGTTATCTCCTGATCTCCCTGTACTAGGTTAGATCTTTCTGTTATAGGCTCCTATAGTATTTTGAAAATTTAACACACTTGTGTTATCTGTGTAATGTCTGTATTTCCCACCAAATCTTAATGCTGGCAACAGGGTTGGGGGGTTGTGTGATGTGGTGATGGGACACAACTTGGGTTTGTTTTGTTTTGCTGATGAGTGACTAGCACAGAACATAACACATATTAGGAGATACTTCGTCCATATCTGCTCAAATAAACGAATGGTAGGTCAGTACGTAAGTAATAGGCATAGTCCTTGTCCCAAAGAGTTGACAATCTATTGAGAAAATAATAAAAAATATATGAAATAGAAACAAACATACAAAGTAAAATTAGCAAGCTTCTTATTCAGGTGGGAAGCCCTAGAGACTTTTCTACTAAAAATAGGAACGGGAAACAGGGGTATCCACTGCAGTTACTACTATTAGCTAATGCAAATAGACCAATTATAAACATAAGAATTGGAAAAAAGGAGGTAAAACCACATCTATCTGTAGATGATATAATTGTGTATCTACTTGGAAAACTGAAAACAGTCAACAGAAAAATAATTTAGGCAATATAAAGTTAGTAAAGTAGCAGGATATAAAATATAGCATACAGAAGTCAAAAGCCTTTGTAAATACAAACAAGAGTCAGAAGATAGAGACCAGTTTTAGTAGCAATAAAATATGATATTTCAAAACCCTGACACAGAAATCCTGCTGTTGTTCCTGACAGAGTAATTGGTAATGGATCAGTAATTCTGCTATGAACAACTTAAAAAGTTGAAAAAAAAATGTGGAAAACAATTCAGACACTGGACAATAGGCAGTATAAGACTATGATTTCTGAGAAAAGGTAAGCAAATGAAGAGGAGCCCTATTATTGCACTAGCTTTCTCCTGGAGATTTTCTGAACACTGCTACATTTCAGGAGAGCCTAAATTCATTGTTCTAGTATCCAGACCAAATTTTTCTAAATTGTGTAAAGGGTATAAGACAACTTGTTGACCCTCGTAGAAGATAACAAGCATTTGTCTCCAACATTTCTACTAGTTTATCAATCAGAGAAGGAAATAGTTTCTCTAACCTTGTTACCAAATCCATATAACTTAAAGATTTATTTCCTCTCCTGTATATTCTTCTGTATTCTCCTATCTTGTATTCTCTATGTATAATCCTCCCCAGGGCACCATGAGTAGCTGCTGACTTAAGGAATTCTCATCCTTCTCCCATCCTGGTTTGGAAAACCAAAGCTACATTTTGTTTCCACTCTTCTGACCTTTCTTTCCTTCTCTCATTCCTTGCGAATATTTTAGTATCCAAATCAGAACTCTTAAAGTTGTTTAGAATGCCTGAATGAACTCGTATAATCTTTGCAACTGTGTCCTTCAAGAAGCTTTTCAAAAATGGCTACTCATCCTTTTGGTCTGAAGAGCTTCCTATGTTGATAGAGGAGACGTGAACATTACCAGTATTAGTATCTGTCCAAGCAATATCTCTATATGCCCTTCTGCTAATTCTTTATCCTACAGATAAGTGTTTCAAAGACCATTTTATTTTTCTTGGCATTTTTGCTCAATCCTGAATTTTCTCTACATTAGTAATATTTATAATCTATTATTGGTTAAATATCCTATCTTAGGAATATGTTCTTCCTTAGTCTGAAATCATTGAACAACCACTTAATTTCTTCTTCATTCAATCCTTTTGGGATTGTTTAGATTTTAATAACCAGAAATTATTTTTGAGATCTTAATAACCTCCCTGGACTATCATTCTTTCCAGATTTTCATGTTGTGAAGTCATAGTAATATTTTTCTAAATTGCTTTTAAATCTGTAGGTATTAAGCTCTGATAGTGCCCAATTTCATCTTTTTTTTTTTTTTTTAAAGTAAACTCTACTGTTAACGTGGGGCACAAATTCATGACCCCAAGATCAAGAGTTGCATGTTTTACCAACTGAGCCAGCCAGGCACTTTTTTTTTTTTTTCCCCCAGTTAGAACACTGAACATAGTTACTTCTTTTGGTCTGGTTAAAGTAAGGTAAAGACTCGCACACTGTTTTAAAACTGAATTGTGTCACCCAAAATTCATATATTAACCCCAACCCCAATGTGGGCTGATAATTATGGTTAAAAGAAGTCATAAAGTGGGGAGCCTAATCTAATAAGACTGATTTCCTTAAGAGATATAAAGAATCTCTCTCCCCATCTGTGCAGGAAAGAGGTCATGTGAGGACACAATGAAAAAGACACCAAAAACCAGGAAGAAAAACCTCATCAGAAACCAACACTGATGGCACCTTGATCTTGGACTGTAAGTTTCCAGAACTGTCAGAAAATAAATTTGTGTTGTTTTACCCTCCTCCACCACCCCCACCCCCCAGTCTGGGGTGTTTCATTATGGCAGCCCGAGGAAACTAATACACACACTTTCCCCAGATGTTTACTAGACCAAGATACCTTCAAAGTATATGAAAAATTCAGTATATTCTTCTCAAGAGAGGCTCTGTAGTGTCTAACAAATACCTATAATGAGATGTTTCATGGAAAAAAAGATCAAGAAACTCCTGGAAGACTGAGATATTTTCCTGCTTGCTTTAATTAATTGTATTTTGAAAGTATTGTTTTAATCATTTTAATTGCAGCCATTCTTTATGTATTTAATAATCTTTTATGAACTGGCCTGAACCTACCCACCCCTTAAAATAAGAATAATAATCATTTATAGCATTACGTTTTAGAAAAATATACTTTTAAATTTTCAAACCAGTCTTAACAGACATTTGTGAGTTCAATGTTTCTGTATGTTTAGAATTCCTGTAGTATTATGTTAATAAGGTTTTATGTTTGAAAGGTTTTCAAATAAGGGTATAATAACAATAAACTATTAGTCAAAGTACAAATGCCAAACAAACCCAAGTTCTTAATATTCAGTGAATGAACCAATCCCTTAAAGAACATGCAAGATAGATATGAATCCTACTGTTGAGAACCTCAGTGATACTGTTCATACAAACCCGGAAAAAATTTTCTTTATTCTAAAATAGCTTAAACCACTGATGTAGGAACTCACAAAATACACTAGAAAGGAACTATAAAGATTATATAAGTTCAAAAGTTCCTACCTGTGACTCCTATGGTTCACAAGAGTCAAGAAAATTTGAAGGGATTCAGAACTCAGGAGAAAAAGCAGAAGAAATTATACACCTATACTTCTTATAAGAGATTGATATACTTCATACACCACAAAATTCAACTTTTAAAAGTGGTTTTTAGTATGTTCAAAAGCTATGCAACCATTACCAATATCACATGACTGACTGTTCTCCTCACCCCCACAAAGCAGCTTATACCTATTAGCAGTTATTTGTCTTTCTGTCCTCCTCTAGCCCCTAACAACTAGTTTCTGGCTCTATCTCTATGGGTTTGCTTATTCTGGACATTTAATATAAACAGAATCATACAATATGTGATCTTATGAGTCTGGCTTCTTTCACTCAGCTTAATGTTTTTATGGTTCATTCATATTGTTCCATTAATCACTACTGCACTCCATTTTATGGTCAAGTAGGGATGACCATTTTATGGTCATTGTAGGGATAAACTACACATTGCTTAGCTACTTATCAGCTGACAAACATTTGGGTTGTTTCCACTTTTTGTGAAAAATGCAGCTATAAATATTTGTGTGTAAGTTTTTGTGTGGACATGTGTTTTCAGTTCTTGAGTATATACAGAGTGGAAATGCCTGGTCTTTTAGTAACACCACATTTACCTTTATGAGGAAATGCCAAATTGTTTTGCAAATGTACACTCCCATCAGCAATGTGTAAGAGTTCCAATATCTTTACAACTTCACCAACACTTGTTATAGTCCCTTTTTATCTTAGGTATCCTTATGGGTATGACATGGTATCACTGTGGTTTTGATTTGCATTTCCTTAATTTAGAGTAATGATGTTGAAGTTCTTTTCGTGTGTTTGCTGGCTTTGTATATTCTTTGGAGAAATGTCTATTTCACAGTTGACTGGATTTGTCTTTTGTTTTTGTTGAGTTGTAAGTATTCTTTACATATTGTGGATATTAACTTCTTATCAGATATATGATTTGCAAATATTTTCTCCCATTCCATAGTTCGACTTTTCCCTTTTTTGATGGCATCCTTTGAAGCACAGTGTTGTTTTTTTTCATTTGAACCAGTCCAATTCACCCACTTTTAATTTTATTACTTGTGCTTTGCTGTCATGGCTAAGCATCCATTTCCTAATCCAAGGTCACAAAGATTTACTCCTACGTTTTCTTCTAAGAATTTTATAGTTTTAGCACTTATATTTTGCCTTTAGTCCATTTGGAGTTAAGTATTATATGCGGTTGAGGAAAGGGTCAAATTCCACTTTTTTGCATATGGCTTAACCAGTTGTCTCATTACAACTTGATTAAAAGATTACTCTTTCCCTACTGAATTATTCTGGCACTCTTGCCAAAAATCAACTGACTACGGATGTAAGCTTTTATGGACACTCAATTCTATTTCATGGATCTGTCTATTCCTATACCAGTGTCATGCTGTCTTCCTCTGGAAACTTTGCAATACGTTTTGAAGTCAGGAAACATGATTCCTCTAAATTTGTTCTTCATTAAGATTCTTTTTGTTATTCTGATTCGTTGAATTTAAGGATCAGCTTGTCAATTCCTTCAAAGAGAATTGAGATTTTGATAGGGACTGTGTTAAATCTACAGATCAACTTGGGGAGTATTAATGCCAATTTTCAACAAATATTATGTCAAATACATACATATGGGGATGTCTTTCCATTTTTAGGACATCTTTAATTTCCAGCCACAATATTTTACAGTTTCAGAGTTTAAGATTTGCACTGTTAAGTCTATCAAATATTTTATTATTTTTCATGCTACTTTTAAAAGATTTTTAAGTAATCTCTACACCTAATGTGGCGCTCGAACTCAAATCCTGAGATCAAGAGTTGCATGCTCTACCAACTGAGCCAGCCAGGAGCTTCTCACTCTATTGTTAATGGAACTAATTTCTTAACTAGATTTTTCAGCTCTTCATTGTTAGTATATAGTAATACATATTTTTCTTATATCTTGCAACCTTGCTGAACTTGTTTATTAGCTCTGATAAACTTTTTGTGAATTCCCTGGAACTTTTCTTAATGTACAAGCATGTCAAATCCATAAGCTAAGATAGTTTTAATTCCTCTCTTCCAATTAAGATGCCTTTTTTCCTTGCCTAACTGCCCTGCCTAGAACCTCTAATATGATGCTGATTAAAGAAGTGAGAGTGGACATCCTTGTCTTGCTCCTGATCATAGAGAGCTTTCAGTCTTTCACCATTAAGTATGATGTCAGCTGTGCATTTTTCATAGATGCCCTTTATTAAGCTGAGGAAGCTTCCTCCTATTCCTAGTTTCTTCAGCGTTTTTATTATGAAATGGTGTTGGCTATTGTCAAATGTCTTCCCCGTGTCTACTGAGATTTCTCTGTGATTTTGTCACTTATTCTATCAATATGCTATAGCACACTGACTGATTTTCCTGTGTTGAACCTCACATTCCTGGGAAGGATCTCATCTGGTCATAGTTTATAATCCTATTTACATATTGCTGGATTTGGTTTGCTAGTATTTGGTAGAGGACTTCTGCATTTATATAGTAAGGGAAATTAGTAGTTTTCTTTCTCTCGTATTTAGGTAATACTGGCCTCACAGAACAAGTTGGGATGTGTGTATACACACATGCACACACACTGGGTGCTACTAGTATTCTCATTTAAGGAAACACCAATATATTGTTTTTGCTTCTAATTTTTTGTGTTTATTAGATATCATAGCTTATTACTCAACAGTAGGTAATTAGCTTGTTGATTACATTATAACATTCCTGAAAAGTGACTAGTGGCTGCTTTACTTAAGGTACCAGGCATAGTACCCAAACAGATAACCCAGTACATGGTAAGCTTAGTACAACAGAAAAGTGAAACTGACAAATAAAGGAAGTTCTTTCTTTC
Source organism: Mustela erminea (assembly GCF_009829155.1). Taxonomy (NCBI): domain Eukaryota; kingdom Metazoa; phylum Chordata; class Mammalia; order Carnivora; family Mustelidae; genus Mustela; species Mustela erminea. Next base: position 52,195,186 of record NC_045629.1, read on the forward strand.
TTGTTTCTCAACAGGCAAAATCTTCTGCAATATGGGAGCCTGTGACCAGGGCTGCAAAGGGATACTGGAGATAAACATGCTGGAAAACTATGATGTCAGCTGTTTTTAATAGTTGACATAACTGAAGTACAGATAGAAGGGAAAGGCAGTTATCTTTTTTAAAAAATTGGCTTTGTTGAGGTTTAATTTACATGCAAAAAGTTCATTAATTCCAAGTATACGGTTTGATGAGTTCTAACAAATGCACACAGTTCTGCAACCACCACTACAATCAAGACACATATTTCATCCCCAAATAAGCTCCCTGGGACCCTGTGCAGTCAATTCCCTTTCCACACTCCTGAAGTCAGAGAACTACTGCTCACAGACAGTCAACATTTACAAGGCATTATCCACTGTACTGAACTCATGAAATATTATTTTAATCTTCTTCCTAAGAATAGATATTGTTATCCCCCACGTTATGGATGAGGAAACTGACTCAGATTAAGTAAAATGTGCAAGATTCTTCAGCTAGTTAAGTGGGAGGGATATGCTCAAATCAAGATCTTAACTCCAACATTAAAAATCGAGTTTTCACTCAAAAACAATAAATATCTTGGCTTCCCTTGAATATCTGTCTAAATGTATTCGTGCATGCAAACCTACTGAGCTGATCTCTTTTAGAATAAGGACATATTTTTTCTTAGGTGATCAAGTGCCCATGACTTTCTATTGTCATTCTGACACTGATTACCCCACCCTTTTAGTTCATTTGTATTATTTTCTTGGTCTTGGTTAGAATTTGAATTTGTGACCTCTGGTGTTATTTTGTGAATCCAAGTTACAGTATAGAAAAATGAATGGAAGGATACAAAATAAACTGCTACCACTCTTACCCTACCTACTTACCCCCATCTCCAAGACAGAAAGGAAGACAGAAATGATAAGCTTTTGTTGCTGACACATTTCTTTGTCTGACTCATTATAGCATATATTACTTTTGCAAGTTAATTCATGTGAACTGAATATTAAGTACTGGAATACTACCTTCTGACAAAAATTAACACTACATAAAACTACATAGCTACTTAGTTTCAAGTTTTTCTTTATAATGTTACAGTTAAGAAATTATAAAGGTGATGCCTTTTTTAATATTATTGACAAAATGGTACAAGAACTATCACTTAATATAAATACTAAAGTATATACATTACCCTCCCCTATAGCAATGGGTCACTTTCAAAAACTTTCTTATACATGAGACTCAGTAATGAGAAGAGTAATGTATGGCTGCAGCTTTCCTATTTTTGCTGACTTCATGGATAACACTATGTTATTTACCAACAGACCAAAGCAAACAAATAGAAACAGTGTTTGCAGATAATAACAATAAAGATAAATGATTTTTAATGTGTCAGGCTATAGGAAAATAACCCTGTACAGGTAGAAATATAAAGAAAGCAGAATTTAAAAATCAGTAACCATTTACATTTTTAAAGTATACTTTTGACAAAGCTTAAAAGAAATTACTAAATTGTTAAAATCATAGTATCTTTTATAAATTTAAGTTTTTCTTGACATCAACTCCATATTTTCTTTTCTTTTCTTTTTTTTTGTATCAAATATCCATACTGCTGTTTTTTACTTACCTTTATTATTTATGCAAGATGAGACAGTGAGTATTTTGCTTCTACTTCTGGTAATATCAATGACCAGAGAACATGACATTATGAATAGTTTTTCATTGAGTGGGAAGATAATTCTCAAGTTTATCAGAGTCTCCCTAGTAGGAGTTGAGGACAGTGTCTAAAATCACTCTGGGTCCTGGAATCATTCATTAGTCCCCCTCTTTCCCTTCCCTTCTGATCTTTCCTCTCTTCTGGTTCCTTTGTCTTCTCTTGATAACATATGTATTCAGATCTTCCTCATTCATAAAAGAAAACCTTTTTCTTGTTAGTGCACCTCTCCATTTCTTTTCTTAGTCTTTCCTTTCTCAGCCAAACCTTTTGAAAGAATTTACACTCACTAACGGAGCTTCCCTACTTATCCTCTGCTCAAGCCCTTCCTCAATCTAGCTTTTACTCCAGCACATCTCTGAGACTCAAGCAAAGATTACCAACGACCCACCCATCAAACACTTCATCCTCAGGAATACGAACTCTGAATCCAGTTTTCTGATAGCTGGAAAAAAAAATCACATAACTAGGAGGAACGACAGTGTCACTAAAAATTCATGGTTTCAATTCATCAAGGAACAAAATCTTTTAATAAAGCCTTATCCATCTCTACCTTCAATTCCCTCAAAAACTAAATGAGTCCATCATTATTCGTTATTCTCCAAACAACTTACTCAACCAGTACTCTCAGTAAGTCATCTCCCCTGCCAACCATTCAGAGGTCTTTTTTGGCATATTATCTTCTCTCTTTCTAGAAACTGCTTCTTTTTAGCATATATGTTTAAAGGTTGAAGTTCTCCATGCTGATAAATCTCAATTTCTACTCCTAATCAGAATCTTCTCTTGAGCTGCAAATTTTTACCCTGATACTCATCCCCTCCCCAACATTCCCCTTATGCCTGTCACAGTGGTTGGTGTTTTTCACTAGTAATAGTGTTTTACACTATTACTAATTCTTGCAGCATCCTCATAAAATAGATATTATCCCCATTTCACATGCAGAGAAACAGAATTAAAGAGGTTAAGAGAATTGCTCGAGGTGGTATTGCCAGGATTTAGGCAGATCTGTCTAGCTCAAAGCCCATACTCCTGAAATAACGACAGAACAACTAATAGGAGGAGTACAATTTGCCAGATGATGGTCTGAGCCATTTCCATGCTTCAGTACATTTAATCTTCAAAATCACCCTATAAAGGAGCTGCTATTATTATTTCCATATTAAAAATTGTCTTTTAACTTCCTATTGAACAGGAATTAAGTATTACCTTAATATATTACCTAGGTATTTCAGACTCGTGTCCGAAACTGAATTCCTTTTATCAACTCTCAGTCTGCTCCTCTGCCTATACTCTCTACCTTGGTGAATGACGCCAGCATCTCTCAGTTGTCCACATAAAAACCATTTCAGATTTCTTCTTCGCCATCCCCTTCTTCTGCTCATGCATTATATATTAAGTTCGATTCTTCCCTATCTTGCTCTATCCTTCCTTCGTGTTACTGATATTTCTTTCCTATTTTATTGCATTAAATAATAAGCTCCACAAGGACAGAAACACAGAGGAGTGTCTAGTCCGCAGCAGACATTTGATAAGTGCAACTGACTCTTGGACAATAGTGGTTGCAGATCAAAAACCTTGAACTGCACAGGTGCATCTACACATGGATTGGTGGGGGGAGAGGGGGTAAATACAGTATAGTACTGTACCTGTATTTTCTCTTGTGATTTTCCAAGTAACATTTTCTTTTCTATAGCTTACTTGATTGTGAGAATACAGTATATGATACATATGATGTACTAAATATGTTAATCAACTATGTTATCAGCAAGGCTTCCAGTCAACAATGGGCTATTAGTGGTTAATATATTGGGGGAGTCAAAAGTTATACATGGATTTTTTTAAAGTGTTTTATTTATTTATTTATTGACAGACAGAGATCACAAGTAGGCAGAGATCACAAGCAGGCAGAGAGGAGAGAGAGAGGCAAACTCCCTGCAGAGCGGAGAGCCCGATACGCTCCATCCTAGGACCCTGGGATCATGACCTGAGCTGAAGGCAAAGGCTTTAACCCACTGAGCCACCCAGGCGCCCCAATATATGGATTCTTGGCTGTGTGTGTGGGAGGGGTCGGCAACCCTAACTTCTTCATTGTTCAAGGGTCAAGTGTATTTGCTGAATGTATGAATAAATGACTTAGCTTGCAAGCTTTCTACTTTTGGTCTCGTAGTTCTCTGATCCATTCTTCACAGTGCTACTAGAGACCCTTTTTAAAGGCATATCTGATATTAATCTTCAGCTTATAAAACTGTAACTGGTTCAACTCCTTATATGTAGTAAGAGCCTCCAGGGCCTACTGGAATCTGGCTCTTCTCTATCTCTGGACCCTTAACTTTTACTACTCCTTGTCTACTTTTACCTCATACATACATATTCTGGTTTTGACACACTGCCAAAGTACAGTCTCTGAAACTGTGGTATTTCTGAACATGATGTTCTCTCTCCCTGAAACAGTCCACTGCGCCATCACCAGTTCCTTGCCTAACTCCTTCAGCTGGGCTTGGGAAACAGATCTCTATCAATTGTGGAGTGAGTTAAGAGTCACTCCTGATGTCCCCACAGTACACCGTGTCAGCACTGAGTTATGAGCACATTACCACCACAGTCCTTATCATCTTGTTTTGGGTTATTAACTGGGCAACTTCCACATCAAATTCTGAGAGTCTTTATAGCAAAGAAAATCTTCCCCTCTTTCCTCTCCCCTCTTTTTCTCATTTTCACTCTTTCTCCCTGCTTTCTTATTCCCCAACAACTATCTTCCAGATTCTGACAGAGTTAGACCTCAGTAAATGTTTGTTGGTTTAATGAATCAAAATTATCAGATTTTGAAATTAAGCATGAAACACCCTTGTATAATTAATAATCTGGTTTCACGTTATAGTTTGCTCCGGCGCTAACAGGAAAGAAGATGGAGGAATATAAATAGGAAGACAGCTATTATTACCACTGTCCTTCAATATGTAAAATATTTGGTAAACGACAGTTCAAAGCTCATGAGCAGCTTCAGTCTACAGACTGCAAGGGATTCTACTCTGCATTAGCTTTAGTAACTTGCTGGGGGGGGAGGGGGGTGTTAGGGGAGACGCCAAACCAAAGCCTTTGATGCTTTTACATTTCTGATCATCAGTGACTCCTGAGTTCTTAATAGCTTATAGCTCATCAATCTAATGAATATGTTTAAAGAATTCTTTTGTCTTTGAGCAAATGGCTGGTTCTTTACTTTACAAAAGCTCATCTCAAAACTTATTCTTTCACGGAATCGTAATATAGTGCCTTGCCATGTGTTCTGTCAATGTGGCATTTCCCTATAGAAGTATCATACACGAAGTTGAGGATTATCCTTTTTACATAGCCATAAAATATTATGCAGCATACACATACCTATCTCTGATATATTGGTATGTTTCTCCAAGTGAACAAAGAAAAAAAATATTTATCTACCTAGTATGTATTAGTGCTATACTATGTACTTCCACAAATTTTAATTTACTTAATCATCAGAACAAATATTTGAGGTATTACCCCTAGTTTACAAATTAAGAAACTAAATTTTAGAAAGAATAAATAACTCACTTAAGGTGATACGGTTATGAAATTGTACGCAAACCAAGGTCTGTCCTATTGTAAAGATCATGCATTTAACTTCCCCACTGTATTTTCCAAAATATAAATGGGTCATATTTTGGGTAATAATTTCATCATGTACAAAGCAGTTTCCTAATATACATCCTTTAATTTTAAAACAATCCCAGGAATAATTGATACTCCCATTTTATGGCCCAGGAAGTTGAGACTCAACATTTAAGTGACAGGACTAAAATCTCATAGCTACTGAGGAGCAGAATGATGTATGGAATACCAGGCTCTTCTCCCACTAAGGCCAGAAGATGTAGATTCATCCTTGATAGATGCTCCTCTGTTAATGATGCTTAAACACAGTGGAACAGGGGAAGGCCAAGGATGTGCACAGACTGACATGGATTCCAAGAGATGAGGGAATTCTAAAACAATAGGTCAGTAATGGTTAAAAGCAACAGAGAAGGAAATACTAAATTCTACCAGAGCTAGAATACAATGTCATGATGATACAGTGCAAAGTATATGAGCCTTGATATCAGAATCTTGAGTTTGACTTTTTTACGTTTGCTACCCATTTCCTTTTGTATGTTTGTGTGGAGTATGTTAAAATACATGCCACGTATCATTTCACCTCTATATGCATCTTCAATACGCATCTCTAAAGATGCAGACAGATACTCTCTCACCCAACTTCAATACTTTCCTTTAACAAAATTAATAACTCTTGTATCATTTAATCTAGCCAGGCCATAATCAGATTTTCTGATTGTCTCACAAATGTCTTTTTACAGCTGAAGCAGGATCCAACCAAAGTCTCAATGTTTCATTGGGTGTGTTTAAGTCTCTCTTAATCTAGAGTGATACTCCCTTACTTTCCATAGTGGACTGGATTCAGAAACTAGATCAGTTGTCCTTTAAGAGGCTGCTATTCTGCGATGACACTTCCTTTTTGTGTCACTTAACTTTGCTTATCTAGCGCAAGGACTGGCAAACTTTTTCTGTAAAAGGGCCAGATAGTAAATATTTTGGGCTTTGTGGGTCACACAGTGTCTGCTGCAACTACTCAACTCTGACACCGTAGCATGAAAGCGGCCACAGACAATACTTAAATGCACCAGACTGGTTGCATTTGAACATTATGAGAAAACAAAACAAGACAAAACAAAAAACAGGCAGCAGGCTGGTTTTAGCTCCAAGGCCACGGTTCCCAGCCCTTGCTGTAGACGGCTGATTTGACACAGGTTCAGTGTGTTTTTGGCTGGAGTACTTCAGACCTTCTGCTGTATGTATCCTTTATAGGTATCACATTAGGAGGCACACACTATCTGCTTGCCCTACTTCTCACGAGACTGAGATTAATCAATACGTATAGATAGGGCAACCTGATTCCTCCATTGTAAGGTTCCCATTTAACCGCCTGTCTAATAGTTTCAGTTTTGTCAACAGACACTAATGATTATAGACTAAATATTCTTTATACATTCATTACCTGAAATTCTGCAAAAATTTTCTCAACAAATGTTATTTGCTCACTTTGAAACATAATTTACACAGAAAAATAAAATACATGTAGTCATTAATATATGTAGCATATAATATATATATATAGCATTTAAAGCCATGATTAGCATATGATAAGCACTCAATTAAATTGGGTATTATTTTTATTTTTGAACAGATTTGAAAATACTCCAACCTTTGACCCAGTAATTCTATTTTTATGACTTAACCACAGGAAAACAATAAAAAATTAAGATAAATATTATAAAAGCGTGACTATTAAGGTATAGATAAGTGTGGACAAAACTGCAGACAATCTTGGGTTCAACATTATGGGAACAGTTTATGAGGAAAAGTGATGTGGAAAAATGCCTCAAATCCATGTCAAGTAATACCAATAAAATTATCAGCCAAGGAGTACCATTTCTACCAGTCAGGTATGAATGCTCTTTTCATTGCACCCTAACTACATGTTGATTTTTCTGTCTTTACTGAACATAACAGAAGTTGATTTTCACTTACTATTAAATTAGTATGTGATATTTATTTGGGATTTCTTTGTAAAATTAAAATTAATTTTTTGTTTCTAATTTTATTAGTTGTCCAATTATCATTTCTATAAGCTCTCTTCTGTCCATCTACTGAGGAAGGAAGAAAATGAACATTTTATGTGGAAAGTATTTGTTGAAGTTATTTAATAGGCTCATAGCAAACTTTGAGGGTAGGCAGCATAAAACCAATAATCCAGCATCTTGCCATTTAGAAATCTCAATTGATAGCAAACCAAAATTTATTCAGAAAACACTAATGATCTGGTATGTGTAGCTCATCTATCAGCACTGCAAGCAGATGAGCTCCAGTAATGAATTTAAAAGAGCAAATGTATCATAAATTAATCAGTTTGCATATAAGCAACATTGAGTTTAGGGAGGTCTGTTAAGTAAAACTACAAAGAAGCAGTAGAGCATAATGATTAAGAGCATAGATTATAAAGCCAAACTATTTGGGTTCAAATCCCAGCTCTTCCACTTACTGATTATGTGAACTTGTTAAAATGGAGATTCTAATTGAGTATCTGGGGCAGGGCCTGAGATTCTGAATTTCTAAGAAGTTCCCAGGTGTTACCAATGCAGCCGGTTCAAGAACGGCACTATCGGGGTCATGAATGAGCTTTAAGGAGATCTGGAATCACAGATTATCATATACAAAATTCTCTGTGAATGTGGTTCTGTGGATTATTTTCTGAGAAAAGGACCCACAATTCCTATCATAATCTCAGAGGTAGGGGTGTGAGTAGGGGAAAGGGCAGGTAGAGAGTAAGAGAATTCACAGGAGAGACAAATGTCAGTTCCAGAGCTAATCGAAAAAACCCCCAAATTGTGATTACAAAAAAGAGAAATTATTTGTAAAGACAAATATTTTATATTTTATACAACAATTATCACTTAGAAGACTATATGAAGAATCACAAACCATTCTAAATTATAGACAATTATATTGTAGGCAATTATAACTTAGAAGATTAAACTGAACAATCTTTAAATTCAAGAACAAAAACACAGGGATATAAAACTCTAAGAAATAAAAAAGATAAGGCCAAGATATGTAATATTCAGTTAAGAGGAGATACACACCTAAACACATACTCGTGAAAACTGTAAACTCCAAAAGGAAATTATTACATGCTTCCAAAGGAACAAAGGAATGAGAATCAAAATGGCAACTTAAAGTTAAAAGATGATAAAGTAATTCTAGATAGAGTTCTGAACAGAAAACACTGGAACCTGAATGCCCTCTTCCCCCTGTCAAACCGTTATTTCAGTGTGAAGACAAAAAAAAAGAAAATTTCCAGCTGTGTACACCTAAATAGACACACACACACACACACACACACCCCAACACATGTTTCTTGGGAAGACAGAGAATACAACTCAAGAAAGTACTTTAGCAAAATTTAAAAAATCAAACTAACTAAAGACTTAAAGAAAAATAATATGAGACAAAGAAAATGGTAAGGGAGAGGGAAAAGAAAACAAGAAATCAAAATAATTGTTAAGAATGGTGATGCAAATTTTAATGTAATTAATTTGGCAAAGTATTTTAATACCTCCTTTTTTTGCTTTATTCTGTAAAATTTCAAACATGCACAAAATAGAATAGAACGTTCTCATGTGTTATCCTTCCATATATCTGATAAGGGGTTAATATCCGTAATATATAAAGAAGTCTTACAACTCAACAATAGAAAGATAATTCAACCAATTAAGAAATGGCAAAGGGGGGCGCCTGGGTGGCTCAGTAGGTTAAAGCCTCTGCCTTAGGCTCAGGTCATGATCCCAGGGTCCTGGGATCGAGCCCCGCATGGGGCTCTCTGCTCAGCAGGGAGCCTGCTTCCTCCTCTCTCTCTCTGCCTGCCTCTCTGCCTACTTGGGATCTCTGTCTGTCAAATAAATAAATAGAATCTTAAAAGAAAAAAAAAAAGAAATGGCAAATGATTTGAATAAACATTCACAAACGGCTAATAGTGGGGGGGGGGGGGGGACAACCAACAAAAAGCCCTGCAACATTAGAAAAATGCCCAAAAAAAGCCACAGTAAAATACCAATAAAATATCACTTCATACCTATAGAGATGCCTGTAAGAAAAAGATGGCCAGAGGTGCCTGCGTGTCTCAGAGGGTTAAAGACTCTGCCTTCAGCTCAGGTCAGGGTCCCAGGGTCCTGGGATCGAGCCCTGCATTGGGCTCTCTGCTCAGCAGGGAGCCTGCTCCCCCACCCCCGCCTGTCTCTCTGCCTACTTGTGATCTCTCGCTCTCTGTCAAATAAATAAATAAAATCCTAAAAAAAAAAAAAAAAAAAAAAAAAAAAAAAAAGATGGCCAATAACAAGCATTGGTGAAGATGTAGAGAAACTGGAACTCTTACACATTGCTGGTAGGATTGTAAAGTTGTACATCCATTTGGAAAACAATATGGCATTTCCTTGGAAAGGTAAATGCAGAATTACCAAAAGACCCAGCAATTCCACTCTATGCATATACACAGGAGAACTGGAAAATGCCCATGCTAAAACATGTACACAAATATTAATAGCTGCATCATTCATAAAAAGTGGAAACAATCTAAATTTTTGTCAACTGATGAGTAGATAAACAAAATGTGGTTTGTCCACACAATGAAATACTATTTGACTATAAAAAGGAATGAAGTATTGACTCGTGGTAGAACATGGACTGAATCATGAAAACAAACTAGATGAAAGAAGCCAGGCATATAAGATCACATATTGTATGATTCCACTTACATGAAATGTCCAGAATAGGCAAATCGTTAGTGATGTAAATAAAGTTAATCAGTGGTTGCCAAATGGGGGTGCGGGGTTAAGGGAAAAGTGGTGGTGATTGTTAATACACAGGGTTTTCTTCTGGTGAAAATATTCTAGAATTAGATAGTGGTAATACTTGGGATAACTCTGTGAACATATAAAAAAACTGAATTATACACTTAAAAAGGTTGGACTTCATTATGTAAAATTGTTATTAAAAAAAAAGACCCATGCAAATATGAACACTTAATCTTTGACAAAAGTGCAAAGGTAGTTCAATAGAAAAAGGACAGTCTTTTAAACAAATGCTGTTGGAACTGGTTTTCCTACATAAAAATGGAGCTTCTTCTTAAAATTTGTACTTTACAAAAAACAAAACTCAAATGGATCTTACATCTAAATGTATAAAATAAAAATAAAACTTCTAGGAAAAAAATAAGAGAAAATCTTCATGACCTGGGATTAGATGAAGAGTTTTAGAAATGACACCAAAAGCAAAATTAATAAATAAAAAACTGATAAATTCAATTTCACCAATTAAAAACTTTTGCTTTGCCTCCTATCCTTCAGATGTGAATCCATCTCTACTATGGTATCTAATTGGCTTATTTAAGGTCCTTTCATAAGAAGGGATTTACTTCTTATAGGCTCATCTCTATTATCTTGCTAAGTGAGATAAAGTTTAACCACACTAGGAATGAAACATTTCTCCTGTCAGCAGGACAAAGCTATTCACTGTTGCTTTCCTGTTATACAGTTCATAAACAGTCTCCTAATCTTAAAAAGCGAAATAATAAGAACTAAAATAATAGAATCTTTTACACTGACCATTGAAATCAACAAAAACAAAAAAGTTTACAAGTACATCTTAAAGTACTAACAGATTAGGGATTAGATCTGATAATCAGACAGGAAGAGAGGGGAGGTTAGTTTATAGCAGAGAGAAAAAAAAGAAGTGGAGGGAGGAAAAAATTTAGGACAATGTATTGATTTCATAAATATGAACACAAAGTCTAAAAAAATTACTAAATGTAGTCCAGCAGATTAAAATAAAATACATCATACCAACTTGCTATGGCTTATTACATAAATGTAAAAATAGCTGAACATTAGGAATCACATGAATGTAATTTATTCCATTCATGGATAAAGGAACTCACATATTTAGGTATTATCTGGCCCTGTGCTAGGTATGTTTCACTTGCATACCTCTTGCTCTCATAAATACCTTATGATCACCCTGGAAATGAAAAAACTTATGTGACAAAATTAAATACTTATTCTCAAAAACTTATTAATATAGGAATTGAAAATATCTAATTTGATTAAAAATAACAGAAACCTATAGCAAATATCACACTTTAAAAAAAAGAAAAAGAAAAATGGAGTTCAGGAACCATTAAATTAAAGATCTAATAAATATCAACAACTGCAGAGTATAGACCTTATCTGGATCCTGATTCAGTGTCTAAAAATTCATGTTTATATGACAACCAGGGCCATATGTACACAGATAGATATTTGATGGTAATTAGGAATTATTAATGTTCTAAGTACGATAATGGCATTGAGGTTTTTATTTTTTTAAGTCCTTACATCTTAAAGATACACAGTAAAATATGAATAAATTAGATGTCTGGATTTGCTTCAGAATCATTTGTGCTTAGGGAGTGAGTACAAGTCTAAATAAAACAAGGCTGGACATTTAATGATAATTTGATGAATCTGGATATTGGGTATATCAAGTTAATTACATTAGTTTCTCTACTTTTGGATATGTTTGGAATTTTCCAAAGTACAAAGTTATAAAACAGTTTTTAACTATCAAACCCAAAGTAAAAAAAAAAAAATCAAACAAAAGCAAAAAGCCGAACACAAGAGAGAATATAAATTATCAGAAAATCTTCCATAGATATTACTAGGGAATACTGTTTTATTACTTAACTTTTAATTGAGACATATACATAATTGCACTAATTGAAAGTTTACAGTTCAATGAGCCATCACCAGAAAACTCACTTTATCCGTGTAAATTACCACTAATGTCAATAAATAGCACATGACCAGCAGCCCAGAAGCTACCCTACTAAACAATCCTCTCAATCACAACGTCCCCTGCTTCTTGCCAATAGGTAACAACTCACCTTGTATTCTAACTTCTTGGATTGTAACCATACAGTACCTTATAATTTTGTGTCTGACTTCTTTTGCTCAACATGTGAAATCCACCCATGTTACCGCGATACAAGTCATTGGTTCTTTTTCATTACTTTATAAGCAAGTTATTCTCAAAATGTGGTCAGTTGATTTCTGGGAATCTCCAAGACCCTTTCAGAGTTTAACAGAATGAAGTTCACTGGGATATGGTGGTTTCAGATTCCATGTTGCAACTAAACTTAAAAACAACAACAACAAGTACCTGTCAAGTTCTGGTGCAGAATCAAAGAATATTCACATTTATCTGAAAAGGCTATTAAAATACTTCTCCTTTTACAGTAACCCATTTACGTGAGGCAAGATTTCTTCCTATACTTCAAGCAGAACATGTCACAACAGACACTGCAGATACAGACATGAGAAATCAGTGGTCTTCTATGAAACCAGACATTAATTTGCAAAAATGCATAGTAGTGCCACTCTTCTCACTAATTTTTGTCTGGGAAAATATAGTTATCATTTTACATATTTTTATTTAGTGTATGTTATTTATGGTAACACATAATGGCTTTCCTACTGTCATTTTAAATTTCATTGTGGTGACCTGAGACCTCAAAGTTTGAAGACTACAGCTGCGCAGTGTTCCCTTATGCTAATACGCCATAATCAATTCATCCATTTCTACTGGGGATGGACAGAGGGGCTGTTTTTCATCTCAGACAATAACAAATAAGGATGCTATGAATAATCTTGTACATGTCTTTTGGTACACATTATGTCCCCACTTCTGTTGAGTTTACACCTTGGAGTAGAACCGCTAGATCACAGGGCATGTTTACATTCAACTTTTAACAGATACTGTTTTCCAAAATGGCTATTAAGCATTTGAGATGTGGTGAGTCTAACTAAGATGGGCTATAGGTATAAAGTTTATACTGGATTTTGAAGACTTAATATAAAAACACTGCAGAATATCTCAGTAATTATTTTCTATTGATTACATGTCAAAATGACAGTATTTTAGATATACACTAGTGAGTTAAAAAATTTACATTAATGACATTTGTCTCTTTTTTTTAAAATATGGCTACTAGAAAACTTGAAACTATGTACCTGACTTCCATTTGAAGCTCACATTATGTATTTTGGACAGTGCTGCTACATGGGGAAATAGAAGTAAAACGGACCAATACCAATACTGTATATAAGAAGTCTGAGATGCGAGTCACCTGGGTGGCTCAGTGGATTAAAGCCTCTGCCTTTGGTTCGTTTGGGTCATGATCCCAGGGTCTTGGGATGGAGCCCCTGCATCGGGCTCTATGCTCAGCGGGGAGCCTGCTTCCTCCTCTCTCTCTGCCTGTCTCTCTGCCTACCTGTGATCTCTCTCTCTCTTTTTCTGTCAAATAAATAAATAAATAATAAAATCTTAAAAAAAAGGAAGTCTGAGATGCTCCTGAGGGGGCACCTTTTAAGGAAGACTGCCCAAAGGAGGTAACAACTAAAGGAAGGCCAAAGGACAGACAGGAGTTAGCCTAACAAAGAAAGTGATACAAAAAGGAAGTTAAAGCCAGGCAGAAGATACAGTGTGTGCAAAGGCCAGGAGATAAGAGAAATATGTTTAGTATAGCAGAGACATAGTAGAGGGTAGGGGAGTGGTAAAGGGAAGTAACAAGAGACAAAGGAAAAACTAGTCAGATCATAAGGGGCCTAGTGAATTAATTATGCCTGTGTTTTAGGAACAGGGCACTACTGTTGGGTTTTAAGCGAAAAAATTACATATTTATACCTGTACTTCAGAAAAGCCACTCTGACTGCTGTCATATATGTAACTGAATCTGGACAAGACTAGAGTGAAGATTAGTTGGGAGCTGTTACAACAATGTAAACAAAACACAACAACAACAAAAAAATGATGGGCCTCTATATAAAGAGAACAGCAGTAGAGAGATGTGAGCCTTAGGCAAAATCACTTCTCAAATGCAGCTTCCACTACACTTACTTCACAGATATTCTGAGGATTTAAGCAAGGCATTTTTCTGTAAAGGTGTTCTGTATTCTTAGTCTTGGTAAAAGATTCTAGTGTCACTAGAACAGGTATTAATTCAAGGAATTGAATTCTATTTTAGAATATACCGGATACAAAGATTCACCTTCCCCAACTTACTAACCTAAAACCTAAATAATGCTTTAATAATCAATGAAATTAAGTCAGATAAGAAAAGGCTTACTTTCTTACTTATGTTTAAAAGGTAAATCCCAACTACTAAACATGGTACTGTGCTCCATTTAATGAATTCAATATTAAAAGATTAGCACCATTCCCCATTTCTCTAGAAATGGAAATATAAGTGAATTAAAGGTAGATATCAAGTTACTCTCATTGAGTGGAATGGATGTGAGTGTAAAACAATTTCAATTCTTCATTAAATTGATACTAGTAGGGCAGTCAGTTATCAAATATTTAAGAGTCAACTAGATAACTCTTCTGTCAGCTTCATTTATTTTGAGGTTTCAGGACCTTCTAAAGTTGTATCTTCTGTAAATAAACTATGCAATCCAGGGGAATAAAGGTAAAAAGGTCACTTACTTTTTCTAAACTTTTCAGAAACTTTCTAATCTACCAATACACCCTTGTCACTTCTAAGATATAAAGCATTTTAATTGACCACTTAATATAAAGCATCTAACGTCTATTCTACCTGTTCCTTTTGCCTGAAATACTCTTAGAACACTGTAGAAAGTTACATTCTATACTTATTTCACCGACAAAAATGACAGCCCTTAGAACTGAGTTCTCCACAGGACTCTCGTTAAGCCTCTCCCCTTATAACCGAAATCCTCATTCTTGTCACGCGTTGTACAGCTGTTCAACACAATATTCCTTCTTGCATTGAGTGTTCTTGGCTTTCCCTTTTCTAGCTTCAATAACAGAAACTTACATTCCTAAGGGTCTAAAGTCCTCCACTGAATTATAGAAGCAAATCACCCTCAACCTCTCCTCCCTTCTCATCACTCTCCCCTGATTCCATGCCGTAGTACTTTGGGAAAGCTCCAGCTTCCCACCCTGAAACTTAATAGACCTAAGTACACTGGCACCAGTATTTTCTCCCTTCCCTGTTGTGACGAGAGGAAACATCCCTTTCTTTTCTATCCTATCAAAAAGGCAATCCATACTCTTCTGTCCACACTATGACTACTACCTTGGTCCAAGTTCCCGTGTCTCTCACCTGGATCACAGCCCAAACCTGATCATCCCATATCTACTCTTGTCTAGTTCACAACAATCCTCCACACAGTGGGCAAAAGTGACTGTTTTCAACCCATAAATCCTATTGTGTGCACTTAAATTCCCTGTATAGTTACACTCAAATAAATCCAAACTCTTTTCCATGGTTTCCAAAGCCCTGAGCTCCTTCCCGCCTAACATGGCTCATCTTGCCACTCTCCTGTATGACCACTGTGCTCCAGCTGCACTGGTCTATTCATTTACCTGTGACACACCAGCTCTTCCACATCAACACTTTCCTGATTCTGGGTCTTTCACATGTTTCCATGGTTCCCAAGGGCAAGGCTCTCTTTTCCCAATCCTAATATGGTTAGCCATCACTTAGGTCTTACAAATGACTCTACAAAGAAGTCTTCCTCTAATCACCCTGTGTCTGTTATTCACTATCTGTGCCCCTTATCGGTTTCTTATTATTATAACTTACTCACTAGACTGTCAACCTTATGAGGGTGAAACTATGTTCATCAGGTTATTGTGCCTTACAGAGTGCCAGATAAAATCAAGTGCTCAATGAACATTTGTGAACAGAATGAATGAGTGAAGAGAGAGGATTAGGTTGCAATCCTGGTTCTACTGCTTCCTAGTGGTTTGATCTTAGATAAGTCATACCCTTTCTGAGCTTCAGATTTTTTCTTCTATAGAAAAGGGACAAATACCTTGTAAGATTGCCAAATGGGACCCACTAAAGATTAACTGGCAATGAATACAGACCAAGCACAGTATCTGCACTTAATTTAATAGATGTTAGTTTTCTTCCCTTCCTTCTATAGCTTAGACAGTGAGAATTCCTTAGGGTAATTCAGTACTGAAACTAAAAATATAGAGATAGGTCTATATACACACCTATTGTTAGATATAGCTAGAAAGCATAATGACATGTAACTGAGCAGATAGATTGGTAACAGAATTTAATCCTGTGCTTTAGAAAATGGGAAAAAGTAGTGTATATCTATCACTCACTCTTCCCCCCAAAAACAGTGGTGGTAGGGGAGGGTGAGGAGAAAAACAGAAGAAACAGGAGGGAAAGGTAACTTTAGAAATTATAGGTCATTACTCAACTTCAACTCCCAAATTCAGAACAACCTTCATTTACTTATAAAGACTAGCAGCAAGAACAAGATTAAAACTCATTCTAGAATAAAAACATTTTCTGTTTGCTTAAATCTATGTAAATCTCCTCTATATCTATATACCCCCTCTTTTACCTTTCATTCTTTAAACTGTAACAGCACTGATAAAAGGTAAGGAAAAAAAAAAAAAAGAAAAAATTTCAACTACAAAAACACCTCAGATCAGAAACACAAAAAGGTTTCACTATTCCCTTAATTTCTTGATAAGCTTTAAATTGTCTAACCACAAAAGTCAGTCCTTTCTTTCCATTCTCTTTAACTGCTGCTCACTTTTCAGCCTGACATCACTTTTATGTTTTTGTCAGAGATTTTACTTTCTAGGAACCTTCTAAATCATTTATCAGACATCATTCAAATCTCCTCCATATTCTTCCTAGAATGTAGCTAGCCCTGTGAAAGCGGACATTTAATATTTTCTGCCTGATAACCGCTTAGAATTTTATAGAATGTGCTGTGTACCTTCATAGTGTCATCAGGATATGGATATAATTTAGATTCTAAACCCAAAGAAGGGTTTATGTTAAGCAATTAATTCAGTTTTATTCAACATATTTTATGTAATCAAGCTTGACTTTTTTAGAAGTAATTGGAATCTGGTTTAGATTTTTTTCTCATGTTCCAGTTATTTCTACAACCTTTCTAAAATTGGAACTTCTAGTCTATCCTTAAACTGGAAATTTATAAAATGCTGCTGAATGTTCCATAAAATTCATGGGGAAAGGCTTCACTATTAGATATAAAATGCAAGAATAAAAAGAATATTTTATGTTATCACAACCTCTAGAACAGTACTGTGTATAGCAAAGACTTTTGACTATAATTAGCTGAATACCAGTTTAAAGAAGAATTTTATCACAGTCCAGTCAGTGCATGCCAGGAAGAGTTCTTAACTGCTATCAAATGCTCTGGTACCAAGTGGCCAGAAACTAACCATCTGCAACTCTCCAAGGCTATTGTAAAATGATCACATATATATATGTGTGTGTGTGCATATATATATGGGGTATATATATGTGTGTGTGTGTGTGTGTGCATATATACACACACATATATATATACCACAAACATTTCAATACCACAAACATTTCAAATTACATTTGAAGGTCTCATCTGGGGCAGTGTTTTTCAAACTAAGAACTGCAATCTATTAGTGGGTCCAAAACTAATGAGTTTAACCAGCAAATGAAGAAAGGAAGGGTGAGAAGGAGGGATAAATAGAACATAAAATGTTGGAGTTCATCACAGGTAGTAAGAGTATTATTTCATAATCTTTGTTTTGTTCTGTATACTGGGAGTAACATAAAATGTATTTTAAGGGTGGGTTTCAGCCAAAAAAAAAAAAAAAAAAAAGAAAGTCAGAAAGCAATGAACTGGGAGACAAACAGAAGTGGAAAAGGATAAGCAACTGGAACTGTTACGATCACCAAATTATGGGCTGGGAGATGAGCCGACCAACCAACACCTTCTGTTGACCAGGAGACTATTTTGGAAATCTCCATGCACTAGCAAAAGCCAGACACCCCCATGTGAGATGGGAAGAAACACCTTCTCTTACAGGAGGCCTAAAACAATGCCCAGCGAGTTCACAGATCCTCCCACTAATGTTTTTATCCCTTCAAACTTTCAAAAGCAGAGGTCAACTTCTACTTTCTACTAACTCTTAGGCACAATAGTTAAGTCACAGGAGTTAAGATACAGCAGCTCTTGAAAGGTAATTATTGGTTCTTGAACAACGACTTCTAAAAAATATTAACTATATTTCACATCACAATTTGATTTCACATAAAGCTTTGACATTCAGCAATGCGGAAGTGTGAAAGTCACACTATTTTACTAAAATGATCACATTTAATAGTCACGTACATAGACCACTGAAATGGCCATGTGAAGACCATGAACACCAGAATAAACAGAATCTTTTAAAAAGATGTATGAAAGATTCCAAGATTCAAGACAGAACTTGGAGCCATTTAATATTGCCATTAATGAATTAAGAGTCATTCTGTGAAGAGTTAGGATTGGAACTGCCTAAATATTGGCCAACCTGCATTTTTTCACTCAGTCTATGTTAAGTGTTACTATGAACACTTGGCTGTTGTTCCTTAGTTTTATTTGAGAGAGACAGAGTGCATACACGCAAGCCCAAACGTGGGGACCGGGAGCAGAGGGCGAGGGACAAGCAGACTCTGTACTAAGCACAGAGCCCGATGTGGGGCTTGATTCCCTGGTCCTGACATCATAACCTGACCTGAAATCGAGAATCTAAAGCCTAACTGACTGACCCACCCAGGCACCCTTGAATACTAAGTTGTTTTAACGAAGATTTCTAATTATTTTTGAGGCCATTTAAAAAGAATAACACTTTTTGGTGCATAAGGGACAGTTTCATAAATTATAGCTAGTATCTGTTCTAAAGGTCTAAGGTAATGAATATTTGTCAGGACGCATCCACCAGTCCTCACAACTAGTGCATATTCCAGTTAAAGAAACCCCACTACTGTTATAGAAGCACATCTCCCACATTGTTATAGGTTTTTTCCCCTCTCTCATATAAACCCACATTTGGCTGGAGAGCCAGAAGAGGACAAAAGTGCAGCTATAAAGAGAATTTCTCTGGTTGCAGGGTGAAGGGTACCTTTTATCTCTGCTCACATAGTTTAATGTTCTGCCTGCCTCACTACCTCCTTTTTTCTTATACTTTGAAACTTGCTGTGGCTTCAGACATCAACCCTGGCACAATTACTTGCTAGTTTTATTACAAAGTCCCCCCAGGGCTGGAAGAGGAGTTTCATTCTTTGCCTCCTAACAATTCCTCACTGAACACAAATTCCAAAAAGATAAATCTTTGGTAAGTACCTACCAGAAAGTCATTTTGTGTACAAGTACAAAAAAAGGTACCAAGACAAATTACGGGGTTCACAGCTTCTTATCCCTGGAGGCAAAAAGACTTCTAGTTCAAACACTAATGACACGGGTTTTAATGAAAGAGCTAAAAGAGCTCATTTATTTATTCATTCTGATCAGACATCATAAGATTCAATTTTGACTGCAGCACAGGACAAAGCAGGACACTTCGAATCACCCTAGATTAAAGATGCCTTCTTGCCTTCTTCTCTCTTCTGGGCCATTACACCAAACCTAGAGCAGAATTATACCCACCTTCAGGCTAGACTAAACAACATAATAGCTTATTGATCTCTGGTGTAGACCCAAACCCACAAGTCATCAGGCAAGTAGGGATCCCAGCCACTTGATGCAACTAACACTCAAAAGTCATGCACAGGGTTTTCTGATCACACACAAGCATACCACTGGCAATGATCACACTAGGTGGACCAAACCTTTCTCTACCCCGAACAAACAAAAATAATAATATGTTAATCAGGTCAGGCAGCAAGCAGTACAATTTTGAATCACACTGAAAAACTATTTTTTGGTTGTCAGTAAGTGTTAATTTATGTTCATTAAATACATTGACTGTAATTTCTCAGGTTTTCAAAGTTACCATCATTCAGTTCCACAGATAAATTCTTTCAAAAGAAGTAATGCTTGCTGGTGAATCACGTGCTGACTTAACTCCCATCACCACACCATGAGTGGATGGAGGGTTTGTGGCAAAGGACTTAGACGTTTTCTAAGTGAAATCCCCAGAGAAGGGTAACTTCTAATTATTTCCTTCTGAAGATATCAAAACCCCATTCTAAAAAGTAAAGGTTAACTGTGTTCACTGAGACACCTTTTCAACGCGTTTCGCTCAAAAACTAAGATCGGTGAAGTCAGAAGTGGAACTCAAGTCTCAAAACAATGAATGCTCTTGCTAATTAATTCCATCTAGCTCTAGTTCAGACCCTGTGGTAATGTAAAGCTTAGTCCTCGCAGACAGGCTTCAGCCGTCTCTGAACCTCGAAGGAGTACATGCAACGCAATCCACAGACTGGTACGAAGCAACAGTGACAACATTAGCGGCCAATGATGGATGAAATGACAAATGAACTCGGAGTCACGGCAGACATCTACGCCCTAAGGGAGAGACTGAGGTGGGGCTGGAAACTATTTTCTGGCCTTCTCCCGCGTGCTGCTTCTGGGGAAGGGACAGGATCCAGCACGCCCGGGATCCACGGAGCCTCGGCCTCCGAGGGGCAGGAGTGGGAAGAGAGCAGCGGGCTGCTTTTGCAGGGAGTGGAGAAGATGGGGGATTGGTACGGTGGGAATTTCTCTGGGGAGAGAACTTCCCGACGCCGGCAGGGTCGGGGGCGGCAGGACCGTCCCGACCACGGCGAGGGCGACCTCCTCTTCCTTCTCACACAGTCATACATCTTTGTGTGTGTGGATTGTGCAAGGGGCCCTCCAGCCCAGGTCGGGAAAGTGCGCCCGCCACCCCCTCGCTCCACCGGGACTCGCTCCGGCCGGGACGCCCAAACCCCTCTCAAGACAACCCCTAGGGTCCGGAGATGGTGAGTGGACGAAAGCATCTTCGCGTGTGGACACCCCTCGGGGCATCCAGCCCTCGCCGGGTCTTTGTCCCGCCGGCGGCCGGGGTCTCTCCCCGGTTCTCGCGGGGAACCCCTTGCCCTGGAGGCCTCGGGGCCCAGGGTCGCCCCAGCTTTGTTCGGTCAGCGGGGCGCAGGGACGCGGACACTTACCGTACACTCCGGCGAGGAAAAGCAAGACCAACGCAGACCTCCACCGCGGAGACTCTTTTGTGCTCCAGCGACTGGCCATAACCACGGCAGATGGAGGGAGCGAGGAGGAGATGGAGGAGGAGGAGGAGCTGGGGCCAGACGCCGCCGCCACCGAGCCCCCGGCTGCTCCCTGCGCGCTCCGCGGCGGCGGGAGGGGGAGGGGAGGGGCCGCAGCCGCCGCCGCCGCCGCCCGCCCGCCCGCGCTCCCTCCCTCCGGCCCTCCCTCAGCAGCGCGCCAGCTCCCACCCCGGGCGGCGCGAGAGCCCTACGCCGGGCGGCCTTCCCGGGGCCAGGGGCTGGTTGAGCGCACACCGGCGCGAGGCGAGGGGGGCGGCGGAAGCGCGACTCCGGCCTCGCACCGCACAGGCTAGCCGGCGCCGCCACCCGCCAGACGGAGCGCGAGCCGGGACCCGCGCTCATCCATGCGATCGGTAATCACCTGGCCCGCCTGCCTTGGTTCCCGCCCCGCGCTCCTCCGGACTTTCCCAGTTTCGGGGCCCGTTTCCCCGCGACTGGAGCCGGAGGAGTAAGACAGTGCCAATCGATGAGCGAGCACGCAAACGCCGGCTGCGAGGTTCCCGAGAGCTGGGGGAGCGGGGGCCCGCAGCGGAGCTCCGCTGCAGTCCGAGGCCTCCTTGCTATCCCCTGCGGGTGGTGTGAGGACTAGTTGGGAGGCTGAGGGCGGCTGTGCTTGCGGGGAGAGAGAGTGAGCGGAGTCTAGGAACTTGGGACATCCTCTCCTTTACCCCTGCGTGCCTCCGCTTAAAATCGGCACGGAACTGGGGGCGGGTAGGTGCCAGTTAGTGCTGCCGCCGTCCGCCCGGCCAGTGTGCACGCGTGCCGCGGTCCTGGTGCTGGACACTCACGGTCAAGGTGCCTGGCGTGAGTCCAGAAAGGCTAGAGTGCGGTGCTCCTCCAGAAGCCGCGGGAGGCAGTTTGACATGCCGGGGGCGGGCGGGGAGCGGAGGGGCTGTGGGAAATCGGCCTGGGGGCGCGGCTGGAGGAGGGGGCACGTCTTTCTGCGCTTCCTAATTTCGCTAAGCACCTTCCCCCATCTCCGCAAGTGAAACGCCTCCTTCCTTTAGCACTCCGAAGCACTTTCTAAATACTTTTGTAGTGATACTGGCACGCCTGGCCTTCCGCCGTCTATTTTTAAAGTGTGTGTCTACACATCTTATCTCCCTTACTGGGTTTATCATTGGCCTTTACGTGCACCCTCCTGGCTATTCATTGAAGACCTACAATGCACTATGCTGTCCCATCGACAGGTTATCTCTTTGTAATCCCTAACAACCTTGTGAGATAAACATTATTATCCACATTTTATAAATAAGAAAATGAGACTCAGGTTAAATTACCCATAACAATATAGCAAATAAGTGGTTTGAAACCATTTTTCTTATTCCAAATTCAAGACTGTTTCCTCTGTATCACAAACTCTGTAGCACAATGCTTAATGCATAATACAGGTAAATGATAAATTTTAAGATACACCTTTTGGAAGGTACATTTAGGCTTTGCTTCTATCCGCTACCGAATTGTCCCCTTTAAGAATTTTTCCCCAGGAAGTAGTATTTCTTTTTCTTTTTTTTTTTTTAATTTTTTATTTTTTATAGGAAATAGTATTTCAAAAGATGGAGAGCTTATTAGCAAACAATAGGATATCCAATAATTAATAAATTTTGTATCAGCTGACATAAAGAAAAAACAAAGAACGACCAAACTCCAAAACAATGTTTTCCGTTCTCATTGGAGAAAAAGGAGCAGCTTCACTTTCTCATTAAACAACCTGCAGTTGTTTTACCTAGTTTTAGGATTCTAGACTCTATTTTCTTGTTTCTTCAGATCTTTTTCTAGAAATTTTGTTGTCATGATGACTTTGCTTAGGATGGGCCACAAACACCATGAAGAGAGACTAGACTGCAACTTCTCCTCTCCACTTTGAAGTACCATTCAAGGAGCAATATCCCCAAGATGCGACATACAGTGTCACCAGTCCCTTCACAGATGCACTCATACCCCTCCGACCCCTACACTTGCTCATCCACCCAAACCTGTCTTCTGGGACTTGCCAAGTTCTCAAACTGGTCTTAGGGTCCATTTGAAAACACTTAATATTTGGCAAGAAATCCAAAGAGCTTTGGTTTACATAGATCGTATCTAGGGATATTTACCATTTACAAATTAAAGCAAAAGTTTAAAATATTTGTGAATTGATTTAAAATTAAAAAATTCATCATAAGTTAGCTCTGTTTTCCAAAACAAAACAAAAAATTGGTGAAAAGTGTGGCATTGTTTCCATCTTTGTAAATCTCCTTGTTGTCTGGCTTAACAGAGGACAGCCCGATTTTCATATCTGCTTCTGCATCCAATCTGTTACAATATGTTGTTTTGGTTGAAGTATATGAGGAAGATTCAGACTCACACAGATACATAATTGGCAAAGGGAGAATCTCATGTACCTTTCCAGGGTTCTCAGATAAAGCTTTGAGAATGTTGATCTAGGTGTCTATCTTAATAGCTTCAAAACCTAAGTATTTTGTTTCTCATTGCAAAGAATTAATAAATACCCATTCTGAGGTATTAGAGGCTGCGTGCTTCAATAATCACCAGCCGAAGATATTTATGTTTCAAGAAGGAACATTTTTATTTGTACAGAATCTAATTCTGATAGAATATCAGACATTTGGTAAGCAACACAGGGCAGAAAGTTATTCAAAATTACCTTTTCTTACCTAATCTATCTAACCAGGCATCTAAATGTCTACTGGGCTAATATGTCAAATAACTCATATACAAAAAAAGCACTTACAAATCTATAAACAAGGGCACCTGGATGGCTCAGTGGGTTGAGCCTCTGCCTTGGGCTCAAGTCATGATTTCAGGGCCCTGGGATCCAGCGCTGTGTTAGGCTCTCTACACAGTGGGGAGTCTGCTTCCCCCTCTCTCTCTGCCTGCCTCTCTGCCTACTTGTGATCTCTCTCTATGCTGAATAAATAAATAAAATCTTAAAAAAAAAAAAAAAAGAAATCTATAAACACTGTATAAAGTGGCAAGTATTGGTAACAGTTCTTTTGCAGCTGGACTGCTGGCTTGACCTGGCCAGGGTTCTGATCTGCATCCCATAGAGCATACAGCATGCTCCTGAGATATGGTTCTTAACCTGGGTCCCTGCATCCACAGGTGGGCTTCAAGGGGTCTCTTAACCCTCCTAAAATTGTATTAAAATGTTGTGCTCATGTCTTTTTATAGGCAGAAGTTTCCTTATATTCGGGAGATTCTTAAAGGGCTGTGTCAACCACTACAAAAAGTTTAAGACAAATTGAATGAAACAACTATTTGAGTTGCCTCTTAATTGCTTTCCCAATGGTTCTCAAACTCAAGGCATGCCCTCAGGAGTGGAGAAGTACATGGACCATTTCTTTTTCCCGTCATATTCTGAAAAGGGCCACAATTCTTCGTTTTATGGAGACATACCTTTAAATAATCCTTTCGTTTTGATTTTAATCTTCCTTTTCCTCCTTGTTTGGTTAACACCATATATGATGGTTTAATTTTCACTCTTGTCACCAATAAAAATTCCTTCCTTCCTGGTGTAGACTCTGCTGCATTTAGTAGCATTTGAAAATCTCATCAACACTGTGAGGTTAGACTGGGGATTTAAGTCTACCACTCTGAGCATCATCTTTTATTGGAAAGAAAATTTATTATCGTGGTTTTTCTGCTTGGCGTGTCGCCAGCAAAGCTAAATCTTTTAACTCCTCCTCAAAGGAATATTATGTTTTAAAAAGAAAAACAAACTTGATGAACACATATAACTAAAAGGGAAAGAAAAATTTTTCAACTTGAAGTTAAATAAATGAGATATCTTTACAAGCAAATTGTAATTTCCATTGGAGTTGTGTAATATAGGATAGCAAATGAGATCCATCAATCTAGGCAACTTCTCTACCAGTTCCCAAGCACATTTATTGTGGTTATTATTTATTATGTTCCTTGCTCTGACAGCATACCCAGCATTGTACCAAGTAGTCAAAGACGTAATCTTGGCTCTGAATTAAAGAGCCCCATTCCACACAGATTTAGTTTTGCCTTCAGAAACCCAACTTCTTAATTGCAAACCCAACTGTAGAGCATGCATGAATATCTAGTGCTAACAACATCTATCTCTTGTAGGCATATGTAACAGTTGTCCCTATCAAGAAAAAGAGAGCAAAGGGGGAATTAACTACAGACGTTGGAACTTATAAATGCTCAGAGCATTTTTGTTGCTGTTTAACTGCTAGGTTTCCAAATGTACTTCCATGTGTTAAGTTCTTCCTATGACTGATTGAGGTCGTGAACTGGAAATGCACATGGAATGGAATCTTAACCTCTAGGCGCCCCCAGAAGTGAATTTGGCAATTGTGTTAGCAACCCAATGGTTCTTTATTGCTTAATTTCAGACATATATAACTTATTTGTTTAAATTTTGCCCAAGTCCAAAAAGGATTTTCAGTCTCCCAGTGTATTTGTAGTAGACTGTAGTTGCTAAAATTTATGTCTTAAGAGTTTAACAGAGCTGACTTAACTTTGGTCGAGTAACCTAACCTTTTATGTCTCTTATTCCCACCTACAAAATCAGGGGGGAAATGGGGTGTCATTAAATTATGATATGCCTTAGACAGGATAATAATAGTTGCTCATATATATTGAGGGCTTACACACAATATACGTTTTATGCTATGCATTTTGTTCTCAGGGAATCCTGTGATGTTGAGACTGTATTATCCTTTTATTTCCCAATGAGTAAACAGTCACAGAGAAGTTCAGTAGTGTTGTTAGAGATCACACCGGTAGTAAATGATCAGCATTTAAACTCAGACCATCATGGGACGCCTGCGTGGCTCAGTTGGTTAAGCAGCTGCCTTCAGCTCAGGTCATGATCCCAGGGTCCTGGGATCGAGTCCCACATCGGGCTCCTTGCTTGGCAAGGAGTCTGCCTCTGCCTGCCACTCTGTCTGCCTGTGCTCACTCTCGCTCCTCTCTCTCTGACAAATAAATAAATAAAATCTTTAAAAAATAAAAAAAATAAACTCAGACCATCTAACTCCAGAGCACACACTCTTAATCATTCTACCATATTCTAGGTAAAGCACTTAATACAATGTCTGGCTCTTAGTCAGCACTCAGAAATGGCAGCTACTGATATTAAAACTATAACTGACATAACAAAAGAAAATGCTTATTTTCTCATATCATACAATTTAAAATGAAGTCTATAGAGTTAGTCTCTCTCTTCCTTTTATTTCTTGAAAGTAGCTGATACTACCTTTAGTTTAAGTTAGACATAAACCTTTTCATTTCTTTTTAAAAAGAAAAGTCACTTTTTTAAAGTTTTATTTCCTTGAATTTTAGAAAACCTCAAGTGAGTATCAGTTAGATAAAGCATAAGCCTGGCTTTTTGATGCTTGTACTAATTTTTTTTTTCAGTGACCTTGTAATCATTATTTACAGTTTCCTTTGAAGATCAGAGAACCTTAGGTTGCTTATTGTCCTACTCTTTAGAAAAGATCTATGACAGATTTTTCTGATCCCGAAGAATACATCAAATCATATGAAACTGCTCAGTTATCAGGCCATGAAAACAGAGGTCGTTTCTACTAAAGAATAGATTACTCCAGCTTCATCATGAAAAGAATATTCTCCTTGGAAATACCCAGGTGGGTTTGCATTTTGAATATGTACTTGCTGTGATGGTAAAGAACAGTCTAATCCTTTCGATTCCTGTGGTCTACTGCCTCGCTTGCACAGCAGGGGACGTGAGAGAAATAGTGTCAAAAAGCATTTCAGTATAAAAATCGTATTCTCGTACTCAATGAAATGAATTAAGTAACTGAAGAAGAGTTAAGCATCTTGGAACATTATGTCCGTTGGTTCTGGTCACCAGGTCACTTAACTCCGGTCACCAAAACTTTTTTTTCCCGGTTTATTATTAGCTCTGCTTAAGTGCAGATGGAGGGGGAGACCCCAATTTATACATTCTCATCTGTGCAAAATTTAATAAGATACTTTTAGCCCTTTCAATGTGGGACTTAAGGGCCATTACTGGCAATTAGCAGATAGCGAACTAGTTCCACGGAAGCTGCTTCTGCTGGCCTGTGAATGAGAAAGAGGACACAGTCCCACAGCAGGCTCTGCTGACTTCGCTGTCTCTGGATGAGATTCCCAGCAGCGCTAACCTGCAGTACTCCTGAGGCTAGGAGGATATGTAGGCGTCAGGCTCCTTAGGACATTTTGTCCTTTTTTTTTTTTTTTTTTCTTCTTGTGGCCTCACACAGGCAGAGTAGAGAGAATCAGGCCGCCTGCCATGCCCATTTATTCTTTCCCACTCTCTTCCTTTCTCTCTATTCAGTGGATGATGTCTTCCAGAAAGTCTGTTCTCAGTGTTTTTCACCCTCATCAGAGCAGTTAATCTGTTCCCTTTAGTCCAGGCTTTAAACCGGTTTTGGCAAGCCACCTCAGGGGCACTCCTCATTAACTCAGGGAAAGCATGTTAAGAATTGAGACACACAGACCCATCTCTGAAGATGGGGGAGCTACTTTGAATTCGCTCATGCCATCTATGGCCTAGGGACTGCTGTGCATTTGCTAACCAGAAGAGTAAACTAGCATATTCGGTTGCTCCCTTCTTCATTGAGGGAGGTGGATAAAGAAAGGAAGAGAAAGGTCCAGCGGGACAGGGACTTTTGTCTGTTTTGTTCACTGCTGTATCCTTAGCCCCTAGAAGAAGTTCCAGCCCCCGGTAGATGCTCAGTAAATATGTATTGAGTGAATGAATAAGGGAGTTGAAGAATGAAACAGATTCCCGGGGAAAAGGAGAAGCAAAGCTGTCAGGGCAATACAGAGAACCAATAATTGCTGTGACATTAGTGCCCATGTGGTCTGCAGAGAAGGCTGCTTGTGTCAGAGCCCACACACAAATGCAGTGAACCATTAATTCTTCATCTTCTAGGAAGAGCCAGTAACCCTCGCTGCAGGATGAAGACCATATCACCTGGTGTGCCCATGTTCAAGCTACTACTCAGTAAGGTTTTGGAAAATTATTCTGGTGTTGAGGCCATAGTTTTGTACAATTTTATTGCCAATGTTTAATATTTCTGGTATACCACAGGTTAAATGGGTAGTTAATGGCCTCAATCAGCCTTGTAATATCTGTAAATTGGGCACTACTTATTTTATTATTAAACAGGACCTTTGTTCTCCATCTCAGCAGAAACCCTCAGAAAAGAAGGCTTTTCAAAACTTTCTTCTTTAGAAAACTGTAAGCTAACACCTGGATTCAGGGGTGCAGATTCCAATTCTATTATCTATGAAGTTAAGCTGAGTTAGTCTAAGTGATGAAATCAGTGTCCAGCGTGAAGTCAGGATCAGAGGGCAGAGAAGGAAACCCAGATGGTGAGAACTTCGCAGTATGAATTCAAGATTTGTTCAAGAGATCATGAATGTCTGGGTCCTCCGTCACTCCCATATTAAAATGCAAGTACAGTGGTGCCTGGCTGGCTCAGTGGATAGAGTTTTGACTCTTGATCCCAAGGTTGTAAGCTCAAGCTCCACACTGGGTGTTGAGATTACTTAGAGAAATAAAATAAAATCCTTAAAATGTAAGTACAAAGAGCACTTTGCAACTTCCGGATTCCAAAGTAAGTTATTTTTATTATTTATCATTTGCTATTTTCAATGTTCTCTGCATTAATATGAATTTGCTGAAATTGATTATTCAGCAAATTAAAATCAATTGTTTAAGAATTAACTAGAATATTGTTGGGATTTTCATAATAATTCACTTCATATTTCTGAATACTTAAAACATTCAAAAGATTGTGAAATGTGGAAGTTCACATTACCTAGCTCAATTATTTAATGGGGGAGCTTCTACTCTGTCAGGCTAGTCATTGTAGATACAAAGGAGCTTATAATCTAGGGGAGAAACAGATAAACCAATAAACATAAGTAACACTTATATCTACCAATATATATATATCAATAAATATAAGTAAACACTTACAATAAGTAACAATATCAAATAAATATTTACTGAGCACCTAATATGTGCCAGTCATTTTTCCAGGTGCTGGGACTGGAAACATGGGCACAAACATGGTACCTGCCATGGAGAGGTACACACGCAGAAGATATACTACAGGGGAGAGTTGGAGAAGTATTTTTTCCTCACAGAGAAAAGTACTTGATTTGAGGAAGGAAGCATTAGCAACAGATTGACAGTAAAAAAGGAGGTAGGCCAGGGGTGACAGAAAACGGTTCCAGAAAAAAATATCAAGTAGAAATGGGAGAGGAAAGTAAGGTGTGATATGGGAATGTAAATAGTTTGGTGTTGTTCACATAAAACTCTGTGTGTGTGTGTGTGTGTGTGTGTGTGTGTGTGTGTTGGGGATAGGCAAGAAATAAACATATAATCATAAATTATATCATAGGAGGTCTTAAATGACATGCCTGTATGTGTAGGTTTTATTCTGTAAAATGCAAGAGATGGGGAGTCTTGAAAGAATTGTGAGCAGAGGAGTCACGTTCCCCTTCTGATGGAGCTTGGAATGGGCTGGGGAGGGAATTTGGAGACAAGTCAGGAGGATATTAGAGCATTGAGGAATGAGATGGACAGGTGAGTGCTTACTGGCCGTAGGAATGGAAAGGAGTTAATCAATGCAATCAATAGTTGTTTGGAAGATGAAAATCTATGACTCCCAGATTTGAAGTTTAAGCACCTGGATGGTAGCATCTTTCCCTGCGACAGGAAATATGGGAGAGGGAGTGAGATGGGGAAAAGAGGACAAAGAATCAGGTGAGTATAACTTTGGGCCAGCACATTCAGGTAGAGAAGTCTAATACACAGTTGGATATGCCATATATCCCAGAGGAGAAAAATGGGCTCAAGATAGAAAACTAACAGCATCGATAGGATTGCTTTTGGAGAGGATGAGTTTTCCTGTAGAGAATATGAAAAGCATCAGTATTTCAGGGAATAGAGGTAGTAGAGGGAAAACAAATGGCCAGAGGGTAGGAGGAGGTGCAGAAAAGCCTAATGTCACAGAAACCAAGCAAAGAATAAGTTAAGGATAAAGGAGGGAGCGCCCGGGTGGCTCAGTGGGTTAAGCATCTGCCTTGGGCTCAAGTCATGATCTCAGGGTCCTGGGATCGAGTCCCGAATCAGGCTCTCTGCTCAGCAGGGAGCCTGCTTCTCCCCCACCCCCCAACACCTGCCTCTCTGCCTACTTGTGCTTTCTCTTTCTCTCTCTCTCTGTCAAATAAATAAAATCTTAAAAAAAAAAAAGGATAAAGGCAAGACAAAGAGTGTCAATGTCAAAGACAGCAAGTAATAAAAGGTCAAGATGTGAAGAGAAACGAATAGAATTGGCTGCAAGAAAGTCTAACATACATATCCGAAGGCTTCCACAGGCCTTTAATTTAGATCCAAGATGAATTTTTGGTGACCCATATATTCTTTTCTTACTTCATCAAGTATTTTAGCATTTCCCTGCCTCAGACCGTTATGTCACAGTATTATCCATTTTGAATTTCAACTTAATTTCCAAGTTCAGGTTGGGCCCCAGTGTTGAAGGGACAGAGTTTCTCTTCCTCACCCAATATTTCCTTATCTCATTATTTCCCCTCTTCCTTTCCAGCCTTACTCACATTCTCTTCCTCTGACCTCAGATTCCTGCTTTCTGACCCTCATCTTTTGCATCCGAAATGACTCTCAGGAAACACCTTCATAAGCGAACCCATCTTGAAGCCAAAAATGGTTTCTCTGCCAGGAGTACACGGGAGAAAATGTTAAACATCTGAAGCAGACATTTCAGGGTGGAGTGTCAGTGGATGGGGGAGAGATTTGGGGCCAGGGAAGTTTTCCCAGTGCCCATCTCAGGTGACCTCTTACCACAAGGCAATCCTTGCCTGAGGTAGAAGATATGGCTGTGCAAGAATGTCTCATTTTTCCTCCTGGAGCCATACTAAACCTTTAGAAGGTGTAAAGGTCACAAACATTTATTATATCAGTAATGTTCTTTTTGGAAATTATATTTTTGGCTGATACTATTTCAATGTACTTAGTTGCTAACATAATAGCCAAAGAACACATATCCTTTATCTTGTTTAATGCCAATTACCCTGTCACTATTTTGCTCAGAGCTATTGGAATAATTTCAAATGTGGTTTGGGACAGACAAGTTCAACTCTACAGAGGCCATGTGTCCATGTCCACTGAATCCGCTGTTTCCTGTTGAATTTTTTTAAAAGCAATATTAATGACTGACTTTTGTACAGCCAAGTAGCTTGATCATGCTTTTAATTTAATTCAGTTGTTAGGGAAAGGGAAACAATCCCATTAATCATTCTTTGAGGTTCAGTTTATGCATGTGGCACAGATACTGCATTTCTTACAACAGTGTCTGCTCAGGTTCTTTGCTTGGGAATAAGGAATAGCTCAGTGAGTGAAAAATTTTATTGTTCTGAACTTTGTTTCTAAAAGCGAAGGTAAATGACAACAGGATTTGCCTATTCTGATATGCAGTGGGAAGCCAGATTAACATTTTCTCAGTGTATCATTTAAAATGTGTTATGCTTTCATGGATATGTTTGTATCTCATGTAAATTAGTTATGCTCTTAATCCTCTATTTACACTTAAGCCTTAGGGAACAAGGTTCCTAATAAACACATCGTGTTAAAGTATTCCTTTTGCAAAAGAGAGAAAGAAGTGGACCAGCCAAAACATATTCTCCCCAGCAAAGGCCCAGTACCAGAGGCATGTGTGGATCCTGGGCAGGAAGTTCCATGGCAAGGTCCCAGGGACCAGAAGCAGGAGATTAGCAATGTCTTCCATGTAGATTCAATTTGTGTTGTGTAAGAAACACAGAAGGAAAGTCTTTATCACATCCCTGAATGGTCTGACTAGAATAAATTGGGTGAACGAATAATAACTATAGTATTTAAGGAAAAGTACTCTCTGAGAAATAGAAGCATTATTCAAAGATGAGAAACTTATCACCAGAAAAGAGAGCTAGGCATAGAAATGTCAGAATAAAAATAATCTACTCAGGACCTAGTGTGATTTTATTTTCTCTGAGGTGCTGTCAAGGACCATTAAATAGGAAAGGCATTTATAGAATCATAAGACTGTCGGAGCTGAAAGGGTCGTTTCTAGTCCAATCTCCTAATTTTACAGGTGAGAAAACTCAGGCCCAATTGTACGGGGTACTAATACTCTGTGAATTCTTGTGGAAGACAGGCCTTCTGGGAGCAATGGGGACCTAGAATTAGACCTCACACTTGGGTGGAGGTGGGGGACGAAAGAGGGACTGGTTTCCAAAAAGGAAGTCCAATCTCATGGGAAAAGCATGGCATGTGAAACATATGGCAGCTGGGAGAAGGTCTTATCCTGGACAAGTAGCCTCAGCTGGAAGGGCTGGGCCAGGAGGAATATTCCGGAAGGTGTGTAGCACACAACTGGAACCAGGAGTCCAGCAGTTGGGGACTGGAAAATCCAAGCAGGCAGGGGATCCTGAGCGGGCAGCTCCAGCCTTAGTTGTCCAGAAGCAGGTGTCCCATCTCTGCCCTGGAAGGAAGGGAAGTCTAACAAGAACAAAACAGGGCTCCAATATCACAAGGATACCTAACTAGGGGGCCAGTTAGGCTAAAAATATATAATCAGCATTGAGTTAGACTGGATGTTCAAGAAGGGTATTTTGCAGGTATTCCTAGTACCAGGGCACAGGGTGAGAGCTGACAAAAGCAATGTAGGCAAATGGTGTATTCCGAGATGAAATGGTTGTGTTTCCAATGGTGTGTTCCAACCCCCCCCCTTAGGTTCCTCTTAAGGAAAAGATTTTTCTAAGAAACTCTGGTATGTAGAAATCTATGGTTCCAGCTGTGAGGAGAAGAGGGCTTCAAGTCCCATGAAAATACATTTAATCACTTCTAACATTGAAGATTCAACTTCATTTAGAATACTTTTGGGCATTATCAGGTTGTTTTTCCTGTTTAATCCATGAACCCAGTCTAGGGATTTTACCTTAGCAATTCTCAAATATAACTGATATTATTAGCAACATAGGGATGGAGAAATAGAAGAAAATTTGCCCTTTCCTTCCTCAATAATAATACTGATCGTTCTCATGTATAAATTTAATAATAGAACTTTGAATCATGGCTCTTTCTTTTGTTTCCAGCAAAAAGAGAAAAGTGAAGGACTATATAATTGGAATAGCAGGCAAAATTTCAAGTAAGTTGGATAATATGTGTTGGCTAAGAATTAGTATTACTTAGTTCAGCATTTACTGAGTTCTTACTATGTGAAAGAGCCTTGAACTAAAGATTAATATGGTGTAATAGTTAATGTTATATGTCAACTTGGGTAGGCTATGGTGCCAAATATTTGGTCAAACACAAGCCTAGATGTTGCCACAAATGTATTTGTTTTGTATGTAATTAATATTTAAATCAGTAAACTTGGACTAGAGCAGATTCTCCTCTGTAAAGTTCGAGAGCCTTGTCCGATCAGTTGAAGGTTTTAGGAGAAAGACTGAGATTTCTTGAGAAAGGAATTTTCCTCAAGATTGCAACTTAGAAACCCTGCCTGAGTTTCATCCTGCCGCCCTGTGGAATTTGGATAACAGTTCTTGCCTGAATTTTTATTTTTTATTTTTTATTTTTTATTTTTTTTTTCTTGCCTGAATTTTTAGCCCATAGGCCTGCTCTACAGATTCTGGATTTGTCAGTCCCCACAATCATGAGACAATTGCTTTAAATAAATATTGGGCTACCTAGCCAGCTATCCTATTAATTCACTTTCTCTGGAGAACCTTCACTAATACACATGGCCCTTTCTTACACTGAGAGTCAATCAAATGCAGAAAAATCTTGAGTATCTCAGGTAGCTTGGTCTGGCTAGTCAAGCAGCATTTGCGTTTTTTAAAAAGTATTATCAGGAAAACAACACATCTTTGTACTTCACATTCCCATGCCAAGACTTGATTAGTTTTGTCCAGATTTGACTCACCATAAATCTTGCATCTGATGAATCTCTGCCATTTTTCCTTTTAGGCATTCTCCAAGCCAAGTTTCAGTGGGGATATGTGAAAATATCTGTGAGGTCATGGCAAATAGGAGAATCTGAGAATTTGAAGGGCACTTTGGTGAGCAGCCTAGTTCACCATGAATTAACTGTTGCCAAGCACTTATTTTAAAAAATAGTGTCAAGTTATGCCATTGATTTAATTATTTGCCACCAATCACAAAATATTTAATTAAGCTAAGGATTTTTAAAAAATCCTTTTTCACTCATATTTGTATGATTTCTTAAGTTGAAGCCACCTAAAAGAATCTCTAATGCAGCTTACTGGTTTTGCAAATGAGGTACAGAAACATTAAGTGAACTTTGATAGTGACTTATTTTCAACCAGCAGCTGGAGTGAATTTTTAAAAACACATCAGATCACGTTACACCTACTCAATAATGTGTGAGGACTTCTCGACTCACTCTGAGAAAAAGCTCAAGTCTTTTCAAGTTATCCAAGCCACTACTTGATCTCTATCTTCCCTCTATGCTCCTTGGTTCCCACTTTGACCTCATCACCTTCTACTGTCTTCCTGGCTCAGTCTGTTCCAACCAGTTACACCGGCCACACTGATGTTCCTTGAACAGACCAATGACTCTCCCACCTCAGGACAGAGATGAGCACTGTTAGTAAAATGTTCAGAAGAGCCTGTTCATGCAGAAAAGGTGTACATTTTTAGTATAATCCAGATGGTAGGCATTTAAGGAGGTGGCAGGAGCATGTTCAGAATGAGGGAAGTCTAGCAATAGATTTTGAAGACCTCAATTTGTAGGAAAACCGAACAAGGAATCTTAGTTTCTCTATCTAACAAAGCTAGACAAGATCATTCATTCGGCAAGCATACTGAGCACCTGTGATGTGACAAATGTTTTAGGCTCTGGGCACAAAGCAGTAAACAAAGAAGGCCCCAGTTCTTGTTCTTATGGAATGCAGATTTTAGTGGAAGAGAACATCAAATAAAACAGATGAGCTAATGTGATATTTGACATCATGATATGTGTTATAAAGAATAATAAATAGGAAGAAAAGGTGAGATAAAGACTGTGTTGGAGCAGGTCATCATGAGGACATGATGGTTGACCAGAGAGCTGGATCTGGGCATTCAGAGGCTCCTCACCCGCTCCTCTTCCTCATCCTTGGAAAATACATTCTGTCTACTATTGCCACGCTAGCGGCCCTTTCAAGGACACAGCCTTGAAAGAGTAAGTTGTATTCAGACCATCTGGACTGAATATATGACTGGACCCAGTTAAGGCCTCTACATAAACTTCTTTGTCTTGCTGCTGCCCAAGACAAACCTCATATATAAGTTCCCATGTCACCCACTATCAAGAGTGATGTTTCTCACTTTGATCTCTCCTTGACCTCCATGTACAGGGGCCTCATTTCAGATTTTACCCAGGAAGCTCTTGAGGTCTCAAGACAACAGATTATCAGATCTAAGAGTGAGGGAAAGGAAGGTTCCACTTTATACAGTGAAAGTCCTACTGAGAAGGTGACAACATTTCAGCCAAGACTGAAAAGAGGTGAGAGTGAGGCACATGGATGTCTGAGGGAAGAGTGAAGTGGGCCGGGTCCCGAGGCTCAATGAAATTACAAAGGAAGTCGGAAAAATAAGGAAGAGAGGGCCTTTGGGTCTTGGGGTCCTTCTCATTTTGGCAAGGAAGAGGAATCAACAACAGGAAATTGAGAAGGAGCAGCCAATGGAAGAAGACCATGAAGACGTCAGTATCCTGAAAACCAAGAGAAAGAGTTTCAAGTTGAAGAAAACAGTGAACTGACAAAAGCTGATAGTAAGTCAGGAAAAATGATGACTGAGCTTTGACCATTAGAGTTGTAACAGGAAGGTCTTTGGTGACCCAAAGACCTGGTGACAGGATTAGATTCAAAGGCATGGTAGGGATGAAAAGCAGAAGAGAATGGATCTAAAAGAACAGAAAGAGAGGAATGGGAGACGGTGAGTGCAGAAACTCTTTTGAGGAACATTGCTGTGAAGGGGAACAGAGAATCGAGATGTTCGAGATATGAGGTAAAAGGGATGCGGAATTAGAAAGGTTTTTAAAACTCATTTTTTAGGATGGGAAAAGTGACAGCATACTTCTATGCTGATGTCATTGAGCCTAAAGGGATGAGGGAAACTTGATGAGGCAAAAGAGAGGGGATGGGGACAATGGGTAAGTGGAGGGGTTGCTCTCACACCGGAGTACACTGGAAGGAAAGTGGGGAATGTGGGCCCATAGCAGATAGATGGGTAGGTTGTGGGGGTAGGAGTTTGAGAACTTCTCTTCTTGTTGCTTCTATTTTCTCAGTGAAATAGGAAACAAAGTCCTCAGCTGAGGGAGGACACATTCTCCAGCGTACTGGAGCTCTTGACTTATTTTGTGGCAGGGAGTGAGGAAGAGGCTTTCTATTGAAGTAAATGTGTTATTGAGATAAGTGGAGATAAGGATCTGAATTGATTGGTTTTAAACGAAATTACATGTGACCTAATCATAGGCCCCTGGCAGGGCATATTAGTCCTGGTTCTCCAGAATAACAGAATATATATCTATATGTATAACCCAGATATATATAGATATATATTCTGTTATATGTATATCTGTTATATATATGTATTCTGTTATATGTTCTAATATTCTGTTACATGTGTATCTGTTATATATACATATATATATGTATATGTATATAAAATCATATCACCACTCTCCCCTCTCACACAGAGGGAGAGAAAGAGAGAATTTTAAGCACTGGTTCATGTGATTATGGGGACTGGCATGTTTGAAAATCAATCTACAAGGTGGGCTGGCTGGCTAGAGATCCAAGGAGAGTTGATATTGTGACTTGAGTCCAAAGACAGTCCAGAGGCAGAATTCCCTCATCCTAGGGGAACTTCATCATTGTTCTTAAGGCCTTCAACTGATTAGATGAGGCCCACTCACATTATGAAGAGTAAAATCTGCTTTACTCAAATTCTGCTGTTTTAAATGTTAATTTTATCTAAAAAATACCTTCACAGCAATGTCTAGACTGGTGTTAGACCAAATATCTGGATACCACGCCTAACCAAGTTGACATATCACAGTAGTATAGTCTGAATTAACAAAATTAACCATCCCTGATAAACCATATTTACCAAATTAGCCATCACAGTGGTAGTCTGAAGAGATAAGAATCAGTGTGCCAAGGACAGGGAGTGGAGGGGAGAGGACAAATGGTATGGAGGCAGCCATGGGGAGCAAGGAGGACACCCATGCCACTTTCAGTTTGTCTCAGTGCTGGCTCAATTAGCTACTTAACTAGAGAGTTTTACTGTCTCCATAAGAATGGGACTGGGTCTAGAATTGGGAATCATGGTAACCCAGGAGGTAGGCATCCCACGGTCTTCAAATGTTAGAGCCAGTTAGGGCATGACGGCTGTGGTCATTGACATTCTGGCCAATATGCTAGATATACTTACCTCATGGAGCACTTTATCTCATGTCTTTTCAACTATAAAACATTCAATAAGATATATGTCCCATGGAATAGAACAAAATAATCCTCTATGTTTATTTTTATTGAGTATGTATTTTTGTATTTTCCCTACTAACTGTTTTTAAAATATAAAATTTGCCTTAGAAAAGTGTCATGTGACAAGCGTCATGTGAATACTGGGCATTTGATTTCAATAATAGCAATAATGGTAATGATCATGAGCAGTTTTTCTATATCACCATGAATTCTATCATGCACTGATTGATGGGACATTTATCTTTCTTTCTTTCTTTCTTTCTTTCTTTTTTTTTAAGATTTTATTTATTTACTTGAAAGGGACAGAGGGAACACAGGTGGGGGCAAAGGTA
This sequence comes from Mustela erminea, assembly GCF_009829155.1. Taxonomy (NCBI): domain Eukaryota; kingdom Metazoa; phylum Chordata; class Mammalia; order Carnivora; family Mustelidae; genus Mustela; species Mustela erminea. Next base: position 52,233,510 of record NC_045629.1, read on the forward strand.
CAGAAGGGAAAGCAGACTCCCCATTGAATGGGGAGCCCAACATGGGGCTTGATCCCATGACGCTGGGATCATAACCTGAGCTGAAGGCAGATACTCAACCGAATGAGCCACCCAAGTGCTCCTGATGGGCCATTTCTAAAGTGAGGTCTTATTCCACCAACTTTACTATGGCAAAGAGGACTGGGTATCTCACTATATAATCTCTATCCTAGCCTAGCATGTCAGACTAGGCCAACCAGAAGTTAGCATCCTGACTTTTTGGAATTATGTTATGCTGTATGCATATTTCTCTTTTTAGTTTTGCGTGATAATAGGTTTGTCATGATATGATGAAGACCACCCATTGACTAAGTCTGATTTTCTTAGAACAAAATCTATGTGTAACTTACCAGTTGCTATTTGGCAAACCTACCAAATAGACGACTGTAGCTGTGAGTTCAATGACCTTTCTCTCCATTTTGTGAATTCTGCAGACACATTCCATTATTTTGTATGGTCGGAGATTTGTTACATTTCACTGATGTTATTGTTGTTTTTCTGTTTCTTTATTTTTAAATTTATTTATTTATTTATTTATTTATTTATTTATTTATTTATTTATGGGAGGGGAGAGACAATCTTAAGCGGGCTCCACACCCAATGCAGGGCCTGACCCGAGGCTTGATTTCACAACCCTGAGATCATGACCTGAACCTAAATCAAGAGTCAGACACTTAACCAATTGAGTCACCCAGGCATCCCCTCGTTTCTTTGGAATAAGCTGTCTTCCTACTCTTTCTGGTAAAGATTGAGACAGAGATTTCACATGTCTCTGATATTATTAATATCTTACAAATGCTACTTGAGTAATGATATATTTTGCAAATTACTTTCATTTAATCTTATAATAACCACTGCATCTTGAATATTTCCTCTACTCTTTATGCATGTTATTGTTAATATTCATAATTTTGGATTTTACAATAGAGGTAACTGATGCTTAGAGAAGTAGAGTGCCTTATGTAAGATATCACAGCAAATAAATGAAAGGGCAGGATTTGAATTTAAGTTTGTTGAACTATGGAGCCCTTCCTCTTTCTACTCTGTCATATGGCCTATACTCATTCATCTTATCTTTTCAGAAATCACACAATTACCGTGTAACTGTTTTATACATTTGGCATGTATTATCTCATTTAATTTTAAACCCGAGGTGGGTTGTATGACTACCCTTACTTTGTAAAAGTGGAAGTAGAGGCACAGCGAGGTTAAGTAACGTGCCCATTCAAACAACCAGGTATTAGTGGATGTTGGATAAGTAAAGGAGATGTTGATATGATTCCCATTTTACAGATGAAGAAAGTGAGATTCAGAGATATTGATGATGTCTTTGTTTTCAAAGGTGGCAGATTTCCAAAATTTACCAAATTCTGTCCAAATTTCATGGCTTTAACAGGAGTTATATAAAAATTACTTTTTTTTCTTTTTTTTTAGGTTTTTTTTTTTTTTAATTTTCAGCATAACAGTATTCATTATTTTTTCACCACACCCAGTGCTCCATGCAATCGGTGCCCTCTATAATACCCACCACCTGGTACCCCGACCTCCCACCCCCTCCCGCCACTTCAAACCCCTCAGATTGTTACTTTTAAAAAACGAGCGTTCTTGGGGAGCCTGGGTGGCTCAGTTGGTTAAAGCCTCTGCCTTCAGCTCAAGTCATGATCCCAGAGTCCTGGGATTGAGCACCGCATTGGGCTCTCTGCTTGGCGGGGAGCCTGCTTCCCCCCTACCCCTCTGCCTATTTGTGATCTCTGTCTGATAAATAAATAAAATCTTAAAAAAAAAAAAAAGAGCGTTCTTGAGGGGTCTTGGAAGATGTCAGAGTTATGTAAGGAGAACTCTAAGCATTTACCATGTGTAAAACCTTAGCAAAGCAAATGCAAGTAAGAGGTGCAGAGGGAACATTGAGAACACGGAAGACCCATTTCACACCATGAAGGGTAACTGTGGACCATTGAGAAACAGTAATAAAACAGTCCAACTAAGCATGCAGAAATCAGAAAATGAATTGCTCTTTGGAAACAAATGTCACTAGCAACTCCAAAGATATTTTTTAATCTGTGAAACAAGTATAAGTCTTTAAGTCCACATCTTTTTTGTTCTCTTGTCTCCATGTTTAGCAGGCAAATCACTTTGGTCAGTGATTTTCAATTGAAATGCAAGCAATAATAACTTCATCAGTATAATGCTATGAAGTTTGTAACCCCAAATTTAAGAACCTAAGAGAGTCCATTCCTGAACTCCAAATTTGTCTAAGATTTTTTTCTTTTTAGAGATAGGTATAACACTTTAGTGTAACTGTTTACTAACAACAATAAGCTTCAGCAATAAAAAAAAAAAAATTACCATTCAGGCAGGACTTGATCTCAGTCCTCATTACCTGGGTGATGCGCTGCAATTTCCAGCGGCCACGGAAATTTGCATCCATTCATGCTCATGTCATATGGAACAATCACAACAAAGTGAGACAAAGGAAAAATAACAAATGTATACTCTTATGGGAGTTCAGATTTCAATTTTAAAACTCTCCAAATATTATAAGCAGTTTTTTAGAAAAGGAATTGATCAGTCTGGTAAAATATTAATGCAGTTGAAGGATTCTGTGTTGCTAAATTTATACCGAGTATTATTGATATAGATATAGATATAACATGGAATGTATTTTAAAATCTCCGATCCTGCAGTTTCTATGTGGAATCAATTATTTTAAATTCTAAATAAAAAATATGACCAAAGTGAACAAAGTTCTCGTTGATCTCTTCTAAGTTCCTTCAAAATGCCTGTGCGTGTCTTTTGTGTAAGTATGACAAAATTCTAAATGCTGTTTTGTTTCCTTATGCGGTTCTTACGGTAGGATATTTATTTTTTAGTAAGATCATTCATCCTATAAATGTTTCTCTTTGTTTTATCAAATATGCTAATAAAATGGATTTTATGTAGGATTTATGGTGTATATTTATAGGAAACAAAGCACAGCGACTACTGCATCAGCATGTTAGGAAGAAAGGTGTTGGAATGGATCACTCTGGATATTTAGCAGGTTAAGAAACCGTATTTAAGAACTTCATTAAGCCTCTGATTAAACATCATATCCCAACTCTTCAGAGTGTGAGGAGGGTCAGCATTGGAATTCGAAGAGTTCAAGGTCAAGTGGAGGAAGAGAGGTCCATTGAGGACGCTGAGAAGTCCTGTCCAGAGAGAATGCCAGAGCTTATCATCAAAACAAAGCAAAATGGGATCACCCCAGAATAAGGACATTTCAAAATCGTACAGTTATTACTTAAATATACTGGATAAATGCTGAGCGTATCAAAAAAATCTCTGCACAAAGAAAGATTCGCAGTGGAATTCCTTAGGAAAAACTACAGTAATTCATCAACATCTTTTGAAAACTTCCCATGGAAGGTGAGCACGATGAAGTTGCAGGGTTTGAAGAGTAGGAAAAGCTTCTTCAGAGGGTGAAATTTGAACCAATTAAGGTAAGTATTGGAGGGAAAAGTGGCTTATGACTTTCTGGGGTCGAGTGTGAGATACTAACAGCAGTGTGGACAGTCACCTCGTCTGACATTCTAGGTGCCGATCTTCACCAATACCTTTGATGGCTCACGGTACGTGTCCCCTGAGCACAGGCTTGGGAGTCTGACAGTGGGCTTCCTGCATGACTCCACCCCTGCCTGTTCCTGGGAGCTAGGCCACTTCCTGCAATATCTTGCCTCTAATTTTAACATGGCTATTCTCTCTTCTCTACTTCTGAAGCTCTACCCAGCAAATTCGCCCCTCGAGTCAGGTAATCTTTGATTCCCAGGAACCAGATCTGAGATGGAACTGAGTAACTCTTCGTCATCCTTGTCTCTGGCCTCTGCCATTGGGAACACCATGGCTAGCTCTGTTCTGTTATTGCTGCCAAATTTCAGTGAATTCCCCCTTATTTGGCCTGCTGTCTTCCTTTCCTTATAGGATGCGGTATACGTCCTCCTGGAATTAACTCTGAGACAGAACAAAAGGCCAGAGGAAGAGATGTGTCAGATTCAGGTAGTCAGGCTAGATTCAGGAAGAAAGAGGAAGTTAAAAGAAAGTAAGGCCAGGATGTGAGCACAGGATAACGTCTTCCATAGAACCCCAGTGTGAGTTTGCCTGCAGACCAAGGCTGCCTTCGAAAGCACAGGGCATTGATGGAAACCAGAGCTGCTCCTACTCTTTGCTTTGTGCTCACCAGCAGCATCTGGGTGGTTCAGGGCCCACAGGTGTGTAACTTCAGCCTGAGGGAACTCCCAAAGGTCAGCAGGGACACACGGTTTCTGCAGAGAGCAGGAGCAGAGAGGTTGCATTTAGTGGAAGTGTCTTAGTGGATTGTACAGCAAATCTCCAGGCCACTGTGAAAACCCATGCCATCTATCTGCCTTGGAATACATTATTCAGTGGGTATTTAATATTTCATTATTATTATTACAATTAGGGTTGTAGTTTGAAGCAGAATTAAATTTTGAGGTAGGGATGAGTGTTGATGTGGTCAATTTTTAATGTGCTATATTACTACCATTTTTAGACAAGAGGGACTGACTGTCTTTTGGGATAGTGTTTTTATTCTCCTGACAGTGTAATGGCTACTCACTCATTCATCAATACTGTTTTCTTGTCAACTATATGCTGCACATGGTGACTGTGCTGAGAGTAGAATGGTGAGTAAATTTCAATTCCAACATTAAAGAGCCTAAATAGAGTTAGAGGAACTTAGAATATGGCAGAATGAGTTTCAGGTACAGTGAAGTGTTTGCGGTGGCGTGACATGTATCAGCACAGAATGCAAGGGGAGTAGGAAGGTAAGTCATCCGTTTCATGGGGTTGGGAAGGTGAAGAAATCTCCACGGAGAAGGTTATCCTTAAAATGTTCCTGAAAAGTGGATAAATGCTCTATCAGTAAATAGAGACTAAGATGCTCCAGGCCAAAGAATTCTTGACAATTATCGACATTAGAGGACTGGGAAGGAAGGAGATCTGGAAAGAAAAAAAAAAAAAAAAAAACCACCAAGATTGAGTGAAAAGATTAGAAGCATGGGATTCAAGAGAGCTATTTTCTGTTAACCAAGGAAGAGTTGTTTCAAGCAGGGTGATGTCAACATGGTCGGGTGATTCAGAGAGTTCAAGATGTTGAACAAAAAGAGAGCAGTGGGTTAGGCTGTCATCGATGACCTTTGCCAGAGGTGTGTCAGGGGAGTAGAAAGTGCAGAATCTTGGCTTACAATTCACGGAAGACTCGGTAAGGGAAGAAAGGCTATTCTTTGGAGTAGCTTACGCAGAGGGGACAAGAGTTGCTAGTGGAGAATTAAAAGCCAAAGGGTGTGTATTTTTAAGCAGGAACTTGAACTTGTCTAGGCCTCTAATGAAACAAGAGAGATGATATTGAAATCCCAGAAGAAGAAATAACTTTTATAGCAAGTTATCAGGGGAGATGGGAAGAAATGGGTTGAGGAACCTAGATAGAGAGTTAGTCTAGAACAACATATCTTCCTTAGAACTTTTGGGGAAGGAGTGAGATTTGGCACAAGCCCAGTTCTTCCCAGAATTCTCCAAAGCATTCTGCAAAGCATTCTGGTCCACATTTTCCTTATTGTTTTATTAGGGTATGCTGAATCATTGGAGTGTTTTCTTCAGGTTTTTATTCTTCCTCTGATATTTAATCAAACGACGGTGTTTGTTTATTAATTATGTTTTCATGTTTTTTATTTTTTTGAAGATGCAGTCTTTCTGCACAAGCATTTGCAAATTAAGGGTTATTAAATCCACAAGAGCTGAAAAACCCTGATTGCCAGCCTTAATTATCAGGTTTAATTCTCTCAGTTGTGTGAGTGTTGGTGTCATAAGGCAAATCCCAAATGTCTGCTTACAGACATTCTTATGCTATAGTCTTTAAGAACTACAAAAACTGAAGCTACTCTCTTTATGTAACTTGCTCGTACGTTTTCCTGAAAATTCAACCCTTAGTTTCTGGTCACTTACAGTCTTTTTCTTCTTTCTTTCCTTCCTCCCTTTCGTTCTCTCCTCAGCTTCCTTCTTCCTTCTTTCCTATCTACCTTCCTTCCTTCCCTCCTTCATCACAGATTTCTCTCCTTTATATGTTTTAAATAATCCTATAATCAATATACCCGTGCTAATTTGTTCCTTCAGACCCACAGCATTTCTTGGTTTAACTGAGGAACAACCCCATTGGCACAGCTGCCACAAGTCTTGATCCTCTTTGATCAAACTGCCGTATGTTCCACCAGCATTCTTTCTTTTAATGCTTTATTTATTTATTTTATGATTTCATTTTTAAGTAACCTCTACACCCAAAGTGGGGCTCAAGCTCACAACCCAGAGATCAAGAGTGGCATGCTCTTCCCACTGAGCCAGCCAGGTGCCCCATTTCTTCTAACACTTTATAATAAATATTGGGGTACCTGGGTGGTTTGGTCGGTTAAGCATCTGCCTTCTGCTCAGGTCATGATCCCAGGGCCCTGGGATTGAGCCACACGTTGGGCTCTTTGCTCAACAGAGAGCCTGCTTCTCCCTCTTCATCTGCTTCTACCCTTGCTTGTGCTTTCTCTGTGTCACATAAATAAATAAAATCTTAAAAAAAACAACTTGTCTGCAACATGGTGGTTGTGTGGTCTTGACAATAATAGTTTAAGTGGAGTGGTGGCACTTTTCACTGTTGGAAAAGACTGGGTTAAGAAGTCATCTTTCTTGTTTAATTTATGGAAACCAAATGCATCTGAAGATTTTTTTTTTACAATGTCTCCAACTTACTTTTTAAGACTTGACCCCCATATTATATTTTATCTTTTTCACATAGGTATATAACTAAAATTTTACACTTGCTAAGGGAAAGCAGTTTCTTTTCCCAGAATATTCCATGTTCTCTCATCCTTATGTCCCATTTTCCTGAAATGCCTTCCTTCATTTTTCCACATTAAAAAAAACTCCAGGGTACCTGGGTGGCTCAGTAGGTTAAGCCTCTGCTTTTGGCTCAGGTGATGATCTCAGGGTCCTGGGATCGAGCCCCGCATCAGGCTCTCTGCCCAGCGGGAGCCTACTTCCTTCTCTCTCTCTCTCTGCCTGCCTCTCTGCCTACTTGTGATCTGTCTGTCAAATAAATAAATAAAATCTTAAAACAAAACAAAACTCCTACTTGCTCTTTTTAAAAAATAATTTTTGTGTTTTTTTTTTAAACATTTAAAATTTTTTAAATTAAAACACCCTCCTACTATTCTTTAGGGCAGGGTTTAAATATCCCGTCTGTGCTCCCGTAGTCTACTGTTTTAATTTTCATCTTATTATGTTGTTATAGGAATTGCCAGTCATCATTTCAAAGAACATGAAATAGGGTTAGGAGAAGGGATTCTTGTAGTTTCTACCCTGCCTTATGCTCCTGATAAAAAACTTTTGCTGACTCCATTTGAAGGAAGAGAGGGGTTATCTCAGGTTTCCATTGTCGTTGTTTACTTGTCGACTTCCTTTGCTATGTCTAAGCTTCTTCATGGCTGGATCTATGTCTTCCCAATTGTTATATTCCCAGGACTTTGCTCATCGAAGGTACAAATGGATATAGAATTAATAACATTTAACTACATAAATAGGTGATCCCTAAGGGAGATCTTTGTTCATGCACAGCAAAGATGAAAAGGAAGCGCCGAGAAGATTAGCTCCCTCTAATAAGCAAGGTTGTATAGTGATATTTTGAAAGTTACAGTGATGCTTAGTAATATGTGGAAGTGAGTGGTTTCTTGTACTAGTTAAAGCTCACTACTGACCTAATTTTTATAACATGTATGTGGTTTCAGGTCTTACAAGTCAAGTACAGCTCAGCAGTTTGGGGGAACTTAAAGAGCCCTATAAAAAAATCTAGGTCTGGAGGTGCCTGAGTGGCTCAGTCAGTTGAGCATCTGCTTTTAGTTCAGGTCATGATCTCAGGATCCTGGGATGGAGCCCAGCATCGGACTCCTTGCTCAGTAGGGAGCCTGCTTCCTCCTCTGCCTGCAGCTCCCCCTGCTTGTGCTCTCTCTCTGACAAATAAAATCTTTAAAAAAATCATCATAGTTAAAAAAAAAAGAAGACTTTGGGTCTGTTCAGCTTACTCTGAGGACCACTCTTTGAATCGTATGTCTTAATGTTTTTAAAAATATGTCGCTTAGCAAGTGTGTGTGTGTGTGTGTGTGTGTGTGTGTGTGTGTGTGTGTGTCTGGGGAGGGAGGGAGGGTGTGGAGAATGGAAGCAAGGAAGGATGGGTGTAAGCAATAATTTTGTTCACTAAAAGAAGATTGGCTACAATTCCTGGACATAGTTCCTTTTTAACTGGCAGGATAAAAAACTACTTTATAATAACACAGACACTAAATAGAGAAAAAGTGGCCTTTATTTTTGGTTATTCTTTAGAATTATTAATAATAGTTCTATTTATAAACACTTATGGATCTGTGTCTACGCCTTCTGCTGTGGAGAGAGCTCTGGAGTAAATGCGTGTTAAAAGATTACGTATTATTTTAAAACACTTTTTGAAAGGTTATTGAAAGGTTAAAAAAAGTAAAGGGACACCTCAAAATAAAGTAATATGGATGGGGATAAGACCTACCATTTTGAGAAATTTCAAAATGCAGAGTTTAAAACTGTGTGGGAATAAAAAAAAAAAAAAAAAAAAAAAAAAAACTGTGTGGGAATGACATTGTAATAGATGGTAGGATCAGAGAATCACACTGTAGAGATCCGAAACCGGTACCATTATACACGAGAACGGAATAAGTGACGAAAGAGGCCTTACAAAGCCGTAGGGGAACAAGCGGGTCAACTCAGGAAATGGTGCAACGATTGGCATCGTTGTACTGTGAAGACAATTGATTTAATTATTCACTGCACAGCATACATTCGCACCCAAAAGTGAATTTCAGGCAGAGAGAATAGTTAGAGCCAACCCATAGATCATCTAGAAGAAAATAGAATTAGCTTCTTATCTGGGTTGTAGAAAGGCAGAACTTTCTAAGTTTAGAAGCAAAAGAAAGCACCAAGGAAAAAAATAAAAAACTTTGTCTTAGTCCTTTAGATAAAAGTTTTGCACAGTCTCTTAAAAAAAAACCACACACCTAGGGGTGCCTGGGTGGCTCAGTGGGTTAAGCCTCTGCCTTCGGCTCAGGTCATGATCCCAAGGTCTTGGGATCGAGCCCCGTGTCGTGTCCGGCTTTCTGCTCAGCAGGAAACATGCTCCCCCCCCCCCCGCCCCCCGCCCCCCCCCCCCCGCCTGCCTCTGCCTTCTTGTGATCTCTGTCTGTCAAGTAAATAAATAAAATCTTTATAAAACAACAACAATCAAAAAAAAAAAAAAAACCCACCCACACCTAAATCCAACCTAGATAAACTGGCAAACCATAGAGTAAGAAAAGTATTTTTAGCAAACTTAACAAAATACCTTTACCATGGGAGGAATATATACAAAAATCTCTTTAAAAATTAACTTCACACATACCAAAGAACTAAAACTGATAAATATCACAAAGTATTTGTCTTCATGAGCAACCAAAGGAATGTAAATTAAAACAAGATTGAAATACTATTTTTTGCATATCAAATAGCCTACATTAGAATTAATGAAAATGCTTAGTGACAAAGAGGGTATAGTGAATAGACATTCCCTTACGTTATTGGTGTTCATATAAATGGGTTTTGGAGATCAGTTTAGTAATGTGCATCAAGCTTAAAAAGATGGCGTATATTTTGACCCATAATTCTGCTTCTAGGAATCTATCTAAAGGAATTAATTGCTGTTATGGGATGCGTTAAGTCATGCGGATAGAAGGTCCAGTATAGGGAGCATAGTTAGTGATACTGTAATAGCGTTTGTGTAATGACAGAGGGTAGCTACGCTTGCGGTGGGCACAGCATCACAAATACAATTGTTGGATCGCTGTGTTGTACACCTGAAATGAAAGTAACATTAGGTCCAACTACGCTTCGGTTTAAAAAATGATCTAATTAAAAAGAGTCTGAGTCACCTGGGTGGCTCAGTCAGCTAAGCATCTGCCTTCAGCTCTGGTTGTGATCCCAGGATTGTGGGATGCAGCCTGGTGTTGCTCAGTAGAGAGCTTGCTTCCCCTCTGTCTCTGCTCCCCTCCCCTACTCTTGCTCTCTCTCTCACTTTCACTCTATCTGAAATATATAAATAATATCTTAAAGAAAGAAAGAGTCCAAGGTTTGTGATTAAAAAAAAAAAAAAAAAAAAAAACCAAAGGAACTAATTGCTAAAGGACTCAAAACAATCCTTATGGGAAAAGATGCGTATTAGTATTTGTATTAATATATGGCAGCTATTAGTAATTACACAAACTTGGTGGCTTAAAATGACAGAAATTGTTCTCTCCCCGTTTTACAGGCAGGAAGTCCAAAGTCATTATTACTGGGCTGAAATCCTGGTGTCAGCAAGGCTGCGCTCCCTCTGAAGTCTCCAGGGGAGGATCCGCTCCTCACCTTTCAACTTCTGGCGGCTGCTGGTTTTCCTTGCTTTGTGGCTGCATCACTCAAAGCTCTGCCCCTTGGTCGCATGGCCTTTTTCTCTTCTGTCTGTACTCAAATCTCCCTCTGCACCTCTCTGTTAAGGGCGTCTGGGATGGCATTTAGGGCTCACCTGGATCATCCGGGATTATCTCCCCACCTCAAGATTCTCCATTGATTTGCATTTGTGAACATCCCATTAGTTACCCCCTAAGGTCACCTTGACAGGTGATCATATCTGCTCTCTCCCAGAGGGCAGTTTGGTGGGAAAGCCAGATGGCAAATCAGCAATTGCAGTCTGCAGGGAAGAGAAGCCGATGGAACTAAGGGGACCTGGTTTTGAGGGTGTCGGGGAAGAGAGGCCCCATTGGCATCTTGAAAGATGAGTGGGCCAAAGGGTGGTGTGGGAGCAAGGAAGTTAACCGTACTTCCATACTTTCTATGTATATGTATGTATATGTATATATATATATATATAAATGTATACATATATATGCATATGTATACATATATATAAAATATGTATACAACATATTTTAATTTTCCTTAAGTATGCTGTGCTCTCTAAATTTGTAGCTGCTTGTATGTCTTTGGGCCTTATATGTGTCATTATCACATCATGGGACACTTGCTAACTTCTTTCAACCTCCAGGTTTCTCCCAAGTGCTTTGTGTTTCCATAGCACATTCTGTTTCCCCTACCACAACTCTGACACCCCATTCCAACTGCCTCCTTGCCTGTGCATTATCCTCCACTCCTTTGTTACTCTGGAGAAATCCTGGTTATGTCCCTCTTGGTCACTGCTGCAGTCCTAGCTTTCTACCTCTTAGTAGAGTACTTGGCACATGGTTGATGCCGATAAGTATTTGTTGAGTGAGTGAATGAGCAAATAATCACAAGTGGTGGGAACTTCCAGTTGGGACAGGCTTCACTTACCAATCCTCCCTCTTTCACTGGATATCTACTAAGTACGCATTTATCAAGGTAGGCTAAGCACAATTCTTGACATATGTCAGATAGATGAAGGTTCAAGATTTGCTTTGATTCTTCATCATTAGTGACAAAGTGTCACCCAACATCCCTTGATCTCATTTTCATTTTTGGTTTTTGGTCTATGAAATTCAGAACTTAGCTTAAAGTACATCTAAGACGGGCACATGGGTGGCTCAGTTGGTTGAGAGTTGGACTCTTGGTTTCTGCTCAGGTCATGATGTCAGGATGGGACATCCCCTTCCGAACCCCTTCACCCAACTCCCCACCTACTCCCCCACCCCCCAAACCCCTATCCTGCACAGGCTCTGAGCTCAGCAGAGGCTGTGCTTGGGATTCTTTCTGTCTTTCTCTCCCCTCTCCCTCCCCTTCTGTGCCTCTCTGCTTGCGCACGGACCCCTGGACAAGTGCTGTCTCTCAAATAAGTAAATAAATAAAATATTTTTTTAAAAAAAGTACATTTAAGATCTCTTCTGCCCTGCATTTCCATGCTTCTTGCTGTTTCCCAGTCAAGTCATTTCTTTGTTCACCTACTCTTCTCTTTTTGGGATGCCTTTTGTCCTCTTGTCTCCCCTGGAGAACTCCTGATAACCTCTTAAGGCAAGGCTCAAATATCCACTGCTCCCACTTCTCCCCTGAAGCTGGAAGGACTCCTTACTTTTCCTTGCAAGCATCCCTGTAATAAAATGTACCACGTTGTATGTAATTGCTCATGTGTTTTCTAGCTCACTCCCCTCCCGGCTCCTACACACTCAACTAGGATGGCAGTTCCCTGAAGCAGGTATGTTGTTTCCATAGAAAGGTTTTAAATCTCTCTCCCTATTCCTGAGTGCAGTTCCAGCATCATCTAACAGGGAGTGCAATTGAATTAATTCTTTTTTTTTTTTTTTTTTCTGTTCTCCCATGTTACACATGAGCATTTTAGGCTATAAGGTAAGAGGGAGGGAAGAATGATGTCAATATCCTAGCAAGTCAGTGGCACCTGGATACCAGCAAGTTCAGTCCAAACAGTTATTCTGTGTAAATATAATTTTCAGTATCTTGTAAACAGTAGATGAACTTGGTTGAGTTGTTCAGGGCAAGGAAAAGACACAGCTTACCTTATAAGAGGAAGTGACAGGTATTAACCTTTTGGAGCTACCTGGATCCATTTAGTAATTTACTTACAGTAAATTGCTTAAATAGAACCTTAGTGGCCTTGAAAGTTAGCACATCTGCCTAAAAGTAAGCAATTTACTCTTCTCTCAGTTACAGGATTAGTCCTTAATGGCCTCTTTAAATCTTAATGACTTTCTCAGAGTGTGGAATGGTGTAGTCTTTTATGGTATTCTAACTTAAGCATTTCAAATCAAATCGCATATATTTATCGAGCTCTATGCAAAGCAATGTGCTTAGCTGTGGGGTGTACAAAGGTGAATAAGATATAGTTGTTGCCATCAAGGAGAGTACTACCTTATTGCAAACACAAGGCTGATGTGTGATTCATTAAATAACAATACATGACTTAAATACAATTCAAGAAACTCCTCAAAAAGATTTCAGGAGGTGGTAAGTCATTAATTGGCAGTAATTATGTAGACTACACACAGTAGTCATTTCTGAAACTGGGGAGAACCCTTTGGGTAAATGTAAGGTTTTATGAAAAAGAAAGTATTTTAGTTAAGCCTTCAAAAGTGTCTGGGAAGGGAGAAGGAGACATAAGCATGAATGACCTATTACCTGGTGGGATAGGAAATGCTATGATGAAGTAGTGGGTAGTAGACTGTATTAGTCCCTTTGGGCTGCTATAACCAAATACAGCACACTAGGTAGCTTATACACAACAGAAATTAACTTCTCACATTTCTGGAGACTGGGTCCTCTGAGACTGGGATGCCAAGAGTAGGATGAGGGTCTTTTTCTGGGTTGTGGACTTCTCACATCGTTGTGAGATATGGGTTGTACCGTCCTCAAATGGTAGATGGGGTGAGGGAGTTCTCTTGGGCATCTCTCTTTTATGAAGTCATTACTCTCATTCATGAAGGTTCACTTCCCAAAACCCTACCTCCTAATACCATCATTATCATTAGGGGCATCAAGATTTCAACATACTAGTTTTGGGGAACACAAGTATTCAGATTATGGAATGAACATCAAGATCAGACAGGGAAGTTGCTGGTAGGAATTTCAGTTTGTGCTAGAGCGTCTAGAGGGAAACAAACACACAACATATAATAACATGGTCTTGAGAAAAATCAGTAGTAAGAGATCCAGCATAAAGAAGCAAGATGCAAAGATCCTTTGTACTTAGATACTAGTTAATTATAGCAATATGACACACAACAACAATGGAGTCAACAAAAATTAACAATTTTGGGGCGCTTGCTAAGTGCCAGGCACATATCCATTATCTCTTAATTCTTTAATCCTCACTACTTTGTAGATTAGTTATATTATAATTCCCATTTTACAGATGAGGGTATTAAGACATTGATCCACAAGTAGGTGGTACCAGTCAAATGGCATAAGGAAATTCTGTTCCAAATAGTACTGGTATTTGGCCAAAGCCCATCTTGGCAGACTCCCAGCCCCATGAGGATCTAAGTAGACAGGCTGTTAGGAGATGGGTTAACACAGAAGGACTGTTAATCTGGCATGAATCATTTACTGTGTACCCATGAGCCATGGATCAAGTCACAGTTACCCAGGGGTGTTTGTGCCATTTAGCCTGAAATTACCCAAGACTTTCTTACTTATATTCTATTTCTGCCTATTCTACTCTTCTATCTCTGACTCTGCCTTGATTGCTGCCACAAGCTTCTGCATTGGTCTTTGGACCTGCTTTCTCTAGTGTTAAAATGTATTTGCCAGCAGATTTTGACTTAACTATTGTCTTGATTCTTGGCCTGTTGGACTGTCTCCAGCAGGAAGTTCTAGTTTCCATTCCAACCCCCAAACTCAGTTTTGTGGGACTCAACACTGTCTTCACTCAATATTCCACGTAGGCAAAACCTAGAAAGATATATTTATGCTCTAAGTTCTTGAAATGATTTGACTGGGAAATGGCAAAAAGCATGGAAATGTAGGGCATTTCCTCACCATTTCCCGAAGAGTAGGATATGGTATGTGGGGATATGTGTGGGTTTAGATGTGAAAAAAATTGTGCTCCGTGTTTGGGAGTCAGTGAGTTTAGCTGGAGCAAGAGTTCTTTGAGGGAACAGAGGAAGATAAGCTTGGCATAGTCTGTTGAGATCAAGATGGGAAGGGACTTTTATCTTGAAATGCTTGCAATGTAGCATTTCCAGCAGTAAGATTTAATGAGAAGATAATTATAAAACCAATACAGCATTGCATTTTAGGTGCTCCAACCTGGACTATGTTTGCAAAATTGAAGTCACACATGGGATCTATACTAGGTAGATTTTTTTTTCCAATTTTAAGGGATGTTTACAATCTAAGTTTACCTTAATGTTTCTTAAGGGGCGATTCATTGGGATATCAGGCTCAGATAGAGAAGATGAAGATTCCGGGGTCATGCCCTTAATCTATTAGATCAGAAACTTCTTGGAGTTGGAGGTAGTAGATTTTTGTTTCACATCTCAAGTGATGGTTGTGCACACTGAATTTGTAATGAAAGGAAGACCAATAAACACCATACCGGCACCATCAGCCTTCACAGAAAAGAACTTTGGTGATTCAGTGTGATTCTGATGATTGTTTTTGTCTCTTTAGCAGTATTGTTGCTTATCTTAATAGCTCACCATTACGACTGCCTTTATATTCTCAGTCACAATCTCTTCAGCTCTTACAATTTGTATTCTCTAATCTCCTACGTTCCACCTCCTCATTTTTGCTGAGTCATGGTTTCTACTACCTTACCTGTTTCTGCTGCCTCATGGCTCATGCTCCCAACCTTTTCTCTGGATTTCTGTCTGCTCTACCTATACTCTCAACGGATAATTGTGTCATTGTCCAGGCAAAAGTTGGTGCACGAGGTTATGCATGAGTCAGTGGTTGGTAGATCTTGGCACAAGATAATGCTCATCGTTTTCATTTGTTCTTATTGTTGATCTTCATGAGTAGTTTGAATATTTGCAGGATTATAGAAGAAATAAAACTGTGATTTATATTTTGCAAGTTATGTAATAAAATCTCATGTTCCAGCATGTTTCCCCAATCTTCCTCTAACACTGCATATGCCCTACATTTAGTCTCCAAGAGAAATAATCTAACTTACTCAGTTAGTCACTTTCCCAAGTAGAGTAGCTGGGCTAGCAGAGGTCTCATGCCATTTTTCATGCTCTGGCTTGCCTTCAATCTCCCTTCAGTCAGGCACCCAGCCTTGTTCCAATTAACTGTGGCCAGGGTAGCAAGGTCATATGGTCAGCTCTCCTTAAAAAGAAGAAACTATGAACCAGTCAAGAACTTAGAACATAAATACATCTATTAGGTGGCCATGTTAGAATTTGGTGATTTGGGACTTATGGGATAGCCTGTTGTACTTTTTTTTTTTTTTTTTCTTTTGCCTACAACCTAATACCTCCTTGCCTTCCTCAAGTATTTGGATTTACTTGGGGTTGGGTCTGGATACAGAAGGAGCTCATGATTGGCTACCTCCCTGGGTATTTGTCACTGTGACCTTACAGTAGAAATGCAAAGATAAGGGCTGAGCATATTCCAAGAGTCACACACTACTACTTCTCTATTCAAGAGAGGCCAGATGCACGATAAAGATTCATGAAACTTTATTCCAAGTGCTAGTTAAAAGCAAAACAATAAAGATGGTTAAGGGATTCCATAGATATCAAAACATCACAGACCTATAGCTTCTTCAGATCAGAGAATCAATTACATGCTCGATTCCTCGAGAAACCATGCATTATTATTTATAACAAGCTTGTCAATTGATTATTATAGACTGTACTTAAAAAAATAAGAAGCCTTGATTTATAGGTACCTGTTTTCTCACAGTGGATATGAAATGCTGGTGTCCACTTGTGTTCACGATACCAGAAAAATTATTCAACCCATCACAATGGCCAGATTACAGAAAAATCTAAATGGATCATTATTTTCCCAAACACTGGCTGTTAAATATATTATATGGAGCATGAAACTCTTATTCAAGAAGCATTGTTTCTTGCAAAGAGGAGATTCAAAGTATATACTCTATAAAGTATTTTCTACTGGCATTATTGTGAATATTTATGATATACAGGAAGTTCCCAACTATTCACTCAACGAATATTTATCAAGAGTCTATTATGTTCCAGACATTATGTGCCAGTCATGGGCAAGATAAAGTCTTTGACTCATGGAGTTGACTTCCCAGTGGAGGAGAGCAGAAGCAGGTAAAGTGACTTCAGATGGTGTGAAGTGGCTTGAAGAAAATAAAGTAGATTAATGGTCTAAAGAGTAAGGGGGTTGAGTACTTTAACCAGGACAGCTACTTTAACTACAATGGCCAGGAAAAGATGCACAAAGAGATAAAATTTGAGTTGAGACTTGGAGGAAGAGGAAGAAGAAGAATACATTTTTAATGCTGGTGAAAGTGTTTACTAATACAAGACTTTGTTATAGTCTAGCAAAGTTGAAGACACATGCTCTGTGACTCAGAAATCCCTCACCCAGGTGTATGCTCAACAGAAATTCTATCCTGTTTGTGCCAAAAATTGTGTACAAGGATTATCTGTCTATTTACATCCTTTGTAATGATGCTTCCATTTGTGCTAGCCTCACAGCTCTCGACATTCAAGGCATGGTGCTGGGACGTGTTGTACATTCTGCTGCTGATTTACTGAAAAATATATTCCTCCAAACACCTACAGTGTTTTGCACTTTGACAGCTGCAAACTCTAAACAACCCAAATGTCCACCTTCAATAGAATGCATGAATAAATTGTGTCACCTTATACAATGGAATACTTTACAGCAATGAAAACCAATGAAAATGAATGACTTACATCTACAAACTCATCATGGAGGAATGTCACAAACGCAATGTTAAGTGCAAGAAGCCGGACACAAAAGAATATGTGGTACGTAGTTCCATCTCTGCAAAGATAAAAAAGGAGGCAAAGTTAAACTTCAGGCTTTAGGGGATGCAAGCTTAGGTGGCAGGGAGGTGATTACTTTCAAGGTCAGGATAGTAGTTACCTATGGAGGAGAGGGGGTTAGAGCTCAAAAACAGAGAGGTAGGAAGCTCTTGGGGTCTGACATTGTCTGTTGACTTGCAGGGCGATACCCTATCCTGATAGTCTGCATTGACCTGAATTACAGTTAGATAGGTCTTCCCTCTGCAGTACTTCTTTGAACTCCACATTGTTATTTTGTGCATATAACTATTTGTTATCTTTCACAGAAGAAAAAAATTCATAAAAGCAAAACCCTGCATAAATGTGTACTACTTGTACAAAAGAATGAAAACAAACCAAAGCTTACTCTTCATATATTAAAAAAAGAAAATAATTATGAAGGTGCAATTTAAAAAATTATTAATGATATTTTTATGTTGTATTTATGTGTTTAGATTATTAAATACACATATGATTTTTATCTGTAAAAGAATAGTCTTATACTTTATTAATTTTTTATTTCCTACTTCATTGTTATTTACCTGTAGAAGATGTTGAAGATTGATTTATTCTTACCTTAAACCATATCAGAAGGTGTTCTGGCTGTTAGATTAACAACAGAAATAGAAACTAATATTTTGTTTGATACCCTTTATGCTGAGAATGCCTTAAGGCACATAATGGAGTAAACACTGGTAGTGAATAACCTTGAGCAAATTTTGCCATTTTATGCATTTAAAACTCTATACATATCAAATAAGGAAATGTTGGCCGGAATGGAAGGGTTTTGTTATTATTAGTATTTTTTCCAAACCTACTTAGGGTGTATATATAATAAAATACCATGCTGAAATAATAAAGGTCAACAATTGTAAAAAAAGATTTACCTGTCTACTTATCTACTTGGTAATGAGGCTCATATTTGTGCTAACATCACAATGCTTACCACTAAGTGTCAGGAGTTGGGATGTATTATACAATGTTACCAGCATTGTATTGATTCCTGAATAACTTAATGCTTAATCCACTATTCCACATGGAATACTTGCTAGGTGTACAGCAATCTCATTACAAAGGAAAACTGTGTATGTTTTTTCTTTGTTCTACTATAAAATCTGTAATTTCTTTTTTCCTGTATATGCACATGTGCACACGTGTCTTCACACACAAAAAATGTGCTGTATTATTAAATAGAGTTTATCACCCAAATTGATAAAATCTATTAACAGCCCTTAGTCATATGTGTCTCTTTTTGGCACCTCAAACAGGGATCCTAAATGTTGTTATGAC
The DNA here is from genome assembly GCF_009829155.1 of Mustela erminea. Classification (NCBI taxonomy): domain Eukaryota; kingdom Metazoa; phylum Chordata; class Mammalia; order Carnivora; family Mustelidae; genus Mustela; species Mustela erminea. The sequence goes on from NC_045629.1 coordinate 52,252,397, forward strand.
CAAGGTGAGCTAACCTGCAATCCTCTAGGAGGGAAGAAACTGAGATGCCACAAAAGTCAATGTTACAAAAACTTATTGAGGCTCCCAAGTAAGGCCCAGTGGCAGAGTAGGCATAAAAATGTCAATGAGAAAATCATGAGAAAAATTACTATAGAAGGTAGAAAGACTTAACACAGAGGACCAGCTTGGGTGACAAAACAGATTGTGAAAGAACCATGAGTTTTCTAGGGTCTGTGAGGCAGTATACATCAGAACCTCTCCATACCTACATCCAGGTAACAGACTTGTGTCTGGAAAGGTGTCTGAGTGGCCGATTTTCCCTGCTATTCAGGGAAGTCAGGCCAGAGAAGGGTCTTCCTCCCTTACTCCAAGAAGAACCTAGTGCAGTTTGGCCAGAGTCCCCACCATGATGGTGGTTCAGCCCAAACGTCTTGCTTTGGGATGGACCAGCAAGGGTTTAAGTCCTTAGAGAAGCAACGGCAGAAACAAATAGAAAATTTGGCGGCTTCTCCAAGTACAGACTTCCACAAAACAGCAGTGTTAGAATCACCTGGAAACTGCTTAGAAATGCATGTTGTTGGGTCCCACTCTAGACCTATTGAATCGACATCTCTGAGATAGCATTCTGGGTTTCAACAGCTCCCCCGGGTCATCCTGGGATCATCCAGGCTCTAGCAACAGGGGGAGAGCCACCAGGAGTGGCCCTTTATGTCTCTGTGGGTGGTGACTATGAATTCTGGTACCAATGACAGCATCAGCAATTAGTGAGATTAGGGGCCAGTGTGCTATTTCGATGACGCGGGCAAAGTGGCATTGTGTCAACTTCTGGAGAATTCCAACCTTCATTACTACTGGGTTTCTATCAGCCTGAAGGGAGTTCTGGCTTCTGTGTGATTTAAGAGTAGATCAGTTGCAACTTTGGATTCCAGAAAGCAGTCTTGGGGGATTTTTGAACATTCAGGGAAGGAGGATCCAGGAAGAGGAGAGACTGAACTCTTTCCAATCTCTGGTGAGGAGGTTTTGTTGTTGTATGATGCAGTCCTGGAGGCTCTTTTATACCTCTGTCTATAAGGGGGGGTATCCCAGTTATGCAAAGAGGTATTTTTATTTATTAATTTATACTTTTAGTCAGTTTTGTTTAAGATGTTAAAACTTGAAATATTTTTATTGATTAACAATAAGCTCATTGATTAACAAGGATCAGCATCTTGACTTATTGTATTCTTGACTCCATATTAGCATCTCTAAGATGGCCTTCTGTTTAGTAGATGGTAGCAGGGCAGAAATCAGTGCTCCTTTCTTGGTTTTTAAATACTTTGCCATTTCTTTACCCTTAAAGATTGAAGAAAAAAAATTAATTCTTGTACCTTCATTAGAAAGCCACATCTGATGTTAAAGAATGTTGTTATGGCTAAGCCCAGCACAATTATTTTCTATTTTACATTCTTATTAATTTCTCTCATTTCCCCCCAACTGAGGAATACATTACTTCACCTCCATATTAAAACACGGCAGGAAGCTGTAGATTCTCTGCAAAGTTTGGAAACTGTGGAAATAGCCATACTCATAAATCGATGGTGCATAAAATGTTCACGAGCTGTAAAATCGTACTTTAATGGTTCTTAGCATATAAATGAGAAGAGAATTTGTTCTAAGTAAGTTATTGCTACACTGGCACTTCTTCAGTGAGGTTGTTGGATTCTCTATGTGATTGGCTATATGTTATGGTGTGAAAGAAGTTAATAGTATATTTCTTTATCCAGTCAAAGTCTAGATGGTCTCACAAAGAGTAAGCAATATTGACTTTTTGGAATCATAAACACACAGGAGAGCACTATGAATAATTCTGGCTTTTCATCTATGCATGGATACGTATCTCCACCCCTGGAGATGTTCACTTTATAGGTCTAGGAAGAAAACTGAGAATTTGAATTAAAAAAATATTCCCAGATATTTCTACTAGTAATCAGGCTTGACCACCAATGAAATACTCTATCCATTGTCTATCATCTCTCTATCTGTCATCTATCATTTATACATATGTATGTATGTATGTAGATTATATCTAAAATTTGTCCATAACTTTATAGATTACCAATTGTGCTCTATATTTAATGAGCCTCACAAAATCTTTTGAGGCAAGTAGGTAAATTTATGGACAAGGACTTCAAGCTCAAAGAAGGTCTCAAGTTGAGGTTCTCTTAGTCTGTAATTTGTAGGAACAAGATTCAAACCCAGATCTTCTTGTTTGAGAGCTTGAGCTCTTTTCCTGTATTAATGGGGCTAGAATAATGCTTTGCCACTGATTAAATGTGATCTTTCTTTTTCAGGAGGGTAACAATGCAACCTCTTAAAACTGGGACGACTGAGAGGAGATGGGAAAGGGAAGGCCATACTTTCTTTTCTTCTCCGCAATAACCTAAGCATCCAGTGAGGTGATAACAAAAAATATACATCAGCTATATTTATACTAAGGGTTCTTTCATTGGTGGATGCAAGAATCCCGGAAGATGCATATATGGGTTTCGGAGTGTCTGTGAACCTTTCAAAACACATAAAATTTTGTATTTATGTGTGGCTGAAACATTCTATTTTTTTTTTTTTTTTGGTACTCTAGTATGCTGCATTCCACATTCTTTTAATAATAGCATCACCCTAATTGGTTTTTGGACTATAAGTTCTTCCTCATTGGATACACTCCGGTAGGCTATTAATAAAGGTGCTCATACATCTCCAGCCCAGGTCTAGGCATATGACCCATGTTAAGTTAATTAAATAGTCACTTTTGGGACTTAAATCATGAACCAGGTAATACAAGACTAAAATCGTCTGGAGTGTATCCATTCTGGCAGAGGTGCTCCAAGCAATTCCTATTCCTGGGACCCTTTAGAATTGCCTGATTCCTATTCTTAAAGTCAATTTATCATCTTCTCCTTTGTATCTGTAACTCCCTCATACGCTTTCATAGGTTATTTTTGCTTAAACAAAGTGGTCTGTAGCTTGCAAATAAAAAGCTCTAGTGACTGTGTAACATTTTTCTGGGAAGAAGGTATAAAGCTTTTATTAGACCTTCAGTTCAGTCAGTGACCACAAGAATGTTAAGCATTGCTGGTCTGGAGCAATGGGAAGGGATTTGGCACTGTTCTAGGAGCAGGTGATGACGGGCAGAGGGCTGGAATGTGCTGTCTATAGAATTTGAGTGGTGGGAGCAAAACCTCATTGTACCCTTTCCTGCTTTTGAGTCGCATCTCCATTTTAAGGGTGATGCCAACAGTCCAGGTTGCCCTAAAGTGGAGAGGTCCTTTGGGGAGTCCTTTTGTCCTTTTCATATCTCTTTTGTCTTCCTGTTCTCATGTCAACACGTGCATGAATCTATTTTCTTTCCTTCCTTGTATGAGAAGTGCTTATCTAAATTAGTATTTCTCCAAATGTGTTTGGGTCCACCCATATCAGAATTACACAGGGTCGTGAAAAATTTATATTCTTGGGCCTTTCCTCCTGCTACTGATGGATGAACTGTCCTTGTTACCATGTAAGGCAATTCTTCCACTTGTGTATTGGGTCTTGTCCCTTCTAACCCACCCAAGGACTGTGCCTCACAATTATCCCTGAAATCTCTTGCATCAACAAATTCTCTCTGTCTATTCAGTATACAAACATGTTGTATTAGCTCAAGACTTAAAATAACCTCTAGACCCCTTATTCCCATGTAGCTACTGACCTATATGTCTGTTCGCCTTTTTAGCAAAACCCCTTGAAAAACTCTGTATGCTTTCTCGTCTCACTCTTTCCCTAGACAGCTTTAATCAGGCTTTTGTTCCCACTACTCCAAGAAACTGATCTTTTTAGGATTACTAATGTTATTAACAACCTCAGTCTTGTCAAACCCAATGGTCAATTCTTACTTTCTCAGCTACCTTTCACCCTGGTCTATCACTTTCTTAGTCTCAAACATTTTCCTTCACGGTTTTCAGAGATAATGAGATGACTTTGTTTTTCTTCTACTGCATCAGTTTATTTTCCATTGTTTCCCCCTCTTTTCCTTATTTGTAAACTGTGGAGAACCAAAGGGCTTTCCCCCCTGCTGTCTCAATCTAGTTTCACTTCCTGGGTGAACGTTCTCACTATTGAGCCCCTTTGATCTTTCCTCTGAATGCCAATCTTTAATATTTGATTGTCTCTTCAAAATCTCCACTTGAATATCTAATACACATTTGAACCTTAACTTTTCTACCTATGTCTTCTCTTAAATATGCTCCTTCCCCAGGGTGCCCCGATTCAAGCCAATGGTACCACCAAGCTTTTAATTGCACAGGTTCAAATTCTTAAAGCCATCTTGACCTTCCTCTTTTGTTTTTCATATAACCCATAGCCAATTCATCAGCAAATCCTATCGGTTTATCTTATAAAAGATCTAGGATCCAATCACTATTCATCCATAATTCTCACCCTTAGCCATCAGTAGTCTAGTTTATCGAAAGAGCTTCCTGCCTGGTCTCCTTGTTCCTCCATTGCATTTTCTGTCAATTTCCCAGATAATGATTTGAAATGATAATTTTAAAGGGTGTATCAGATTGTATAATCTCCTATTCAGAATCTTCTAGTGGTTTCTATTCTATTTAAAATAAAATCTAAACTCCCTATCATGGTTTTTGATGCCCCATGATCTGCCTGGACCTATGTCTGAACTTATCTTCTACACACTTCTCATTCACTCTGCTCTAGTCTTATGGACTTTCTTGTGGTTCTTGGAACATGTGAAGATTTCTCCTATTTAAGAAAACTTACCATTATTATTCTTCTTGTCTGGAATGCCATCCCTCCCAGATCTTCAAGTTTAAATCAGATCTCTCATCCAATGTTCTCTCTCAGAGAAGCCTTCCCTGACAGACCTATCTGATTAGCCTTCCCAGGCTTCTAACAAGCTGCTAATGTTCTAATTCTTCACCTGAGTTGTGGACACAGAGACTGTTACTTATAAAATATGTGTTACATCATAAGCACTGTTGTTAATTGATGTCATATTTCATAGTAAAAATAGTTTATTAAATGGAAAGGAGGCAACTATCAGAGAATTATTTTAAAAAATTTCCCCAGGGCTGATGGCCATGTGTTTCCAGATTGGAAGAGCTCAGGGAAATATTAGCCTGTTGGGTGAATAAAGACCCACACTAAGACACATCATCTAGTTGTAGTGTGGAGGGTGGAATGGAGTGGCTGTGAGATCAGATAGGAATAATTCAGAGAGATGGGGCAGGAGCTAGAACCAAAGTCAGGGTTGGAGATGCTTTCCAGAACTTTTCTGCTTTTCAGCAATCTCTTAATTCCTATCTTGATTCTCAGTCACCTTTTCCACTGCGTCTCTTCAAAACTTTCCTTTCGACCCAGGTGCCCCAGGGGTCTTCCCAGTTTCTGATCAACTCCCAAGGACAAGACTGTCTATCGGGGTGAGAAAACCAGGGGCAGCTGACACTGTTGGGTGTTTAGGTTTGTAAGTTCCATTATCCAATCTTCTTGCAAAACTGCAAGAATTTCAAGTATTCCTCATCTTATAAGGTAGCTAAGTCTTCATTTTGAAAATCTTTTCAGTCTTGGTTGCATGGGTATCTCACCACCCCTTAGACCTAAACTTGCACATTACTTGATCCATGCTTAATCTTTTCTTATAACATTTTTTGCAGTCTGAAATTATGTTATTTATTTCATACTTTCATTTCTATATCCCTGAAAAGACTCTAAACAGTGAGACAGCAGCATCTTTGTCTCCCTCACTGCTTTGTCCCCTGCTCCCAGAACTGTGACTGGCATATAGTACCTGTTCAGTAAATATTTGTTAAATGAATAAATGAATCCTGGGATCTCTGCATGATTGTGTTCAAACATTTCCTATCATTTTCTTCTTAAGAAGAAGCACAAAAAAGTGGCAAAATTTAGGCATTTTTATCTTTCAAGGGACTTATACTTTCTGTTTTACACGTTTTGTATTTTACTGTTTTCTCTTTACATGTTACTTTATAATAAACAATAAAGGCAACGCCATTTAAAATAAACATCTCTCAGTACTCCATACCTACTTAGAAAGTTTATTTTCCTTTAATAGCACTTCATTGTCTGAAATTATTTCATGAATTTATTTGTTTATTTTCTGTCTCCCTGTCTAGAATGTTAGCGCTGCAAAGATTTTGTCTTGTCCATGGTTGTATCCCTCTAGATGAGCACACAGAATTGGCACACAGCAGGTACTCAGACAAAATTTCATTCTCATCTCAAACTTACTATTGAATCAGAATTTCTGTGATGGTATAAGGGAAAATTTTTAATAAACCACTGCAGATGATTCTTATGAGCTTTAAAATTTGAGAAGCATTTGTCAAAACGATCACTACCAGATCAATAAATATAGGGTTACCAAGTATTGCTGAATTTAGGAAATGGTTTCTCTTTCTATTCTTTGAACCCAGATCACTTTATTTGAAGAATGCACTGAGAAACAGGGCAACCTACAAAAGGATAAGAAGTGTTTTCTCATTTCCCAATGGTCCTGTCAAAATCAAGTAGAAGTAATAGCTCCCATCAGCTTTTTCTTAACATTCGTAACTAGTGCGTTCCCTTTTATGCTCTTCTATTGAGAATTAAAAAAAGAAAAAAAAAACTGTTGAGTATTTAGGTAATGTAAATTACTTAGTCTAACCTACTTGCAAGCTGTGTGAATTCAGATAGTCCTCATCTTATAATGTGGACGTGAAAAGTGTATCACACCTGGACAGAAACACATTTGTTAAGAGAAAATTCTGTTAGGGAAGACTCTTACCTTCTTTTTTTCACTCTGGGTCCCAGGTAACTATATACAGGGTAGTTGGAGGCCTTATTTATCACCTTTGTGAGGTGATAAAAGGATCATTTTGAGATTTATTTAATCCATAGTCTGCAGTGACAACTACTTGCTACACATATATATATGCCTCAAAGTGAGAGGTTTCTGCTGCCATTCTGCTGATTCTTCTCACTTTGGAAATTGAATGAGCCCTTCTTCCATAGTCTTAAGGGAACAGTCTTGGATTCCCTTCGTACTGTCCCGTAGATGTTTGCTTCTTGAGAGGAACCTTTCTGACCCGTTGCAGTCTCTGCTTTTGTGTTTATCTTTCAGTCAAATCTCTCAAGACTGAGAAGTCTTGATGATGACATCTGAAATGTCTCTCAGAGGAAATGGAAAAGAGGTTTTGCTCCTTTTTCAATGTATTCTAGAAATTATTGGTTATGGTTTTATTTTGCTACTTTCTGCTGGATTCACCAAAATGAAAATGGATATCCCTTGCATTGGTCAAAACCACGAAAGGGATTGGGAGAGTTTTAAAAGATGTCTGCATATTCTTTGACACTTCTCATGTCAAGAGGCGGATGCTAATTCCTCTGTCCTCGCATAAGGAGTGACCACAGGGGCTCACTTCTGAAGAACAGAATGTGGTGGAAGGGACACTATGTGAATAACTTGGCTACGTTAGAATAGGCCTGACTTTCTCTCTTGGAACTTTCACTTTGGAATCCAGCACCACGTTCAAAAGAAGTTCAGGCCACACAAAGTGGCCCAGTTGACAGCTCTTACTGAGATCCTGACCAATAGTCAGCAACAACCACCAGCCGTGAGTGAGGAGGGTTTTGAGGTTTCACTACCCTTTGTCACTGATTTGACTGCAACCACATGAGAATGTGGGCCTACAGTTGGCTAGCTGAATCTAGTCAGTCTGCAGAACCACGAGAGATAATAAGGATGATGACTGTTGTGGTCTGACACCACTCAGTCTGGGGTGGTTCGTGATCTAGCAATAGATAACCAGGAAAGCCAGGATACTCTTTTGGTAAAGCTTCAGTTTGTGCTGGGCTTCTGATCCTTTTACTGTGTTAAGCCTGTACCTTTTCCCTTTTCGAAGTTCGTGATGCAAAATGCTGACCCCTGTTGAATAATGTTTTTAGAGAATCATGTTTTAGGCCCAACAGAGAATTAGGGACCGAAGGAGACAACGGAATGGCACCATGTTTCAATATAAAAAGCAGCGACTTGGGAGCTGCAGAGAATTAGGTGAGCAGAGAACTCAGGGGAAAAAGGTGGAGAAAGAGTTGGTTATTGGACCGAGGACCTTGCCCCAGTAGGTGGTCTCTCGTCTCCCTCTTCCCCCATTCCAACCCAGTGTCCTCCCTATAGCTTGAATAATCTTTCTAAAGCATCAGTCCCATCACTTACCCACTTAAAAGCCTTCAGTGCTCCCTAAGGCATTTTCCTTATAAAAACCAAGCTCATTTGTATGGCCCTCAAGGATCTTTATGAAGCCCTCCCAGGCCACCCCCGTCACTGCAGCCTCAGGATTCCTCCCGCCCTCCTTCCACTCTGTGGCTCAGTTACAGCTCTCACAACCACACATTGTGCACCTTCCCACCACGTAACTTTGCACTTGTTCTTCCTCTTCCCTTCCCCATCTTTCTTCCATAGTCAATTCCTAGTCATTCAAGTCCAGGCTAAGTGCTGGCATCTTCGATGTTGGGGACATTACATACACATTCTGTGTATTCCGTAAGCCCCCGTGATTACCTCGTCTTAGGACTTTCTGCCTAAGATTGTCCCGGTCTATCTCCTTATCAGGCTGTGAGCTCGTTGAAGACAGGATTGTGTCTGTCTGAATCCCAGGGCCCTTTTGCCCAGTAAGTGACTCATGGTAAGCACCCGCATAGCTCCATAATGAATGGATTATAGCAAGACATTAAGTGGGGGGCCGGGGGAGAGGAATAGAGAATGCTAAGCTGTTGTTCCTAATAACTAGAAGGAGAGTGTCTTTGTGATATTTAACACCTGCAATCTGACTACTTATAGGTTTAGAATAAAGTGAAACACGTGGGTCTAAGCTGGGAAATTGCCTTGGGGTGAATTCTAGATGGGAGGAAGATGAGGAAATCAAGTGATTGTCAAATAAACTTTATCATAGTAGACTGACAGAATATGTTCTTTGTACCTAGAAGTTATTTTTCTTTTCTCTTCTTCCATGTTAGGTTGCACAGAACATATCTTTTGAAAAGTGAATTTAACTAATTCAGTCCGTATCCCACACACTTGTGTGTGCCTAATTTCATGAAATGATCTAGCCAGTGGTGTGCCAGAGACGCTCATTTGGCCTCATAGAGCCAACTGTTAAGTGTTCAGGAGTTTTGCAAGTCACTTATTAGGCACAGTTTGAAATTAGCCAGGGTGGGGCTATTTCCATCACATAAACCCGCAAGTGTACAGGTCACACCTCCCCACTCCCAACACCAGCTGCCTGTTAAACATTTACTCATTCATCAATAGATGCAGTTCTGTTTTACTCAGTAGTATTTTTATGCTCAAAGACTGTACAAACTATTATGTCCTTCACAACCTCATGAGCGATGAAAGATGACCTAATGGAGTCTGTCACGTATGTAGGCAGGTGCGCGAGAGAACTAGACAGTTTCCTTCGGATAGGGCCAAAACTCAAAAATTTCAAGTATAATAGAAATATCCTCCTGCTTTTATGTCACATATGTGTTCTCTCTATGGTGTCAATTTGGGGGGCGCTTTCTACTAAGATGACTCAAAAAGAGAAAGCTAGGTTTTTCTGAAGTAGAACTTCGCTACTGTCACCAAAACAATTTTTTTTTTGTCTTTTTAAAAAAAGTCAATGGGGGGGGGAGGGTGTGCCTGGGTGGCTCAGTTGGTTAAGTATCGACTCTTGGTTTTGGCTCAGGTCATGATCTCAAGGTTCTGGAATCGAGTTCCGCATCAGGCTCTATGCTCAGTAGAGTCTTCTGGATATTCTCTTCCTCCCTCTCTCCTTTTGCTCCTCCCCTTGCTCCCATTCTCTCTCTCAGATAAGTAAATGAATAAATAAATAAATAAATAAATAAATAAAATCTTTTTAAAAAGCCTACAGGGAAGGTGCCTCATTAGCACAGTAGGTAGCACGTCAGTCTCATAAAAAGCCTACAGAGAAATGCTAAATGATTCAGTAAGCTTATTATTAAAATACTCACTCCTGCAAATATTCACTGAATGCTGTGATACGTACAAAAGGCTATTCTGGTAGCCACGACAGAGACCACCTCTCATAGAGCTCACAGTCAAACTGGGGAGACAGCAAAAAATAACCTAAATTGTATGACCTGTTAAAGAGAAATTCACAGGGAAGAGGAGAAAATAAATGTGCTGCTAATAAAACTTAAGCCTTGGGATATGGTCTCCATTCTCCATGGATTTGGAAAGACCCTCAGGTGAAGTGGACTTTGGTATGTTTTAAAAACTGAAAAGGGGCCCAAGTTTCTAGACTAGTACATGAGACAGGAACTGGCGCGAAGGGAGGCTGGGGAGGCAGGGAAGGACAGGCTCAGGGAGGCTCTTTCAGAAAGTTAAAGATTTTGGACTTTCTCCTAAAAATAATGGGAGGCCCATAAAGGGTTTAAGCTGAGGAGTGACACATTTTAAAAGATTGCTCTGAACTGCTGTGTGGAAAATGGATTGGTGTTGGGGGTGGGGGCAAGGAACATAAAACATAATGAAACATGGTCCTGTTGTGTATTGAGAGAGCAAGGGGTTATCTAGGAGAATGCTAGTGGGATTATTATTATGAGGCCACTTACATTAGATGTCCTTTTTAATGACTTGGAAGAAGTGATAAAAATAATTTGATTACTCTTGGAGGCAATAATAGGGAATTACCCATAAAAGTGGAAAAAGACATAATTTTTAAAGCTCTAGAAAAATTATAACTAGCTAAGAAGTAAAACCATATGAATAGTGAAAATCTGTATGCACATATATACAGCATCTAAGAATTCATCATATCTCCTGGAACAATGCATTATGAACAGCAGCACATCTCGTCCAATGTTGTTTTGATTCTGAGAGCTCTATATTGTTTGGTTCAGCAAAGCGGCTATTTCCAGTTAGTTCCTAGTGCTGTTACATCCCATTTCTGCCAGAATGACTACTGACAATCTATTTAAAGAGCTCGAAGGAGGATGGCCATCCATATTAAAAACTGGGGATAGTCCACTCTTGCCATGAAAGAACCAAAGAATTCTTTTTTTTTTTTTTTTTTAAGATTTTATTTATTTATTTGACAGACAGAGATCACAAGTAGGCAGAGAGGCATGCAGAGAGAAGGGAAGCAGGCTCCCTCCTGAACAGCAGGCTGGATGCGGGGCTTGATTCCAGGACCCTGAGATCATGACCTGAGCTGAAGGCAGAGGCTTTAACCCACTGAGCCACCCAGGCACCCCCAAAGAATTCTTTAATACCATAATCAATGGGAAGCTCTATAAACAAGATACCATCAAGGGTCTACAGGGAACAGAAAGTAAAAATAATTATTGAATAACCTAATTGGCCTTGAAAATCTTATATAATATTTGTTGCTTCTTTTCACAGATGAAGCATGAAAGGGTGATAAAATGCAACCGTTGAACGTATGGGTCACAAAAGTGTGAATATTCAGCTTTCATTATGTCCACTGGAGACAAAGCTATCCGAATGAAAAATCTGCTTTAAATTGTTATGGGAACAAGCATTAATTTAAGTTATATCCTTGGAGAACATTCTGTTCAGTCCCTCAAATGAAAGATCATTTACCTTCTGTTACATAAGCTTAAGTCGTACAGGCTATAAACTGACTGCTTCCTGTCTTAATTCCACTTATCAAATCAAACTGAGCAGATGGTCATCTTAATGCAGCCCGTTTCAGTCAGCGTCATCAGCAAATAACAACATGGCTAGTTTGGCACATAGGGAAATTAATGTGGCTAATGACTAGTCATTAGGTTTGCAACCACAGTTTATTAATTTTGATTTTTACGATTATTACATTTGTTACTGGGAGAGTAAGGTAATTGTCAGAGTGAAAAGTAGCTATCCACCCTCACCCAAACTAAAAATATTAGTGCTGATACATTTTCTTTTGCTTAAGTAAAAAGATGTAAAACATTGGGAATTGGGGAAAAAAAAAAAAAACAGGTTATGTCTGAGGACAAGTGATATAAAAGCAATTAGTGATGCTGATGGTTTGTGTATGATACAATGAGATTAGATGCTTGATTAGAAATGTGTCTCATCCTGCACAGACATGTGATTTAGAATCAGACTGAGCTGGGCGAAAGACTTTTCCAACGTTGTAGTGAATTGGCCTGTCTGAAAAATAGCTTCCTTCAGGCTTTGTAGATGGGAGGTCTTACTAGGTCATGTCCCTCAGCGAGTTGGCTGCCCAGCACCCAGGCTGGGTTTAAACCAGCAAGTGAGGGGGTGTCATGGCTTTGGTACTCTAGGGGGGTACTTTTCAGGTAGTACTTGGTCTGAATTCTTTGAAATCCTTGGTTATGGTGTGGGAAGGCATAAAGGAGGGAGAAAAGTAGATGGAGGGAGGCAAGATGGGGCAAAGGGAAAAAGACTTTCTAGCTACTGTGCAGCAAAAGCAGTAGACACCTTTGGGGCATGAATACTGGAGCCAGTGAAACCACTTTAAACCCCATATTGTCTACAAAAAGTACCAGCAGATAGGAAGATATATAGGTAAAGCTATGAAAATATCAGCGATAGTAAACTGAAATGTACACAGGAGCCAAGCAAATAACATAAATGTAAACAGAGACCGGGAGGGCCCTATAAAAGTGAGAAGCAGGCTGCAAGTTAAGATATTGGTGTCTTTATTGCCACCAAGCATAATACCCATCAAGTCGGGATGCTTTTTAAGATACAATTTGAGCTAAAAGAAAAAGATGGCCCTATAAAGCACACTGAGGTTGATTTGTGACCCCTAAGATACTGTGCTGAGTTTCAACTTGAGCAATTGCATGCAGGGAGAGAATTTTCTACAACGACTGTAAAAGCCCCAAAACCAGAAATTGTTCCTTCTAATGGAGGCAAGCAAGATAAAAGAAGAATATATCAGAATCATATTTTAAACGCATGCGTGGCTAAAGGATTTTTTTTCCCCTCCAGTAAGTTCCAAGTGTGAAGGGACTGGAGTTAATACCAAAAGTTTATTTTATGTTATTTATCTTGTTCGTGTGTGTGTGTGTGCGCGTGCATGCGTGTGTGTGTGTGTGTGTGTGTGTGTATGGTGTGTATTGCCCGAGTTAGCAGTTTACTAAACTTTTCACAGTTCATTTCTTAGCACAGAATCAGTCATTGTCAACTTAGCTCTTTTTTGTGTGTGCTACATTTCCAAGTTGTGTTCATTCCTCATCATCTATGGTTGGAATTCTTGTAATTTTGCTCTTATCAGTTTTTTTTGTTTTTTTGTGTGTTCCGCCCCCCCCCCCCCCCCCCCCCCCAGTTTCCACTTCCCTTAATTTACCATTTCCAGCTACTTCCTTAGGGAGGGTCTGGGTCTTGGCCAGTTGAGATTTCCATCAAGGGGCCAGTGGTGGGAACAGAGAATGAGAAAGTGAGAGCAACAGACTTGCCTGCCAAGGGTGGTTTAGAAATGGAGGAAATAAACAGGCATGTTGAAATCTGAGTTCATTGGGGACTGTGGGGAGAAAAATATTGAAGCATCCATATACCAAAGCTAGAGGGGTCACAGCTGAGAGATGATTGAGGAATTTGGAGTTGGATAGAGCTAGGTCAGGGTGCTATCCTGTTGTGGATATATACGTTCCATGAGGAACATGCATGGATGGTCCCTGGGCCATGTTTTTGGTCGATGGGTACATCAATGGTGGTTGGAGTGTCAGTCTGGAACTTGGTCAGGATACATGTTGTTCTCTTCACTATTGTTAGAGGGGATTTTCTAAAACATACTTAGGTTTCTGCTCAAACTCCACTATTTGCTGTAAAGCTCTTCAATGTGGAACTAACAACATTTTGCCTTGTTGCAATCAACAAGGTGTGTGCACTTACATTTAGATGTGTCTCATGCAATTTGTTGCTTACAATAAAGTGCTGGAGGTTTTTTTTCCCAATATGAATTAGAGCAGATTGACTCTCCAATTCATCTTTTGTTAGTTTCTTTTGCATTTGAGGGTATTTTCTTTCATGGAAATGACAGGTACAGGTTACAAGTAGGTCTTGAAAAATTACGTATAACCTGAGGTCTGCTAAAATATATACATATATATAACCTGGGTTATATATACATAAATGTAACCTGGGTATGTTAAAATACTTCATGAGCTACTATATTTCTTTATGTGCTGATAGTTATTAGCAAAACATGTATGAATTATTCTAGAGCTAGGCTTCATCAAACTGTGGGGTGTCTATAGGTGTGTGTTGTGAGTGAAAATGTTATCTGCCATGTCTCTCTTGGAGAAAAACATGTTAAAATCTGCTAGCAAAAGCCAAGCTTGATATACTTTCCTGTACAGCCTCGCCTTCTCTCCCTTCTTCGGGTGTACCAGACTCATCACACTCTGTAGATGCACCTCTCCTTGCTTTTCCTTGCCCTTCCTTTACCTACAATGATTAATCCTAGACTGCTGCATTTTCTGACTCCAGAAAACACCTTTTATGTTGTATTCTTGACTTGTCCTCCCGGAAGCGGGAGGGGGATGGCATCAACACAGGAGAACTACGTCCCTGAAGTACTAGAATGTGTTTTTCATTATGATTCCTTTCTCATATATATATATCTTACATATATAACATATATATATTATGTATATATTTCTTTTAAAAGTTTGTTTTTAAAATCCTCTCCCCAAACCATCATATTAATTACATGATTAATTAATTTTCGAAAGAAAGGTTTCTAAATTTTAGAAAATAGAGTGATATGCCTTCATCACATATCCATTCCCATTCTCACCATCTGAGGTTGTCAGTGAAAACAATATGATGCAAAAAAAAATATTTTTCCAACAACTTTTATAATCTTGTACAAATATCTAAATGTATTTATATCTATATCTGTATTTATATCTGTGGCCATGGTTTATTTTTCCCAATATGAGATCCTGTAATATAACTTGTCTACAATATCTGAGACTTTGTTGTAGCTCAGGGTTTAGAGATATAACTCATTCTTTGGAAGGGCTGCCTTTCGAGTCCCTTGGACAGCACTGAGAGTTAAGTCACAGGATGACCAAGCACTGGAGGCCAAAGAGCCAAGGATAGGATCCAAGGTGGGGGATGAGCCAGGAATTTAGAACTGAGTGGAGTTTGGTCAGGGTGAGATTGGGTGAAGGACATTCAGGGATGGCCCATGGCGTCTGTGTGCTGGTCAGTGGGGGGGTGTGTGTGTGACGATTGCAGGGTCGCACTGGTCTAAGGGAGCTTAATATTTATTGATGTAGCTCATTCTTTTAAAGGGCTGCATTCTTAGCCTGAATGTGCTGTAATTTATTCAACTCTTCCCCTATGTTGGCTGTTGTGTTTGCCAACTTCCCCAGTGCTGTAACAAATACCCTTGTTTATATCCTTAGGTGCTAAAGCTTTTGTCTCTGTAGAGTCCCAGAAGCAGGGCTGAGGGGTTAAAGGCCTTGTGTCTGTCAAATTTCTTTCTATTGCTAGGCTTCTCTCCAGAGTAGCTGCGGTACTTCTCTTCCCTTGGATGTTTTTTTCAATAACAGAATATATTTTTAAGTTACATAGGTCACTATCTTATCTCCTTACACTGGCGTTCACACTTTACATTTGTAGATCAAAAGCCTAAAGTTGAAGCTTTTTACTATAAAGAAAACCTCAAGACTTTCTTTTTTTTTTTTTTTCCCTGTTGATAAACATATCCATTAAGCCACCAGGGCAATACAGTGAGCATCTTGGAGCTAGGTAAAGGTTAATTTCATTGACTTCAGCAAGATAGGAGAGACTGTGAGACGCTAGAATCTGGAGAGCCCACCCAGGTGGGAGGTGAGCAGGAGAAGAAATCCAGCTGCGGGTTCTAGGAGAACATCTGGTACAGATGGTAAGTCATGGAATGAGGAATCTCTCAGAATAGCAGTAGTCAGAGCTGGTGGCACCAGAGAGACCTCAGGCTGAGCCCAAGAAAAGGGAATTCAGGAGCAGAGGAATTTGGAGACCCAGTAAAATAGTAAGCAGGTGGTTGGCATTGGGGACAAGTGTTAGAAAGAAGTAAGGACCCAGCCACAGGGTTGGGCAGCAGGGAAGCAAGGATCCCTGGGAGAGGTTCAGGTTCTCTAGATCACACAGACCTACTTTCAAATTCTGGCCCTGATGCTGACCAATTCTTTGACTTGGTATAAATTATTTTATCTTCATGGGTCTCAGTTTCTTCACCTGTCTTGCAGGTCAAAGGCTTGGTTTAGTGGGAGGCACATGTTATATACATATACAATGTTTGTTGGCATTTTGAAGACTGCTGAATTTTTCCCGTGACAGAAGGTACATTAGCAGGTATGCGTGAAATGAATTGGCAGTTGTAAACCCAGTCTCCAGGGTGCCATGAATACCTTGCCTTCCTGAGTAGCGGTCCAGTGGTCCCATTGGATCTGGAACTATATCTAAATCTATGTCCTCATTTCCTGTAGTCTCCTGCCAAGAGTTTTCTTGGGTAGTTGGTTCGAAAAACTATAGGATACTTTGAGTCTGCCATTTGCCTAACTTCAAATAACACCAGTGCCCAGAATGTCTTGATGTGGGGCTGACTTCCTGAATTACCTCTTCTTGGATTTCTATTTCAACTACCCTCTCCCACCAGTACCTAGTTCTGGTCTATTGATCTATTTTCATAAAGACTCAAAATGATCCCCAGTCAAGCATACTTGAGTTATGACCCAGGCCAGTAAAGAGGCCAAAGCCAAAACCAGACTCTGATGTTGAATCTTCGGATGTTGAACCCATACCCCTGGAAACTCTTTTGCCCATTGATTCCTTTGGTTATTGGGTAGGAAGTGGTTGAGTCTATCACTTAGAGGACCACAGACATCGGGAACCATTCAGAGGTTGGCATTATCAATGTTTATAATTGGGCATTCATTGCTTGAAAGCTATACCAAGTGTCTCTTGAACTGATTAGACTGAATTGACCCTAATGTACTAAGAACCAGAAGGTACTTCTCAGGAAAGTATTTTATGAATTTCTGTTGCTTGCTAACAGCAAACAAATGAACAAAAATCAATGACGTGACAACGATAAAAGTTAAGAACCAGGCAGCGCAATACTTGCTATTTTTTGTCTGCTAAAAATCCATTTTCCTTTCTAAAAAACTCTCTCGGTTTCCTTTTGGAACCCCCTCTAACTCCCACTCAAGTCCGCTGGATGAGCTGGTGACCCAAGTCTAGGCAATCAGCATATTTTAGTTGTTAGTCACTGCACTTAGTTCAGTAGTGAACTGATCCAATGATATTTTATCCCAGGGCTTTCACTGAAACTATGAGGAGAGAGACATTCTCCTTCTGCTATGGTTATTTAAACTGGTAGAACATAAGCCTGGAGGTGTTGATGGTCATTCTGCCAAGATATGGGAAGGGCCCATTTAGCCAGGCTCTGCCTGAAGTCACATTGCCTCTGGACTATTTTAGTTGCATGGGTCATTAAATGCATTGTTTTGCTTAAGCCACTTTCTGTTTTATTTCTGTCACTTGCAGTCAAAAGATTTCTGACAAAATTTGATGGGTTCCTGAAGTTTTTGAAGTCCAAAACTAAACTCAATGCTACTGAACTGAAGATTCCTCTAAATTGCTAAAAAGCCAAATATCAAATATGAGAAATGAATGTAGTTTCTGTGCACAATAAAAAGAATCCTGAGCTAAAACATTACAATATTCCTTCCAATGTTTAAAATGATATACTATGTAGCAGAAAGAAGATAGCAATCTCCAGTGTATTATTATTACCTTTGAGCATTGAAGATAAATGCCATAAATTCATCTGAGGTCAGATGGTTAACCAGATTATTTATAGAGTCCCTTCTAATTCTTTATTCTACAGAACAAACTAGGTAGACAATGGGGTAGAAAATGGCGGACATAGTGCCATCACATGGGATTTGAAAAGAAGCCACAGGCTATATGAGTAGAGTGACATTGAACACTATATGTAGATATGAATTTGAATTTGAATTTGGATTTAAATTCTGGTTAGATGACCTAGAAAACTCCTCTTAACCACTCAACATTTTGGTTTTGTCATTTGTAAAATGGGGACAGCGATACTTCTTCCATCGTTAAAGACCAAGTGAAATACCATATACTAAATCAAATGTACTTGACACATGGAATTCCAGTTTTTGTCTTAAAGTTCTATGAAAGTGACTTAGTTAAAAATAAAGATTCGGAAATTACCTGTTATGTTTTTGTGAAAATGACTCCCTCCTTCAAACTTGGAATAAATCTTTTTGTTACATCTCTTGCCCATAAGACTCCATTTCTCCCCAAGTAGGTACATTTTTAGTAGAGACCAGAGTTTAGATTTATTTGAGCAAAATATGTGGTAACAATGGGAAATTGCTGTTTACCAAGGATTAATTGGGGAAAAAATGCATAACTCTGACTCAGGGTGAGAATACAACCATTGAAAATGCAGACACTAAGACAGTGCAAAGAAAGCTAAAGCATTTGTAATGCATAATGTTGAAACGGTATATGCTGTATCGATTTCACTATTGAGTGGGTGTTTTGCTTTTTGATATCCTCAATGTTTTTAAAGCTTATGTAATGTGAATTATAGATGATACCAAAATATTTGCTAGGCCCCAAATTGCATTTTTTCTTTTCATTAGATTTTTATTTTTGTTGTATATGCATAATTTGATGATGTTAAAACCATAACTCTTTGTTGGTAGTGCTCTGTTAGTTTTACTAAGTAGTAACCTGGGCTGGCTCTCATTTACAGCCGTTGAATGTTAAACAGCATTGAAAAATGTTAAGTTGTTAGATAACTGACTAGTTTCCTCAAAGCTCCTCGGGGAGGCCAAGAATTAACCAGGCTTCTTATTCCCTTTTTCACACTCCAAAGGGAATATGCTAATTCACTCCTAACTTTCCAACAATGGTGTAACCTTCTGCTTCTCCTGATTTCGCAACTCACTCAGGAACTCATGCACAAGCACTGTGTAAGCTGATATCATTCCATTGGGAGCTCACATCTTGAACATCCTGAAGCTGTGCCCTCCTGACCTCAGAGCCCTGAGTACAACCTAACACAGAAGAGGGGCTCCATGGGTGGTTGTGGAATGAATGAAAAATAACCACCGCAATCCTCTGTCATAATGTTTCTGCTCACAAAACATCCAAATTGATGGAATCCGAAGGAGATGGAAAGTAATGCTGTATGTGGGAAAACATGAATCCAGGCCTGTTAGTTTTTCTAGTAAGGCCTGTTGATCCATCTTTCAGGAACAAGTCCTGTGAGACTCTGTGATTGGGAACATGGTGCTTTTCTTGGATGCGAGACAGCATCATGATCCTTCTGTGATTGGGGCACCTGGGTGGCTCAGTCGATTAAGCATCTGACTTTTGCTTTCCACTCAGGTCATGATCACGGGGTCCTGAGATCAAGCCCTGCATCGGGCTCAGTGCTCAGCTTGAAGTCTGCTTGTCTCTCTCCCTCTGCTCCTCCTCCTGCTCTCTCTCTCTTTCCCTCTCTCTCTCTCTCTCTAATGAATAAATAAAATCTTAAAATATTCTTCTGGGATTTGCATTCTTTTTTCTGGAGGCATGATGTCACTGTTTTGTTTTGTTTTTAAATTTTCCCCATTCTTTGCTGACCCTCTGATGTTCATCTGATTTCTTTTTTTTTTTTTTTTTAAATTTGGTCCTATGGTTCTTATATTTTTGTTAATATAAAGATCTCAGATACTTAAGCTTTTAGGGAAAAAAATCCACATGGAAACATTAAAAAACCATCACTCTGAGTTTCTCCTATGTCTTTTCAAAGCCACACAAATTTGTCGTTTTTTCCAGGATTGGAAGCATAGGCTCTGAAGATGGCTACCGCTGTTGACTGACTTCCTGTGGGCTAGGTATTTTGCACACACTTTCTTTTTTAATCCTCACCACAAGCCCACGGGATACCTCGAGGCCTTGTTATTGCCATTCTACAGATAAGAATATAGAGGTTTATAGATGTCAAAGTCCTTTTCCCTCAAGGACAGTATTTTGGCCTTTAACAGAAATGGAAGGAAATACTAGACAGACAGGTGCTACGTCTAGACAAAATACTTCACAACTGGACACATCATTGTGGTCAACTTGCCATCTGTGATATGATTCATTACGAATATATTTAAATGCACTTATTTTATAATCCTGTAACTATCTCTGAGTTACTCCGGGGTCTTGTATAGCCGTTTCTGTGTAATTTGAACTTTTCATGCTTACCTTCCCTTTCTTCCTGTATTACTGCTCTCTTTCGAAAGCATTTGGGTCTCAGCTCAGTTGTTACCGCTCAGATCTGCCTTCTTAGATGACTCTAGATGATTCTAGATGACTCCCATCGCTCTATCCCAATGTCCTCTATCCCAATGTCCTCCTTCATTTTCTTCATGACTTTTACTGCTATTCAAAATCACATTTTGGGCGGGGGGCGCCTGGGTGGCTCAGTTGGTTAAGCATCTGCCTTCAACTCAGGTCATGATCCAGGTCATGGGCTTGAGCCCCAAGTTAGAGTCCCTGCTCAGTGGGGAGTCTGCTTTTCCCTCTCCTTCTACCCCTCCCCCTGCTTGTGTTCCCTCTCTCTCAAATAAAACCTTTTTAAAAAGGAAGCAAAATCATATTTTTAAAAAATATTTAGAAATATAGTTGGCATACAGTATTTTATTCAAGAGCGTAACGCAGTGACTCGACATTTATATACATTACAAAATGCTCACCATGATAAGGGTAGTTACCATCTGCCACCCGAGAAAGTTAATACAGCGTTATTGACGAGATTCCTGAATCACCTTTTTTTATTCCTTTGGACCCCTAACTGGAATGGGAGTTGCTTAGGACAACTGTCTTTTTGTCTTATTCACCACTGCATCCCCACTTCCTAGAACAGTGTCCAGATGAATTATTGCATATTCTTCAGGATGTAGATAGACTAAGGTAAAGGACACCTTACATGGTGGGATTGGCAAGGGCAAGATGCTGGCAGCTCCAGTAACAGACAGAAGATATTTGGCAGCCCCCTGTGTGCCAGCTGCTGTGTTGTCCTTCCAGCTCAGCCCACTCGGGGGGTATAATTAGCTTGTTCTCTCTAACCGAGTGCCCAAGTCCCAACATGAAGAGATGTTTATCTAGGTCCCCTACAGCCTTTGCTGGTTTGTGTGAAGCCCAGCAACTTCAGTGGTTACTCATAACTCCTGTGATTAAATCGACCTGAGTTAATCCCGGGGATTTCTGTTTCAATGTAGGATATTTGCAGATTGCTGCGAAAATGACCTAACTTCCAGATCCCTGCAAATGAGCTCCATACCGATCCAGAAAACAATCTACAATTCACCAGGCACCCTGCTAATTATTTTAATACCATTTAATTTCATCTTCAAACACAACTAGAAGTAGATGCTACTATTATCCTCGTTTTTCAGCTGAGGAAATTGACGCTTGGAGTATGGGACTTGGCTAGGTCCCACAGCTCGTGGGGAAGAGATGCAAATCAGGCTGACTCTTCCCAAAGTTGATACTCACTGTCTAATTGGTGAAGATTTGACACCTCATTCTGATGTGGCCTGTAACCTGTTGGGAAATCAGGTTTACCTGCTATGAATGACTCCTCACAGCCTGAGATGTGCCTGAGGGATGTTGCCAGAACTTGGTTTAGGAGCTCAGGAAAAAAATCAAATTTTGAATCATCATACTCAATTGCTGAAAATTACAAGTCTTACACAAATCAGTTTTTGAAAAGAGCTGATCTTAACAGATTATAACTTTGAATTATATACATATTTGGAGACAGACCAATTTGGGTTCAAAGCCCAACAGTTTTTAAAACCTGTGTAAACATCAGTCATTTTTTTTTTAATCCTCTGAAGACTTACTATGGGTTCTAATACCTATTTCTTCAAATTCCTGTAAGGAGAGTGGCTAATCCAGTGCCTGGCATGTAGAAGGAAGGGCAAAAGATGATTTCCTTTACTTGAAGTATTATGCTTGGGAATTTTTTAGTTGCGAAGTTTTATTTTTCCCTAAATTTGATGTTCTTCCAGTGTTCCTGTTAAAATGTTATTTCTATTCTTTTCATTTCTTGCCTCAGGTATAGTTTAATATCCTAATTTATTTCCTAGGAGTCGTGCACCATTGATTTGGAAAATCTCTTGGCCATAGAGTGGCTGATAGTTTTACTTTTTCTCTTCATTGAATCTTCTCAGCCTTCATCCCTGACCATAGTCTTTGTGTAATGGCTTACATTTCACCACTATTAACCCTTCATAAATTGATGCCATAGCTTCTTTTGACATCATCCTTAAAGAATCCTTCTCAAACCACACCTCTGAAAAGTTGGGGCATAAGACTTTGAGAGAATGTTCTAAATACCTTAGGAAGTTGGGACTGGTTTTAAATCATTTTTATAGTCACAGTATAGAAACATTTGTAGTAAGAAGTAGAAGTAGAGACATTCAGAGGCTTGGATATGGCCTATCTCAGTAATGAAAACAAGGGCCATTAATATGGTTGGAGCATATAAATCTGAGAGTGAAACTATTCGGATAAAAAATAGCTGGCTCTCTAAGTCTAAGCAAGGCAAGAAACTACCTCCACCATGAGAAAGACAAATGTGAATTGTCTATAATATCTCCCTTGGAATAAGATCACTTTCTTTGTACTTGACAGATGACATCTCATGAAATTATCCATAAATTTTGTTCTGTTTTTAAGGCAAAACAAGTTGGGTAGTTTGCTCATTTGTCACAGATTTTGGGCATGGGTTTAAAATTATAATTAACTTACTCTTGAGGCTCCTGGGGGGCCTCTGTCCATTGAGCGTGCAACTTAGTTTCTGTTCAGGTCAAGATCTCATGGGTCCGGTGATGGCGCCATGCCCCCTCATCAGGGAGTCTGCTTGAGATTAGCTCCCTTTGCCCCTCCTCTCACTCACGTGCACTCTCTCTCTCATAAATAATAAACAAATAAATAAGTCTTAAAAAAAACCCATTTATTCTTATTTTTACAAACTTTGGTCTTCCTATGTTTTTGGAAGTTGACTTGCTGGCCATTTTGTATTGCCCAACTCATTCTTAACTTATAAGGAGTGCAAGGGGCTGCTGTGTGCTAGAGCCTGAGTCCTCCCATCCCTCCACACCTCGTCCTCCCTAAAGATATATCCCTCAGTCTGCTTTCTGTGTTCTTTTCTTAGCTGTTGCTGTGATTAGGGCAGGCTCTGAGGCATCTGTGTGGGACAAGAACTACTAAAAAGTGCTTATAACCGCCTTTGATTGGTGGTAGGTAAGCACTGTTACCTCCATTTTATAGATGAGGAAACAGAAGCACATAGATGCTGAGCAAATGACTCAGAGATGTTGAGTAAGTAGGTCACACGGTTAGTAAGCTGCAAACTAACTGGAGTCAAACTCAGGGTGACCAGTTGTCCTAGTTTTTCAAGGCTGAGGGGTTTCCCGGGCTGTAGGATTTCAGTGTTGTAGGATCTCAGTGTTAAAAGGAAGGCAGGCCCAGGCAAAACAGGACAGACAGTTGGTCACTCTAGGTGTCTGACTTTAGAAACTCTATACTCAAGCTTTGCGCAGTGGCAGTATCATAGCCAATGAGGTTTATCCGAGGCGCTATTATTGCTAATAGAAACTCTATACTCTTCATCCTTTTGCTTCAGACCCTAAAATATTTAGCTCTCCCTGAAATATTGAGCCCACCATCCCCTCCAGTAGTCCTTACTCACCCACTGCCCCTCCTTCTTCTGCTAGTTAAAGCAGCCAACTGCTCACCATTGTATTCACTGTGAGACTCTCACTACAAATTGCAGCCCCTTTACCCCCTTTGTGGGCACAGGAAATCAAAAGGCTGACAGCTCAGTGTCTCTATGGTTTCCTGGGCCTCTAACCCTATTGGATCTCCAGACAGAGAATTGTTATTCTTCCTCCTGGTGACAACTCTGTTGAGAAACTCAAAATTGTCCTCATTTCAAAGATGACGAGGTCTGTATAGAGAAAGAAAGCTAACGGTTTCTAGGCATTTAAATCCCTCTATCCTGTTAACTTCAGATGGTGTCAGGGATGCCTCAGCTACTCCAGGCAATGTCTCTCAGCAGAGGAGGACCTGATGCTGAAGGCTCCCGGCCATATTCTTCTTGGCAAGGACTCCTCCCTTTGGGCTCCTCCCTTCAGTTGATCCTATTATCTGTGACAGCTTCAAGAGATAGCAGCCACTGCTTCTAGTGGCTTCTTCGAGGGATGGTAACAACTTTAACAGCAGCTTTTTAAAAATTTTGCTGAAGTTTTTTTTTTTTTTTTCCCCCCAGAAAGCTCCATGCTTCCTCCATAGCTAATAATGGAGTTCTATGCTTAGTAGGTGCTGGAGTCCTTATCAGGTCCTCTAGTGAAACTATGGTGCTTCACCATGCTTTAAGACAGTGGTTTTCACTGCAGACCCTTACTCATTAGTGGACTAAATCAGTGTCAAAGGTCAAGACCAGTCATTTTGAAAAAGAAATTTTAAAAGACCAGACTATTATGGAATAGAAAAATAAGAATATATTGTATGTAGAAATAGCTAATATTATTTCATAGAGGTTATGCCATTTTAAAATTCATATATATATACATATATATATTTATATGTTTACACATTTAACATACACAAACCAACATACATATGTAGGAAACTATGTACCTGTGATGAAAAATGTATGCCTTATTGACTTAGATTACAATTATTAAAAATCTTTCAGAAAGATTTTTAAGAAAGACAGTCATCAGACTGTTTCTTAAAGCAGTAAAACATCACAAACTACCAAAATGTTCAACAAGGGGGAACTATAATCTCCAAGCACATAATATCTTCAACATATCACTCCAGAGCTTAGCACTGGTGCCTTGTACATAGGTACATTTTTCAATAAATGTTGATTGTTATTGTTGCTGAGAGATTAAATGTGTTCTGAGGCACTGCATGATAGAATTTAATGCAGTTACTAAAATTGTTTCCAATTATTTTGTAAACATATGAAAAATGCTCATAATATAACGTTAGGAGAAAATAATAAGTTTCAAAGGATAAATATATCATTGTATGTATGTGTATATAAAGAAGATTATAAGGAAAAACACTAAATGTTAACTATGCCTGTTTCTGGTTAGTAAGATTATGGGTGATTTAAAAATTCCTCATTTTTTAAATTTTTGTTTCCTACAGTGAACAGGTCTTATTTTCCTAATCTAAAAAAATTTGATTCATTTGGCATTGCAGAAGATAAGTAAACTTACTCACAACCACATGGTATCATAGCTTTGACTGCCTGAGAGGTCTGTTCTTGGGGCCTCATGGTGAGGAAAATTTCCACTGACTCCCCCTTGTTTTAAGGGAATCAGCCACGCACACTGTACAGAGGGATCTCTTATGGGTATATACATTTAGTCAACAAAACTATATTAAATTCCTTTGTGTGGGCTCTTTAGCCAAGTTCAAGGGATTCTGAGATGAATAGAGTACAGGCTCTCTTGCAGTACTTCACATGGGGCAGAAAACAAGTGAATAACTCATTCTTGTACCATATAATATGTGCTCAAGTAAAGATGTGACACTGTACTCTACGGGATGCGTCTGAGCTCTTCACTCCCTTTTTGCAATGTCTTAAGCTCCAATAATTTAAGGGCTTGGAAAACCTTCTAAATATCTCTTCCCCTGTTTCCTGTTGTTTGCCTAGGGCCTGGGGAAAGCTTTGCAGATCAAGTCCCGGTAGCAAAAGTGGTCATCTCACAGTCCCTCAGGAAGGCATGTTCACTAGAGGCAATATAACACAGTGGTTAAGAACATTGGTCTAGCATTTAGCATATGATGATATGACATATCATCATATTAGTCATAATATATTATTATATTATATTGTGTGATATTATATTATATTAGATAATTATATTAGATAATATAATATCATTGTTCTATGACCTAGGCAAATCACTCAATTTACCCAAGTCTCATTTTTCATACTTGTATAATGGGTTAAGGATAATGCATACATCCTTAGTGTTTGGGGATTAAACTTGGGACTTGGCATGGTGTCTGGCACACAGTAGGGCTCATTGTATAACAGCAATTGTTTTTCTGGGTTCTAATGGTTCTAAATTGTTGTCAGGGCCTGTGAAACCAAGTTGATGTTTCTCTTCTGAGCATTTACTACATATTATAACCACCAAAAAAGTTCAAATTTCTTATCTATTACTTTACTTTTCAAATAGTGTATGAATTTTGCCTGAGAGGTTATGTAGATTGATAGCTTGGGATGGAGAAATATCTTAACTGAGAATTTGACAATTGCAAAAAAAAAAATTCCATATATATTTTAAGTAAGTCTTAAAGATTTGGGGAGAAGATGACCAACCATGATTGTCTGCTTGCTGATGGCAGCCCTAAAAGGCAGTCATTTTTAGAAAGGTAGGGCCATTACAGTAGATCACCAGTTCATTGTTTCCTTTGTTTCTCTTGGAAGATGCCATCTTCTGTCACTCCTCCACAATTCTGAACGTTTGTGTCTTTATGGCTCTGACCTGAGGAAGACTTGATGCTTATATCCCTTGAGTAAGCAAACAAACAAAACCATACAATAATAATTTGTGGAAATCTTACATTTTGTTTCATTCTTTGAACAGCTACGAATTTATGATAGAAGATTCATTTTCCTCCTATTCTGATACTGACTCTTCCCACAAGTATGTGCATTAATCAGAAAATTTTCAGTTGTAAGTGAAAAGTCCAGAGGTAGTTCAACTTTGAGCACAACTTGATCTGATAGACCAAATGATGCCCCCAGGAAGGCCTCTCTTCAGCTCTCTGAACTTTCTCCTTCTCTGTTAACATCATCCCTAGGCAAGGGGCAGAGAAGGTGAGATTGAGCAAAAGCCTCAGACTTACACAGTCCTCCAGCTTAGCAGCTACAGCTAAAAGTGGGTTATCTTTCCTGATGGCAAGTCTTTGGACTGACTTTTACGGCACAGGTTGGAGTCAGCAGGTGTGCTCACCAAGGGAAGGGAAAGTGTTATCCCACCTGATCCCCAAATGAGATTGGCTACTGGGCAGGCAAAAACAAAAACACATGAACCACCTCCCTTCCTCCCAAGAGAAAACAAAAAATGAATGCTCACTAGATCGTTAACTGAATTCATTTATTTAAAATAAGCACAAAATATAGAATAATGGCACTCACCAAGGTACTCTCTCTTCCATTTATGATTTAACTCACTGACATTGTTATGCCCCCCCAAAGTTGGGTCCGTGATTAAAGGAGCGAGACTGATATAAAGCGAAGGTCAAGCAAAGCTTTATTTTGCACCAGGCATCAAGAATCAAACTGACAGGCGAGGGCTGCACCTCTTACAGAGAGGGCAACCTTTCTCTATTTCACAGACTAGCTTTTAAGGGCAAAGGCCATGTGGTTGGGCCTGGCCACACACAGGTGGCCAATGAAACTGTAACACACAGAGAAAGCTGCACAGTCATGCTAGGTGACCAATCAAATTACAATTTACCCTAGTAGACATTTGAACCAGCCTATTACCTTTGTCAGAATTGGCTCCCAAAAGGTGCCCAAAGGGCGGGGCCCATACTCCTTGGTAACTACGGAGACAGTATGCATCCCCCCACTGATCCGGATGTCTCCACCTGGTCTGACCCACCCTTGTATTTGAGCTTTGGGGCTGGTTTCCAGGACTTGTTTTTAAGTAAGTCCCCTGGGGAAGGGGAGCAGGGACAGTTTAAGGGTTAAACAACAAGGTTATTGTTTAACCTTAATGGAAGCCTCTTGTAAATAGGTCCTTACAGATCTATCTTCAATTGTTAATATACAGATGACTTCCATACCTCTGTCTCTATACTGAACCTCTCACTTTGACTCCAGAGCCAAATATCCCACCACTTGTTTGACATCTCAAATTCATCGTCACACCCCCTTCTCATTCAGAAATAAATCTTTCTCACACATACATACGCAGACACACAGAACATTTAAGTGTGTGTGTGTGTGCATGCATGTGTGAAAGGGGGAGAGAGAGAGATGATCTGTATGAATGGTTGGTATTTTTAAAAGGACACTGTTGACATCGAGCTACTTAAATGAAAGAACATTTCCATATCAACCGATTCACTGGCAAAACAAAAATTCACGACCAATGTGTGGGCTGATCAATGTGATCCTTTCACCAAAACAATCATTAAAGGCATCATTACGGTTCGATGCTAATAAGCAATGAGAAACAATATGCTTTTCTGCTGGGTCTTCGTAAGAAAATCTGTTCATGTGTTTCTGGACTTTTGTTCAAACTGAATGTGCTGCCGATTCCTTCAAGGGAAGGTTATTCAGTGTCACCCTGGCCCAGTCTCTGGTATGTCAATCTGCTGGCAAACCACAGATCATCAGGTCCCACAAATGAGTTGGGTGAAATAGAAATGCCAATTAGAACAGATGTATACTCCTGTTTTTATTCATCAACTTAAGGAACTGTCATGATTGTCACAGTGTACATATTTAGGTTGGTGAGTTTTAAGTTTTAAATATGAAGATGTCTTGTTTCCTGTGAATCGTTATGAGTGTGGTTCCAACAAGGGCAATGCCAGGCTGTAGACCCCAGGAACAAGGGATGAATGGGAACTTCTGTTGGGACAGGCCTCCATAGAAGTTGCAGATCTGAATGTAACTGTTTTGCAGTGCTCTGGCTTATTTAATTTCTCAAAATGCAAACTAAAAACACATTTTTGTAGGTGTTAAGCATTTCAACTTTTATTCTGTATTTTGTTATACTCTTGCCTAAAACCAAATAGTGAAGGAGGAAAGTCAATTTACCCGGATACGAGGGCTTTCCTTCCTTCAAAAGGATACATTGTCCAAGGTCAAACTCATCTCCCACCAAGACCAGCTATTTTCTCTCAGTTTCTTCTTTCTGCTCATAGCTTGATGATTTTTCAAATGTTTGCCTCTGTCTCAGCACAGTGGTCTAATATTGATTGTGCTTTTGTTTGTGAGGATGTGATGTGAGAATTAATCATGTTTGTGCTTAAAATGGAAAGACATTCACTTCTTAACGTTTGAGTATTTTCACACTTAGGAATATCCCGTCATCGGCAAGATATATGGTGTTGGTATAATTTTGAGAATGTTTGAGCTAAGGATGGTGAGGCAAAAATAGTTGCTTCTATGCCTGGTTTGAGTTTGGAGAGGAAACAAGTTTTAACCGAGAACAATTCAAGTCCACAGGAAGAACTCTAGAGATGGAAAGTAGCATCATTTTTTTTTCTTTAAATGTTTCCACTGCTTTTGTTTTAAAAGCTGCTTCCAAGAATCAGGTAAAGAACAATTGTTGTTCATCTTTATAAATATATAGTACTAATAGTATGGTAGTAAGAGGGCAGTTTCCCCTTCGTAATGGTTTTTAATATTGGTCTATTATATTCTCTAAGCACTTTCCTTGCAATGGTTTCATTTATTCCTTAGTGCTTTGGGCCATCAGGGGTTCCTGCTCTGGCTATAAAGCATGGTACTTAAATGTGCTCGAGCCCTCTCCGTAGCTTCTCATCTACTTTCTCCACGTGTTGTCACAGCCTTTCTCTTATTTAGAAGCTTTTTTTTTTGGCCTAATATTATCGCTGCTATTGCTACTATGGAATTTTGCTGATGTTGGAAGTCATCATTGTCAGACCAGGAAAAGACATTGTTTGAATTTCAACAGTTCAGATAGACTTCATATCGAAGCGATGTGATTATACAAAAGTGTTTGATGAAAAATGGGGTCATGGCAAGGGACACAGCTTCAAGTTCAAGGAAGACTTGTGTGTATCAATTAGTTTATGAGGAGTTTGGCAGCCTTGACCCCAAACAAGATTATGGGGCATCCAAGGAGGTGGTGGTAGGATAGGTAAGTGCCCTCCCCTCCAGAAGCTGGGTAGCTGGCACTATATTATCCCACGCTGGAAGATTTTCTTCCCACCTATTCACAGGATTTTGTAAGTTCAATCAGTGAAGTGATTGGTGACCCATTTCACCACAGTGCTTAGGTGGCTTCCCATTTTGGTTCTTATTGATATGGTTTTGCTCAGTCTCTCATTATGCCATAACTGCACAAATAAAAGTTTTCCACATGGTCTCCTTGCCTTCCAACTGACCCCTAGTCAAATCCATGGTTTGTGTGGCTGACCAAGTTATCTTTTTAAAAAGCCAACAATTTATTAACACAATGCAAGATTCACTTAACTTTATACAGCCTCTATGACATGAAGGCCCTTATGAAAATCTAGCGGGGACACAGACTCAAACACAGAAAATTACGAGACGATGTGATATGTGTTTTATCTGATTAAAACTTTTTCAGGCTTCTTTACCGTTCATAAGAATAAAGTTCAAGTTTTCCTCTAAAATAAAATATCATTCACAATTTGAATCTATTCTAGTGACACAGCTTCATCTCTAGGCCCTTCCTCCATGTTCACCCTATGTGTCAACCACATAAAATGTGCTGATGTCCCAGGACCTTCACCATTCCCTACAACTGGTGAATTCCTACAAGTTCTTCTAGATTTAGCTCAAGTGTCATTATCTCCTTTAGGACTCTGACTTCATCCCTCCAAAGCAGTTAGTCATCCACTCCTTTGGGCTCTTGTGGAAAATTTTATATATCTCTTTTTTTTCTCATGGCTTATAAAATAGTTTGTTTCATTGTAATATTCACTAAATTGTGAGATTCTGGGAGGCAGGAAGTGTATTTTATTCCTTTTATTTTCCCAGTGTTTAGTTCAATGACTGGCACAGACATGACGCACAATGTATTTCTTTGGAATGAGTAAATGAATGAATGAGTGAATGAGCTATGAAGCCAGCATTTGAAGTTACCATTGGATGTGGTTTACAATCAACACTGTTGAAACACTCTGTATTGTAAGCAATTATCTTCTGGTAGAACACCTGGTAGAAATCTATAAATATGTTGGCCAACAAGTCAAAGTGATTAGTGCACCCAATTTACCGCAATTAGGAGGAGGACCACACTTCATAGAATTTAAAAGGTGCACCTGTACAACATAAAAGGGATTATGACTACTGCAGTAATCATGAAAACATATCACTCTTCCACTAATTAGTTAAATAGGCCACTAACATTGGTATTTTATGAAAATAAAGTCAGATAAAAGTAAAAGATGAAAAGCAGCCTCCAGAAAGCAGATTGGAGGAGAATCACCAAGACAAAGACTTTTTTAATGTAGATATAATTTCACATACATATCCACTCACACCAATGCAATCATGTTCATGTCCTGTAGGGCATTATTAGAGCTAACAGAGGAAGCTGGATTAGACCAGGTCAAATTCCATGGAAAGCAATGTGCATACAGCTTCATTTTGGAGTGAAATCTTCATCAATGTAGTATAGTGCCTAAGAGCTTGAGTTCTGGAAACAGTTTGCTTGGGTATGAGTCTCAGTTCTACCTCCTTTTGGCTATATAATATTTAGAAATTTATATAAACTCTTTGTTTCTTGGTTACCTTATCTATAAAATGAGTCTAGTAATACTATCTCACAGGATTATTGAGAAGATATAAGATGATAAGCACTCAAAAAATACTAGCTTTCATTACTATTCATCAATTTCTTCTTTGGGTCTTCTTTCTTCTTTTGGGTCTTATTATAGCCTATCTTTACCACTTTTTAGCATGTATTCTCACTGGGACTTAGTTCTTCCTTGTTTTCCATATTGTATACCTTTTGTATGTCCTGTAAAGTTGTTACATCCAAGATAATGGCATTTTGTTTTATCTAGGAAATGATAATGATAATTGGTGGGTGCAAGAGAAATGCCAACTCCATTAGTAACCAAAGTCATAAGATGATTGTATCCCTTTACTGTTATTGTTTGCTATGTATTTCTCAGAAATCCTTTATGTTGCCCACAAAGGCTGTGAATCAGCTATTATCACTGAATTTAGGGCTAAAATATGCACGTTTAATTATAACTGAGTTAACAAAAGCTAAGTGCTGAGAAAAATTATTGAAACTTTTTGTGTAATGGTGATTACATTCCCAACCTCATAATTAGGATGGGATATGATAATTATTGTATTGATTAGAGCTATATCCTGCTTTAGTTTGACAATCAGAGCCAAAGACATAGCAATCTTCCTTCAAATATATGAAAGGACTGTTCTGTTGAATGACTCACTACAATATTTCAAGTAATTTCTTTTATGATCAAACTTGAAAAATAAATAACTGTGCAGAGAAAATAAATAACTATGCAGATGATAGAGTTGATAAAAATAAATTCAATTAATGACTGCCAGCAAAACAAGGCATTGTACATATTAGGAAATATAAATTAAGATATTTAGGTCTTAATACTTACTATTTTAATTTGAAGCATTGAACTGTTGACTACGTACTGCTAGTTTAGAAGGCTTTACTCCATTTTAGATGGGCTATTTATACCCAACTTTAAGTGGGCCATTTATGTAAAATTAGCAAAGAAAATATGTCAGTAGAACTGATTTTAATGTGTTGCTAACTAGTCACATTTCAAAATTATTTTCTATACTAATCTATGAGTAAAGATCCTAAAGGACTTCCTTTTAAAGAATATCATGAAATACTACAATTGGAACGTAATTTAAGGAGAGCCATACAGCATTTTCTCCTTGTAAGAATCAAGAATAAAAATCTGCTTCACATGGAGTATTCATTATTATCGTGGTGACTGCTTCTTTGACCAACAGGAATCATCATAGACCAAAAACTTTGTCAGCTGTGTCCTGAACAAAGTTATTGTTTTGTCAAAATCAAGTGAATGGATGAAAAAATTAAGGGAGACATTTAAAAAACTAAGTTTATGATATCTGTGCATAACACTATGGTTCCCTATTGAACAGGTCTCATATTGAGAAAGCAATCAATTAAAAAGAGTTCCGGGTAAAGATGGAGCATTCAACATACACATCTAAGTTTCAGTCTCTAAATTCCCACTTAATGACAATAAATGGATTTTTTAAAGAGTATATGAGTTAGTTTTTGGAGCATAAGAAAATACTACAAAATGTGGTGGCTTCCGACAATAATCATTTATTTAGCTCATGATTCTGAGATCAGCACTGTGACCCGGACTCAAAAAACAGATTTATCTGTTCTCAACAGGGCTTCCTCAGTCAGCTGCAAGTCAAGTTCAGCTTTGCTTATCTTGACTGGGCTTTCCCCTGGGGCCTCCAGGGGCTGACTCAGGCTACCATCCTCCATCAGGCCAGATTGGGTTGGTTGATGTGGAAATGGAGGGGGGGCTCAAGAAACTGAGTGGAAATGTGTAAGATCTCCTGAGGTCTACCTTTAGAATGGACACATTGTCACTTTTGCTTCATTCTATTGGCCAAAGCAAGTCACAAGTCTTGTCTAAATTAAAGGGGTGGGAAAATTGGCTCCATTTCTTAACTGGAGGAGTTTCAAATTTACATTACAAGGAGCTTGAGAATGAGAAGGAAAAAAATTAGAGGTATTTATGAAAACAATCTGCTACAAAGTTAAACCCACAAGGACAAAGAGAACAGAAGAGAACCATTATGACATTTTGGAAAATGGAAAGAAAACACATGAGTCACAATTGACTTAAAGACACCTAGAAAGTTGAATTGTAACCTGGAAAAAAGCCAAGAAGCAACCCAAGGTCCTGGTATAATTTACACATCTTCTAAAGTCTCAGGAATTGGTAAGTCTGGTATATACACTAAACATTTATGGAAGCGAAGGGTGAACAGTAAAGGTAGAGATAAAAACAGGAGGAGTCATAGAAATTCTCTTTAAAAAGTCCTGTAGTTAGACCCTCAAAATGGATTCACTAGTCTTCCTAGTCATTAATTGTTCCCCTCTACAACCTATCACAGAGAGAACAGGAGATTTAGGTTTTTTTTTTTTTTTTTAAAGATTTATTTATTTATTTGTCAGAGAGAGAGAGCGTGAACACAGGCAGACAGAATGGCAGGCAGAGGCAGAGGGAGAAGCAGACTCCCTGTCGAGCAAGGAGCCCGATGTGGGACTCGATCCCAGGACGCCAGGACCATGACCTGAGCCGAAGGCAGCTGCCCAACCAACTGAGCCACCAGGCGTCCCGGAGATTTAGTTTTTGAAGAAGGTGAAACCAAGGATCTCTGGACTTGTTGACACCCTAGGCACAACTGAGCCCTGAGACAACATGGTAGGCAAAATAATGGCCACCAAAGGTGACAGCACCCCAGAACCCATGAATATATTGGGTTATGTGGCAAAAGGGAAGTAAGGCTACTGATCAATAGACTGAGATGGCAGGTTATCCTGGATGAGCTGGGCAGACCCAATACAATCACAGTATCCTTGTAAGGAGAAGAGGGAGGCAGAATAGGAAGGATCAGAAGTGGGCAGCATGAGAAGGACTTGACTGCTGTTGTTGCCTTTGAATATGGAGGAAGAGGGCACAAGCCAAGGAGTTTGGGTAGTCTCTAGAAGCCGGAAAGGGCAGATTTGGAAATGGATTCTCCCTGGAGGGTCCAAAAAGAAACCCAGTCCTGTTGACACTTTGATTTTGACTTTGACTTTGACTTTGACTTTATTCCAGTGGAACCCTTTAAGATTCTAAACTCTAGAAATGTAAGGTAATCAGTTCACATTCTGTTAAGCCACTAAATATGTGGACATTTGTTAGATCACCAATAGGAAACAAATATAGGTGTTTACTGACAATGGAAGGACGGAGTAAGTATTTATGTATTAAATGCTGAGAGTGCTACTGGTCTTGGTCTGTACAGTTTCCAGAATGCTGGAAGCCAGGCCTTTACCCTTTAGGCAGGAGCCTGGAAGGGTCTTCTCTGGGGGACCTGATCAATCCAGACAGATTACTTAAGGGTGCTGACATCTGGGATTGGCCATAATAGGGTTCGGTCAGATCACTCTACATTAAAGCCTACAGTTGAAAAGCACCACCAGGTACTCGAGCTTACTGAAGTTTTGAGTGTCTGAGAAAAGCATATAAAAAGAAATTCACAGACCAAAACAGAGTCTGAGGGATACAGAGGAAGCTTCTTGAGGAACTAGTATGAAGCAATGATGAAGGGAACAGTAAATAATTAAGCATAGGTTGGTGGCAGAGGGTGGAAAGGAGGTCATTCCCATTAGAAAGAAGCACACGTTTAAATCCCTGAAGAGAACCACATCTTGGCGTGGCTTTGGTTAAGTCAGTCTGAATGACTAGAGCTTAGAAAGTGAAAGAATAGGGGGAAAGCAAAGCCAAAAAAGCAAAGGAATAGTCTGAAGGAATAAAGCATCAGAGTGGTTGAGGGCCAATTCGGGGGCTCCTCTCTGTCCACAAGCTAATCACAAAGAAAACATTAATAGACATACAAATACACACATGCATGTGTATATAAACTCATCATACATATACACAATGCATCCATATATACATAGGTACATAATATGTATATATACACATATAATACATACATATATATTTATGTAAATCTCAACTTCTAACTAGTATTTGACATTCTTTATGTTTTCTGATGGTTGGGTAGGAGATGATGATCAACTTTTTGCACATTGAACATGGGTGGGGAGGAAAGGTTGTAAGAATTATTGGTTCCTTTCTTTGGAATCCAGGCAAAGAAGGGCCAGGCCTTTACAGGAGGCAGTGGAAGAATTTAGAAATGAGATGTAGTTCAATTGGCAGTTCTGTTTACTATTCCCCAGGTCCCATGACTGTCATGGCTGATGAAAGATATACGACAGGTCTATTGGCTATTGTATCTTCTCTCTTAATGTCATAGCTCGTGTCATATCCATCTATTCCCAGGATGACTAAAAAGCAAAAATTCAATCCCATGG
Organism: Mustela erminea; assembly: GCF_009829155.1. Taxonomy (NCBI): domain Eukaryota; kingdom Metazoa; phylum Chordata; class Mammalia; order Carnivora; family Mustelidae; genus Mustela; species Mustela erminea. The sequence goes on from NC_045629.1 coordinate 52,288,322, forward strand.
CATTTCTGGAGCTGGATGACATGGAAATATGGGCTTTTTATTTGGACTGGTTTTGCTAGTTTTTCCCTGAAAGTTTTCACCTTGGGAGCATCATATTTGCAGAGAAGGGAAAGGACCCCCTCTTTGGCAACACATATGACAGTGAGCTAAAAAAATAAAACAGAACTTGCTTTTGCAAAATGAATAAAGAACTTTAAACTCACAAAAAAGGATTAAGCACGTTGGAGTTTTAAGTGGTCTACAAAAGGGTTCCTAAATAGTCTAGTTAACATTTGACAATGGCTCCACATTAATTGTGGCTCTCCAAATGGAGTAACTCTTCATGCCCGCTGGAGAACACACTGGAGAAAAAAAAAAAAAAAAATTGGCCCTTCTGACTCACTCTGCTTGTTCTTAAAACAGCAACAGCAGCAGCAAAATGCTGGGTTTAGCCTGTTGTGTTTCTTGATGCTGCAAGAGTTGCTAAAGGGGGCTGGGATCTGTAGCTAGCCTGAAGCTGTCAGTTTCATCCCCCACAGCTTGACAGCAAATAGTGGTTAAGGTTTAGCTTGCCTACTCTTTTTTTCGAGAGCAGTTTAACTTTTCTTTATGAGCATCCGTCTTTTCAGAGCTGTAGTGAGAATTCTACTGAAATTGTGCTGTGGGTACCTAGGATAATGAGGCGTACAGAGTAGACCCTTTAATAAATGTGGGTTAAAGGGGACTGAGTAAGATTTGAAAGGTAACTGAAAGGAGGAATTGGCAAAAATCTTATTTTTAGAATGGGTTGTAAACCTTCTTTAATCCTAGGCATCGTTTTTAGATCCAAGTATTTCATGATTATGTATTGATTCAATTTAATAAATATTTACTGAGCCCTGCTAGCTACACTTCACCAAGAGTCTGGAAAAGGAGGGTGTATGTATAAAACTATAACAGATATGTTGCTGTCATGAAGCTTTTAATCCAGCAGGACAGATGGACTAGAATGGTGATTTGTCTTTTAAAAGTTGGGTGGCACAGTTGGAATGTCCTTGTAACAAAATCTCTCTTCATTTACTCTCTTCCTTACTCATTTAAATGAAGAGAAAACTAAGGTGATTCGTCTGAGACTGGGAAAAAGAAAAAGAAGGTTTGGGTGCATGGTATTTCCTGAGAGTAAATGAAACGCTTCTGGAGCCATTCCACTAAAAGCCAGGGCTTTTTGTTCCAGAGTTAAGATGAGCTCATAGGCTGGTTCCCTTCCTCTCCGATGTCCTCCTGACTCCCTACTGAGTCTTCAATCTCTCCTTGAGTAACTCTGTTGGGCTTCAGTATTAACTGTTCAAGAGAAGGGAGCTTCCGTTCCATAACGGTGCCACCCTCTCCCTATGCCTCACAGATGGCCTTTCTTATTCTGGTTTGCTCATGAACCATAATACGAGGAACTCAGTTTCTGAAGTCTGAGATTTGTAAGACCTCTGAATAAGAAAATGCTTAAATTGGCCTTGGAGGAATCGATCTTTCTGGGTGCTCCATATTTCCTGGGACTGTGCCATCACTGTGGGGGACACTCCAGGAGTTGAATGGAACCCCCAAACCAAATGGGTGCTGCTGGAGAGAGTGACCCATGGAGGAGCCTGCTTGATTTATACTTCCTAGGGATAGAGGAAGCTATAACGATCTGTTGTTATCTCTCAGACTTCTTGCCAATGGTCTGCATTCATGCTGCTTTGAGAATGGTAGTACACACACATGGATAGTTTGTCTGTCTGTGCCTTCTGGAAACAGTCTCACTCTCTTGGGAACTACTTTTTCTTTCATTCTGAACATGCACTTCTAGGGGGAGTCACCATGTACTTATTTGACTTGAGTCCCTGTTTCCTATTGTTCTGGAGGTAAAGCTTAACTTTGCATGGATTTTGTTGCTTAATCTTTCCTTTAGTTAGTAGAAATACACCCGTACATGATCAAATAACCCCTACCTCCTTTTGTGTATTCTGCTTCACACTGAGTTTTTATCAATTGCAACCTTTAAGCGAGTCCTGCTTAGTAAGTGGATCTGCTCTGACACTGGTCCCATGTCTCCCCTTCATTCTCATATATATATATATATATATATATATATATATATATATATATATATTTTTTTTTCTTATATAAACCACCAGTGATTTCCATTCTTTTGTATGTAATTATTCCAGTCTATTTCCTCTCCAGTTCTCCTTTCTTTCCTTTTCACTTTTCTCTCTGTCTCTTTTTAAACACTTCTCGGATGTCCACTGTTTTTCCTTCCTAGTGATTAATTAACATTCATTTTATGTAAATGACCTGTTTAAAGAAGTTTCCAGTTACATCCTGGAGCCCCTTTTGGAAATGGTTCTTTCAAGGTTATTATTTGGGATTATGCTGAAGGTAAAGATTCAGAAAATAGAAATAAATGTGTTACTGTTGATTACCTGTGGGTTATTTATATTACAGATGATTCTTTTGTTCTTTGCTTTTGTATATTTGAGGAAAATCCTATAATATACATATTTCGCTTTTATTAAAAATCTTTAAAATATTTTATCATGGATCACCTAATCTTGTCATGTGAATACCTACCCATTCCTCATTTGTCCTTGTTGGTAAACTACTTAATATTAAAAGATCTCTCTAAGGATGATTCTATCAAAATATCCTACCTAGGGGAGTCAAGGGACTTAATAGCTTGATTCTCCTTGGTCTGTGGTTGGGCAAATGAATAAGTAAATGGCTAGGTGAATGAATAATGTTTCCCCTGAACGAAAAGCAAATGCCATATGGCAAAGCCTGATTCAGTATAAGGCCCGCAGATAATTGGCTAAACTGTCAATTTCTTTCAGCCGATTATGTCTGCACTCTTGGACCCAAGATGAATATTCAGTAAACTCTTTGGGCTAGACCTGGTAATGGTATATTTGATAGCTTTAAACAGGGAAGGGAAGCTACACTTCTGGACTCATCCCAGCTGGTAGAGGAAAAACAGATGCTCAAGACAAATATTTTAGCAAGCTACAAAGACAGTGAGGAGAAAAAAGGTCAGACTGCAAATAATGCTCTCTCAAATGAAACATCTGGTCCTGGACAGTCACAGATGCAGTGTCTGGTCTAAAGGGAGCTATAACCCATACGACTTTAGCCAGAGTTCCCCCGTGGATGACAAATTAGGAGAAAATAAGCCACTTAAGGAGAAACTGAGGTAATTTAAAGAGAATGATAGTCCCCAGACTATGGAGAAACTGGCATGTCATATAGATACAGTACCATGGAAATATATATAGGATCCACATTTGTGCAGGATACTCTGGTCCAATGCCTCGTGCTTTCTAAGGCGGCAATTCCACTTGAACTATTTTATAGTAGGGAAAGTTTCAGGAGATCATACAAGTGCATGTATATTAGGATACTGATTGGAGTATTTTTGTAAGTAACAAGAAAGAAATTGAAACAAGTTAAACGTCAACAGGTGCCGGGTTGAATGAGGGCACAGGTATAAAATGAATATTAGGCAGTAGTTAGAAATGACAGTGATTTAGGGTCACGTTGGCTGGCTCAGTCAGTGGAGTATGTGACTCTCAATCTTGGGGTTGGGAGTTTGAGCCCCATGTTGGGTGTAGAGATTCCTTGAAAATAAAATCTTTAAAAAAAAATGACATTGATTTATATTCGTGGACAGGGATATACATCCGTTATGTTCATATGTATTTTTAAGTGAAAAAGCAGATTTTAAAGTGGTAGGTAAAGTGATCCTGCTTTTGTTAAAAATATTAGCATGCCTATGAATATACACATATAAATACAGAATTTAAAAATTTCTGAAAAGGGCCACATTGTTTGCAGCCATCATATTTAGGATTGCAGGTATTTAAAGATGTGTTTGCAGGGCACCTGGGTGGCTTGGGTGGTTAAACACTTGCCTGCCCAGCGGAGGGTCTGCTTCTCCGTCTCCCTCTGCCACTCCCCCTGCCTATGCTCAATCTCTCTCTCAGATAATTAATTTTTTTTTTAAAAGTGTTTGCTTACCTTAATTTTCTGTTTCTGTACAAAGAATACAAGTTATTAGTATAATAATATAAATTAAGTTTTAAAAGGGAGATGGAAGCACTGGTAAGTCAATTACTTCTTCCCTTCTCCCATTGCTTTCTCAGAGACCCCGCTCTTTCCAGCACCTTCCTATCCTCAGTCCCTGGACGACGTAGGCATACTATATGTCACAGGATGCCATCTGTCCTGGACATTCCCCCTGGAGATGTGGAATTGAGACACTGAAAGGTCGAGGCAGATGAAGAGTGCCTTCACTGAAAGGTCACACAGAGCAGGATCCAGAGCTGGCACTGTGACAAGATGAAGGCACCTGCAGGCTGAACTCTGGGGGAGCAGAGAAGCCCTGCATCAGCCCCGAAAGCCAGCCTGCAGAGAGGGAGCAGAGGCGGAGGCTGATGCCAGGGGGGAAGCTGCGCTGAGACCCGGGGAGACCCACTGGGGAGCAGAATGGCAAGCCTCTCCACGGAACCTCCAGCTTCTGTTCCTGCATGACCGAGTTTATTTCATTTTAGCCTTTTAGAACATACATGAAGTTATTTCTTTTATTTTTTAAATAAAAATACCTTTTCCCTGGGGGGCATTGAGGTGACTTTCTGGTCATTGTGATCATCTTAATAAGGGATAGCAAACCGTCCTCCGGAGGAGCAGCTGGGTGGAACAGGGGAATGGAACTCTGCACGAGCTGCTGCCATCCATACGTCCTCGGCATCCCGGTGAGGCTCCCCTGCACCGCCAACACCCAACTGGGCTTCTAAGTTTCCATCCTTGGTCACGGGGCCTGGGAAACCAGCGGGCAGTGCCCTTTCAAGAACCAGCTGAAAAAAAGGAGGAAGTAGAATCTGGACAACTGTCTCGCCTGTGGCAGCTGGAATTCCTAAATCCTATATACCCCCAAGACGTGGCTTTGTGCATTTCCTTAAAGACTTTTGAAGGTGAGGAATTTTACAGTGCAGCTCTCCTTTTCAATATTCTGAATTCTGTTGTGCAGAACTTAAGTCTAATGGCCTTGACAGCCTTGGTGCATAAAGCGCTATATAAATGCATCATCAATATAATAATATAAATTGAATTAGAATGTTCATTCTGTTCTGCCGAGGTTCTTTCTGAGCTGATTGTGTCTGAAATGGCTCTTGTTAGAAGCTTTCTCATTATGAGGAACTCGCTGTTCTGTTCCAGCCCTCTGTCAAGTACCACCTGTTTAGCACTTTCTATTCTAATTTTTTTTTTTTTTTAAGTCCAGTAACCCATCATGTGATGGTTTGAAGCTCAGAGTCACAGCATTAAAACTACCATGTGCTGCTCCTCCTGGTTGAGTTTTTCTGCTAGGAAGGTTGTATTTTGAAGAGTGAAGGATGACAGTGTGGATATGTGATTGTTGACCAGGTCAAATGGTGGCCCAACTCGTGACCATCTTAACGGTGTCTCTGAGAACCTTCCAGTGGCACAACTCGTCTTTTACTGTTATACGGAAGTATGGGTTATTGGCAGTGTTCCCAGTCACTTGCCATTCCAAGTGGACTGGATAAGGGTCTAAAATATGTATTAGAGAGATATTTTTCATTATAGGCTTTATTTTTTAGAATGGTTCTGGAATTGCAGAAAAATGGAGCAACTAGTAGAGAGAGCTCCCATGTGCCTCTCACTATTACCCCCAGTCCAGTCTCCATTATTATTGACTCTTACATCAACATGGTACACTTGTTACGATGAATGAACCAATATTGATACATTATCAACTTAAGTCCATAGTTTATTCAGATTTATCTAGTGTTTCCCTAATGCCTCTTTCTGTTTCAGGATACTAGCTAGGATACTATAGTACTCTGAGCTGCCATGCCTCCTCAGGCCATTCTTGACTATGTAAGACCAAAACCAATCATATAGAAACTCTTCAAAACCAGTTCTTGGGCAAGAGACTCAGCTTCTGAGATTCGCCTCCCTGTGGCTCTCAGACAGGGGATGGACCCCTCTTCCCTCACATTGGCTCATCCCTTAGCATTGGTTAAAACAGGTTATAAATTTCACAAATGACTCATAAAAAGCGAGAAATAAAAAAGCTTAAAATGTATTAAAAACCCCAAACAACAACATAATAATTTTCTGAATTATGGTTATAATATTTACCATCACAGTAAGTATCAGCATGGTTTATTAAGCCTCTAAAGGTCCTTATTATAGCATAAAGTTGGTGTCATTGTATGGCTTTTTTCCCTCCTAGTGTCCTAGGTGACTTGCCTTGGTACTGTCTGTTGGGCCCTCTGATGGCCCTTTCATGGCCATACAAGTACCAAAGTCCTATCTTTATTAAAACTTGAACATTTTTGAGTTTGACAGTTCTAGGTTTTTTTTTCCCTCACTCAATTCATAGTTTGAGATACTTGCTGCAGAGGACAGACCAAGCTACAGAATGCCTCCAAAACCTGTGATCTTTTTATAGCGGACCACTTCCTTCTCTGTTGAAGAAAGGTTCTAGGCAGTACATTAAGAAAATATGGTTCCTGTTGGTACCATTGTGACTTTGTCTTCTTAGCTATGGTTGATTAGACGAGATGTCAATATCAGTCCAAGGACAATCTATAAACCATGAGGTCATTCATGTTGTCATCCAAAGTGATGGCTTTGTTCAACCAGAACAATGGGGATTAAATGGGTAAACAGAATTTCTGAATAGAAACCTAGAGAATGAAGGCAGCTAAGCCATAGACCAGAAGGGGTATAGAGATCATGAAAAACAAATTGTGAGTAATCAGAAGTCATGAGTAAACAAAGTGATGAGGTAAAAGGAAACCAGATGACAGGTAGTTTAGAGTAGTAGAAGAGGCACAAATAAAGACAGTAAAAAGCCCATTATCCTTGTGGAACTCTCTGGATTGCTGGTTGAGGGGATGACAAGGCAGCTGGGATCTAGAATTGCCTAGGATCCCAGGCCACCTCCTGGTTCGTGAGCTTCTTTCCTTCTTTGGAGAGCCTAATTTTCTGAGGTCTCTTCAGGTTGCAAAGATATTCACATTGTTCTCATTTCCATGTCCCTGTTTACATTATGTAGGTGTGTCCTTCAGGGTAACATAGAGAGTTTAAATAACACTACACCTTGTCTCTGTTCATGTTGGCAGGAGCTGTGATAATACTGCACATGATCTAGCCTATTCTTTGCACATCTCAGAGATGTTTCAGCTTGTTTCATAGAGGTTTGACCGTCACTCCCAACAGAGAAGTAGTACATCCCAAGTAATGTCATAAAAAATGATTTATATCATGGGTTTTAAAAAATGTAATAAAAAATGATTTATATCATGGGTTTAAAAAAAATAGCTTGTGCCCTCCAAATTCCCTTTGTCAGTTTCTCCCCATTTGCATCAGGTCCCTACTGCAATCAAGTTAGTTATTCATTGTTCGATTTCAGACTAGTTGTAGGCCTGTTGTAGGCCTATAAGCTAATATTTATATATGCAAGTTACTGTTCTAAGAAATGTGCATATATTAACTTATTTGATCCTCACATCAACCTTCTAAGAAGGTATAATCATCATTCCCTTTTTGTATGTGAGAAAGGACACTGAGGCTTAGATAGGCTAAATAATCAACCAGAGTTCCTACAAGTGGTAAGAGTTAAAGTATGATTTATTAGAGATTAGAACCTTAGTTCTTAACAAGAGGCCATGTTCTCTGATGCCTACCAGCTTGGTGACTGAGGCCGTCCTGCCTTCTGATGGCTGGCTCTGTGGCTAACATCTAGTTGATTACTAGCCTGGATCTCCCTTGGGTCTAGATGCTTGTGGGTGTGCTCTGTCTACCACAGGCAAATCCCTGATAAAAACCCCTAAAGTGTGAGTATTGGGGGAAATACACTAAAATGGTATTTTACTTTGGAGCCATAGGAATCTAACCCCCAATGTCTATTTCCTTAAAATAACCTGTCTGAATCAGATTTCCTCAATATCCAGTCATTTCCACCAAATTTTCTCAGGGATTGATGCATTTTTTTTTTCTATTTCATATACTGTTAGCCTGGATCCTTTTCTCCAAACATCAGAGCTTCCCAGGCAAGAGGGCAGTGAAGGCAGTGGTGTTAGCCACTCTCTTCATGAGGTCCCTCATGCAACTTCTGAATGTTCTGAATGTTCACCATTCCCTATCCTCTAGTGACAGTGACTTCCAGTCAAGTTCTTCTTCCCTGGAGTCTGGCTGCCCTACCCTGGCTGCATGGTTGTCCCTGTGGCAGGCTCCCGCAGATGCTGTGCTGGAAGTGGTCTGCTCTTTTTCTGGAAACTTCCATTATAGAAGCTGTCATTTCTCAAGGAGACCTGTGTTTCATATTGTGCTGATTTCTTGCTAAGGGAGTGGGCGACACACCCCCATTCAAGCTCTTAATGCCTTTTGCTGATGTAGCAGAAGGGAAAAGGCTGACCCAAGGTATAAAAGCTCCTTACACCAACCTCAAGCTGTCTACTAGCATCTTTTGCTCACTTAGGAGTTCCCTATTTCCTGTACCCAGTGGTACAGGACCGATAGCTCTCTACGCTTTCTGAGCAGTGTCTTGAGGGAGAACTAGCTTAAATAATAAGGTTTGTGACACAGTTAGTTGCCTTCCCAGGAGCCAGTCTTCTCCTCACCTAATTGGACAAGACCTCTCCTACTACCAAAATGCCAACTACTCTTTTCCCAGCCTCCTTACAACCAGTACATAGGCAAGTAACTCTAGGTTGACTAGTGAAACCCAAAGAGATGTCTGCTAAGAGTTTTGAGTAAAAGCTTCTCTTCCTAGAAAAGTGGAAGTATCTTTTTTCTAAATTTTCTGAATATGATGTGCCTACATGTCACCTCTAGAACTACTGTCACCTTTTTGGGTCATGAAGGGGAGACCGCAAGGTCACATTGTGATTGCCAGAGCACCAAAAAGAAAAGTACCTGGATCCCTGTGCTATTGCACCAACCTTGGAACTTCCCTGCTTTCTTGTTATAATGACTGTGATAGTTATTATTACTGCCAGCAACAACAGCTAACACTTCTATACAGCCTGTTAATGTGCCAAATGCATTTAATTATTATGTGAGATTTCAAACATCTAGATTATTTAAACAGCACCCTTCAATTGGGTGTCCTATTATTTCCTGCTGAAAACACCCTTGCCAATACACTTGCAATCCTAGTTCTTATTCCCTTGAAGCCTTTGAGGTCCTTGAGAAACTTCCTCAGGAAGCAGACTTGAGCTTTTCCCTCTAAAATATCTGACCTTCCATCCAGGATTGGATCTTCTTTTTCCAGAAGCCTTGAATGTAACCCCTTCTTCTGTCCAAGTATCCTGAAAGCTTGCACGTAGTGTTCTCGGAAACTAGGTGTGACTTGCCATGCCTTTATTTCCAGCGTATGATTTCTGAGCTATACAGCAAACAGAAGTAGTACACTACTTATAGTTCCTGGAGGACCATCCTGTCACAAAAACATCTGAAGGGAGTGAGGGGAAATGCTCCCAAGATCCCTCTAATTCTTTCATTCCCTCACTATAGTATTTCAGGAAGTTAATCACATTACTCTAGGGGCGCAGGCTCCCCTGAAGATCTGTAATGAGGCCACCGCAATGAATGTTCTTCTGGACATGTCTGCCCCGAGCAGACATGGGTCACAGTTCCATTTGACAATACCCCACCTGTATTACATAACTTTATATAATAAAATCAGCACCATCACCAAAGGGCTCTATAAATTATAAAGTATTATACAGATGGAACTTACAATGGTCACAAAGATTTATTCATTACCTGCTTTCAATATTACTGGTTCTGGGTCCTAGAAATATATTTATGACCTAGTCTGCTTTATTGCCTTATTCAACTGTCAGCATAACCTGGTTTTCCACCAAATATATTGACTGTGTCAGAACTGGTAGTGTTTTCTTTTATTGCTAGGGAATATGTCTCACATTTTTATTAATAATTATGACTAATGTTTGTCAGCATTTCACAATTTACAGTTCGCTTTCCAGATACGTTATCTCCTGTGAGTTTCATAGCAACCCACATTAAAAATGGGAATATGGAGGTTCAGTGTTGCCCAAGATGAGTCAGGAAAAAGTGGTGAAGTCATGAGAGAAGTAGTTTCTTCTGAAACCAAGGAAAGTTCTTTCTGCTCTAATGTGCTAACACGACTTGCAGATCGTGCATGGTTTCAAGATGGAGCAAGGGGCTCAGGGGAGATGGTGAAGTTCGGTGAGAAAGGTAAGCACACTGAAGTCGGGCTCAGCAGAGTGTCCTCGGGCTGGAAGTGGTGGAGGGGAGGGATTTCCTGAATCAGCAGTGATCTAAAGGACCACATCATGGATTTTAGTGGCTCTTGGGCAAGATATCTGGGCAAGCTACTTGCCTCATGTGTAAGATAAGAGTACCCCGTACACCAATCTCTTTATGGTGTTGGTTTACGTGAGCTGGAAGAGTGTTTACCATATAATGAGCACTTCATAAAAATTTGCTATTTTGGTTTCAAGTCTATGTGAACACTTACTGTGATTGACAAGAGGGGTAGGGCAACTCAGCTGCCTTTCTCTCCCTCCAGATCCTTCCCTTTTCTCTCTCTTTGGAAAACTTCAGGATTACCTCTAGATTACAGAGCCTGTATGCAGATGTCCTCAGGGATCATCTAACCTTGATTGTATGCACCCTAGTAGTAAAGTGAATCTTGAGCTTAAATGAAAACTGTGATATTCAGCCGGTTCACTGTTTAAAGAGTTCCTTTAAAGAGCTTAATAAAGAGGATCAGCCGGATTCTTGGGTATTAAACACATCTTTCAATGCAGTATTTTAATGAGGTAAGTGTAATGCGGGAAGCCCTTGGATTAATCTTCCCTTAAACTACCCATGAGCTCAAGATGCAGGGAAAAATATCCTCAAAAAGTTGTAGGCACTTTTATTGAACCCACATGTCGAGTGCAAGAACCCAGGTACTTAATTCCCGACTCCCATCAGGGCTGGCTTTTCCTCTCTTTAAAATCCCAAGGCAAAAATGGCGACCACAGAGGGAACTTGACAATATCGTGTCTTTGTTGTCCCTTCCCAGGCCCTGAGGCAGCTCTCTCGGCCTCAGTTTATCCTGGGGGCTGGTCGGAGGGCCGGGCCAGCTGGGCTCTCTGAGGGGGGTTCTCATTGCCAGGGACCAAGAGTTTCTTTGCTGAAGGCACCACAGTGTGTCCTCAATGCAGAGACTGTTTTCCTCCGAGAGCTCACAGTTTATTTTTAACTGCTGGTACCAAGACTCGTGTTGTTTGTCTGCATCAGAGCGTGGGCAGCTAGGACGCACACATGCAATTTCAGAGCATGGGAGCCATTTGCCTGGTGTTAGTCATGAGGAAGCGGCAGTTCTTGATAACGGAGCCTTTTTCGGTTGCCTGTCCTTATGTATGCAGCTGAATTTCGAGCTCTTTTGCTCAATTTTGTCCTTTGAATTCCTTTATAAATGACAGCATCTTGTGATGATTGTTTCTTTCTTTCTTTTTCTTTTTTTTTCATTTTCAAAAAGGAAAAGACTTGAAGGCTCTGAAATGAGAGCAAGAAAAGATGAGGGTAGGGAGAAGCAGAGCAAGGTGGGGTTGGGGCGGTTCTTCTGGTCTCTTTTCTCTTAGACATTGAGAGACAGGCGTGAGGGACCCCAGTGGACTTCAAAGGGCTGATGGAATAGGGGATTTCTGTGGGGATTGATTTGGTAAGTTGGACATGGATTGTCCGATTACCCCAAAGAACCTCTCCACTTTTCGCTTTGATTTATTCCTTTGAGGTAGGCATTGCTTTTCTCTAGGAGGCTTTTAAAAAGGCAAATCTTTTATGAAGGCTAACCAGGAAGTTTTAAATGCTTGATAAGAATGAAATTCTCAGATTGGTGGTTCCCAAATCTAGCCGATCATCCCAAGCCCGGGGGTACTTGTTAGACCTGTGGATCCCGGGGCCTCACCCCAGACCTGGGAAGGAATGAGAATATCTAATACCTGCATCTATATTTATAAAAAAGGTTTGCAGATATTTGAATGATTGGGAATTTCTTAAACACCCCCCAGACATGCTTCCATGTCTGATTTATCTTCCTAGGAAGAAAGGAAAGGCAGAGAAGCAGAACTGCACTGTGTCCTTTGGGAGAATGAAAATTCTAGAAGGAAGATTCTACAATAGAGGAGGTGATTTTTTCAAAAGACATTGGAGGGTTCCAAAACCAGTTTGTCTACCTCACAGTCTTGCTCCAAGTTAGCTGTGTCAGTGGAGTATAAACCTTCCATCAAAAGCCACCTTTATTACCACAATTTCATAAACCATTACAGAAGTCCTTGTTTTCTTTCTAGCACACACTCGTCAAATATTGATGCCAGGAAACAAGCTAATGCTGCTTTTCTGGCCTTGATATTTTGTTGAGTTGGATAAAGAGCTAGCTTATACAAAAAAAAAAAAAGATAGCTTCATTAATTAATTAAGAAGAACATACACATTCGCTAAAATCGACAGGTTATTTCAATTTACCTGGAGGTGTGACAGTCTGTGGGGAGCCATGCACTTGTGGATGGCAGTCACGTAGGTGACTAGGCCCAGGACAATGGGACTGTGAATGTTTAACCCAAGGAAATTGGGTGCGTTCATGGATGATGCTAATTCAATGCCTAGAGTCATAGGTTGGGTATATTATTAATCTAATAAGTCATGGGATAGACACAGGACATGTAGAACAATGGGCACCTGCAGAGTCACGTAGATGTTCACGGGCACCTCACATGCTCTTCGATAAGGTCACCTGTAGGGTTTATGATTGGTGCATAGGTATAGTGCGTGATGTGATGTTTGATCCTTATGTAAGCTTTGGGACTATAATAGGGGGCTAAAATTGTGGTGCGGGGTTCCCGGATCAAGATATGTAGAAGACTGACAATAAAGAAGTTTGCCACTCAACCTCGTCTGCGGGTCGTTCTTGCGGGTCGAGAGCGACATCTGGTGCCGAAGCCCGGGAACCCGACTCTGGACGTGGGCTGAGGATTGGGGTAAGTGCAAGAAGTTCACCCTAAAGGGCCCTAGGGTGGCGATCTAAAGTGCGCGCCTATTTCCTGTCTTTAGACGGGAGTGAAGTCTCTGGGGACTATTGTTAGTGGGCAATTTTTAAGGTTCCTCAGAGGTGTAAGGGTTTCCAAAGATGGGAAACGAACTTGCCCGCTATAAAATGGAGGGTCCGTTAAAGGATCTGCTAAAGGCTCATGGCACCCCATTAAAGGCTAGGACTGCTCGTGCCTTCTTGAAAGAGGCCGGCGAAATTGCCCCTTGGTTCATAGAGGAAGGACTTTTGAATGTGCCGCAATGGGAACATCTGGGGGAGGATTTGCGGCGAAGTACAACAGTTACTCCAGAGACGCTTGCGGTGTGGTCCCTTGTTAAGGTCTGCCTGCAATCGTCTCGGGAGCGGCTAAAGCAAGTGGTGCAGCAAGGGGAACAAATTTTAGAAAAATTAAAAGAGGAATCCTCGAAGGGCTCTTCGAAAGCTAGTTCTACAAAAGCTTCGGGGCCGGAAACCAGCTCTAGCAGTTCTACAGATTCTTCTGATAGTTCATCTACTTCACTAAAATCAGTTAAAAAGTCAAGAAAGAAAAAGGTTTCGCGGCCTCCTGGCGCGAAACGGTCTGAGGATGCTTCTGTGCCAGGGGCAGCTAAGTGCCCCACAGCTCCGCCATGTGAATGGCCGCCACCTTATCAGCCTCATTGTGCGAAGGTGTGCCATTGTTCAGATTGTGTGGCCGCTAATTGGAGAGAAGTTATGGGACCTGATAAAGGAGTTTTTCCGGTTTTGGAGGACCAGCAAAGGCAGCGATACCATCAACCTTTAGATTTCAAGCTAGTAAAGCAGTTGAAAGAGGCAGTTAGTGCCTATGGGCCTCAAGCCGCCTTTACGGTGGCTATTGTGGAGGCGCTGGGTGCCTTGTTTTTGGTTCCTGAAGATTGGGCTAATTTAGCTAAGGCGGTTTTGAGCGGAGGGCAATATTTAGAATGGAAAATTCAGAATCAAGACAACTGTCAGGATACTGCTCGTAGAAATGCTGCCGCTAGAAATCCTCAATGGGATATAGAGATGTTAACAGGTACAGGAGCCGCATTGGGTACCTCAGTGGCCGCTAACAAAAGAAAAATTGCAAGCGGCAAAAGAATTAGTCATGGACCAATTAAAGGCAGGGCATATTCAAGAATCTACATCACCATGGAATACTCCTATTTTTGTCATTAAAAAGAAATCTGGAAAGTGGCGTTTGCTACATGACTTACGGCAAATAAATGAGCAAATGCAAATAATGGGTCCTATCCAACTTGGTTTGCCAATAATTACTGCTCTGCCCAAACATTGGTCTTCTATTATTATTGATATTCAAGATTGTTTTTTCTCAATTCCATTACATCCTGCAGATACAAAACGATTTGCATTTACCCTGCCAGCTATAAATCATAGTGAGCCTGATCAAAGATTTGAATGGAAAGTATTGCCCCAAGGGATGGCAAATAGCCCCACTTTATGTCAATTGTATGTTAGCAAAGCCTTAGAGCCATTTCGAGAAAAATTTCCAGATCTTCTCTGTTACCACTATATGGATGATATCTTAATATGTGGTCCAAATAAAGATGCTCTCCCATTGGCTTTATCAGCCTTACAAGCACAATTGGCAACTTGGGGATTGTGTGTGTCCCCTGAAAAAATTCAGGCCAATGATTTACAAAATTATTTAGGGATGCAACTTTCTAAAACTACTGTGAAACCTCAGTTGGCGCAAATCCGGCGAGATTGCTTGCATACTTTAAATGATTTTCAAAAACTTTTAGGAGATATTAATTGGATTCGTCCTTATATTAAAGTAACAACCGCTGAATTAAAACCTTTATTCGATATTTTACCAGGAGATACGGATTTAAATTCTCCACGGAGTCTTACTCCTGCTGCTCTTAAGGCTTTGCAATTGGTTGAAAAGAGATTGACTTTGACTGTAGCAGATCGGTGTGATCCGCAAAAGCCTGTTCAAGCTATAGTCATTCCATCCCCTGGGTCTCCCACTGGAGTGCTGTGGCAGGGGGGTCCTTTGTTTTGGGCATATTTATCACATAACATGCCGCGAGTAATCACTCCTTATCCTGTAGCTGTAGCTATGGTAGCTGCTAAAGTTCTTAAGGCTGGGATACAAATTCTTGGTAAAATGCCAGACACTTGTATAGTTCCTTATGATAAAAATCAAATTCAACTATTAACCAATGAAAATGATATATGGGCAGTTGTTTTAACTGCTTATCCTGTTCCTTTTGATAATCACTATCCTTCTCATCCTTTAATTAGGTTTTTTAAAACAACAGCCTTTATTTGGCCCAAATTTTGCCGTCTAGAACCTTTGCCTGATGCTAAACTTATCTTTACAGATGGCAGTAAAACAGGAACTGGCGCCTATGTGGTGGATGACCATGTAGTGCCAGTTGTAGTGCCTTCTACGTCTGCACAGCGTACTGAACTTTTAATTATTATGTGCGTGTTGCAACGCTTTTTAGATCAGCCTATCAATATTATTTCTGATAGCATTTATGCTGTCGCAGCTACTAGGACTATTGAAACTGCCATCATATCTACTAGTCAATCAGATATCTCCTCATTACTCCTAGACTTACAAGAGATAATATTGTCTCGCGGAGCTCCCTTTTATATTGGACATATACGTGCCCATTCTGATCTTCCTGGACCACTAACATTGGGAAATCATCTGGCTGATACTGCAGCACGTTTCCATGTTTATTCAGCTCTAGAAGACGCTAAGGAGTATCATAAAAAATGGCATGTTAATGCACAAACGCTTAAGATGCGTTTTCATATTTCTCGAGCCGATGCTCGTGACATAGTTAAATCCTGTAATAACTGTGTTACCTTCTTGCCTTCTATGTCACATGGCGTGAATCCTAAAGGCCTTTTACCTAACCATTTGTGGCAAATGGATGTCACACATATCCCTTCTTTTGGTCAACAGAAATATCTCCACCTTAGTGTAGATACCTGTTCTGGTGTTATTAGCGCTACCCCCTTGAGAGGAGAGAGCACAAAAAATGTTATTTCGCATTGCTTACGAAGCTTTGCATGCTGGGGAGTCCCGAAACAACTTAAAACTGACAACGCTCCTGCGTATACATCTGCCAGTTTTGCTAATTTTTTGGCCTGTTATAATATTCATCATGTAACGGGCATTCCATATAATCCTCAAGGACAAGGTGTTGTGGAGCGTGCTCATTTGACCTTCAAGATTACTCTGCAAAAAATACAAAAAGGGGGAATTGGAGAAGGATATCGTACCCCTAATGATCTTACTAATTTAGTTACTTTTATTTTAAATTTTCTCACGGTTGATAAACATGGTGTCTCGGCTGCGGAGCGCCATTGGGGCCCGCATAGGAGACAGCAGATGATGGTGAAATGGAAAGACATTCTTACAGGGTTGTGGAAAGGCCCTGACCCGGTGCTTAGGTGGCACCGAGGTTCTCTTTGTGTTTTCCCGCAGGATGCCCCTGCCCCAATCTGGGTGCCAGAACGCCTTACCAGGCTGGTTGCGGTGGAACCTGTGGAGGATGCTGCTACTGATGATGAAGATGCTGCTGACCGTGCTGAGGTCCCCCCAGCGGAGGAGGGGGAAGAAAATGCTGCAGCTAAAACAAGATCAGACATCTTGGAGGCTGGAGATTCGTCATCTTCCGTTTAAAATGCTTTGTCTTTTCTTATTTGTGTCTTTGATGTTAACCCCCGGGGAAGCGGTTCCCTATTGGGCCTATCTGCCTGATCCCCCAGTAGTTCAGCCAGTTACCTGGAATGATCCTTCGCCTCGAGTGTTTACTAATTTAGTTGATTTATTAGGAGGATTAGCGGATAAAGGGATAGGGGCTACTTTCTCTCGAGAATTTACGTGGGAAGCTACATCTTCTATGCCTCCTGTTTGTTTCCAATTCTTTACTTATGATTTTCCTCAATATGGTTGTGTTTATACTCATTGGTTTTATCGTTATCTTGTAACATATGCGTTAGTGATGTGGTCACAGTTTAAAAAGAAAATATGTGCCCAATTAAATGTACTCCAAGCTAAAAGTAAGAAGAAAAAACAAATTAAGTCCATTACCTAAATTTGCATAAGTCTTGTCGCCCATGACATTAGTAATGTTAAGTACCCTTCATCCTATATGACTTTGGCTTTTTCTTTACTGGATACGGCATGGCCATGCGGCCGGAGTCTCCCCAACATATGGCTCAAGGCTGGATCGGTAGCCAAAGACGGGTAAGACTGATCCCTCACCATAGCAACCTAAGACAGGGGCTCCTCGATCCGGGGGGAGTACCCGATGACGGGTAAGCGTGTGTGTTGAGGATTGGCAACCTAAGACAGGCACGATCCCTGCCATATATAAAAGAAAAGGGGGAGATGTGGGGAGCCATGCACTTGTGGATGGCAGTCACGTAGGTGACTAGGCCCAGGACAATGGGACTGTGAATGTTTAACCCAAGGAAATTGGGTGCGTTCATGGATGATGCTAATTCAATGCCTAGAGTCATAGGTTGGGTATATTATTAATCTAATAAGTCATGGGATAGACACAGGACATGTAGAACAATGGGCACCTGCAGAGTCACGTAGATGTTCACGGGCACCTCACATGCTCTTCGATAAGGTCACCTGTAGGGTTTATGATTGGTGCATAGGTATAGTGCGTGATGTGATGTTTGATCCTTATGTAAGCTTTGGGACTATAATAGGGGGCTAAAATTGTGGTGCGGGGTTCCCGGATCAAGATATGTAGAAGACTGACAATAAAGAAGTTTGCCACTCAACCTCGTCTGCGGGTCGTTCTTGCGGGTCGAGAGCGACAACAGTCATGGAGAGAAGTCCTGTTGGTGAACAGCATCATTTTGGCTCTGTTCCTTTCTTTCTTTGTTTCCTTATTTCTAAAATAAAAGGAAGAGACAAAAGTAGATTCTATTCGTGGGGCATATGAAGGTGATAATGGGAGTCCACGGCTATTTGCCATATCTGTAAAAGAAACCAGGATTAAACATTAGGTATTTACCCTGAAATAAAAGTGCATAAGCTAACAGAAAGAAACCCCATGTTTCTTTGTTTTTTGGTAATAAGTATGTCAAGTCCACTTTTTAATGCTGGCTCAACCATGTTGAATTGAAGTTGTGATTGGGAGTTATATGGTTGATAAATAAAAAAGAAGCAAAATGTTTGAAAACATTGGGTCTATTTATTCATTCATTTAGTCCTTTTAGCTAATAGTAGGTTCAGTATCGCTCCTAGAAGCATTTAGATAACAGAATTAAAAAGATTCCAAAAGTTTCAAAATACAAAGCAATGGGAGAAATATTTAAAATAGGGTACTCTCAATAGGCCCACAAATGTAAAATCCTATCACAGGATAAGACCTCTGTTTTATGGTGGGGCTCTTTAGGAAATCGATTCTGAGATGGAGATTTTCACGTAGGAAGTTTATTGGGGACTGATCATAGGAACTCCCGTGAGGCAGTGAGGGAAAGGCTTTGGGGCAAAGCAGAAGTCCCCACCCGCTCCCACAGAGAGCTAAGGAAGCAAAGTGGTCCTTCAGAATGATGCCAATTTCCTGAGAGGGACTCAGTTGAGCCATCAATCCTGAGAACTCCAAGCCTGGTTCTGTTTGTGTGCAATCATAGGGCGCCCTCCATGATATCTGTGCCTCCTTGTTTTACCCAGGCCTCTAGGATCTATGTTCTCACACAGAATCTGTAATGCCTTTTTGTTTAGACATCTTGGTTGTCGGAGAACTTTAATTGGACATAGGGAGCAACGCTAAGATGCCAGTTCTTTGCTTATTTTCACAGGAGGTGGGTCTCAGGGTTGAAACTCGTGAATTCCCTTATTGGTAATAAGATTTTGGCTGTGAAGGGAGGCGTAGGGCAGGGAAGAGAAGCTAAGAGTGACATGAAGCTACCATATGCCAGGTTCTATTCGACGCTGCAGGAATGCACATACTTGCAAATTAGTAATTACAGCAAAATATTATGGGTGCCCTGAATAAAGTATGATTAGAATACAATGGAGACCATAAAAAAGACCGTGGCTAGATTACCATGAGGAGTATTCAGGAAAAGCTTTCTATGTAACATGAAATTTGAAATGACTTTTGCAAAATGACTGAATATTGACCAGGGAGTGACATAGTGAGAGATGTTGAGAGAGTCATGGAGAGACTGACAGGCTGAAGAAGCTGGATATGCACGGGCCTGGAGGTCTGGATGTGCCTGGGGAGCTCCGATTCTTATGACACGGAGGAAGCCTAGGTCTGGGGGAATGTCATGCCGAGAGGCAAAGCTTGAAAAGGAGACAGATCACAGAGGCTTTGATATCTTGCCAAGCGACTTGACTGCAACTTGAAGGTGGAGGGGAACATCTGAAAGATGTGTGTGTTTGTGTGTGTGTGTGTGTGTGTGTGTGCATGCGTGTGTGTGTGCGTGTGTGTGCGTGTGTATGCGTAGGGACAGGATCAGATGTACATTTTTGAGAACTCACTTGGGCAGTACACATTAGTACTAGACAAAGGCAAATTGTAAACTCTTTGAGGGACAGGCCTTTTTGATCTTCATTGTATGTAAATGCAGTGGGTATTTAGGAAATAATAGCTAAGAATGATGGTGCTTAAAATATGCTGACTTTGCTTCCTATTTGTTTTTTTTTTCTATTAAGTAGAAGTAAAGGTGAGGACCCATATTTATCATCCGCGTTATAGTCTTCACCAAAATTAAAAAAAAAAAACAACCAATTAACCTTTGCCAAACCACTTTAGAAATTCATGCTAGTGCTTTCTGTTTATCTAGAAACAATCTAATAAAATTTAGACAGATAACTTCCTTGGAACGTTTTTGGCAAAGAAAGAAGTATTCTTAGATATAACGAAAATGTAGAGCAAAGATGTAGTCATATATTCATTGATCCGTTGATCCATCCATCCATCTATCCATTTGTATCTATCCTGGCCCATTCCAGGCACTATATGAGACACAGGGATGTGAAGATGAATGAACTCAGCATCTGCTCAAAGAACTTACTCAAAGAACAAACAGATGATGGTAATACTATATGGTGATGTAAATGCTATTTTAAAAAAATTGTGTGTCAACTATACTTCAAAAAGTAAACTTTCAAATGAAATAGACACATAATTCATCTCGAAAAGAGCAAACATTTGAAATTGTAATACCAGGATTTAAGTTCCAGATGAAGAATTTACTACTAGGGAACCTCGGTCATGCTATTTAATCACACTGACATATTAGTTTTGTCTTTGTTTGTTTGCTTTTTACATATTAGTTTTTTTAAGTACAGACAAAGGAAATAATGATAGTATCTTATCCAAAAGAATCAATTGAAAAGCCATTCAGAGTACAAGTTCAATAAAGTTGCAGCATGCAAGTACATAAAACCCAAGAACATTCATATATATCTTTTGTGAGAGCCAGTCCGCCATCGGTCGTAAGTATCCATGCATAATCTTGCTGGATATGCCAGGATGTCAAGGCCCTGGCCTTGCCATTCTTTATTTTGGCCATCTCTCATGGTTGTGTTTGCAGCAAGCTATTTTGAGGGGGGTGAGACAACATCTCCACCCAGGCAAAGAGTGGCTTACTGTTCACTATTGAAGTGGAGACTACCTGAGATTCAGTGTTCTGCAAATGCTGCCCACTGCGTGTACAGGCATTGTGATGGGTGCTTTGTTTCATCCCCCTGTATTTGTATGTATATATACATATATTTAATGTATGTATATGTGAGAATATGCATGTCTGGGCAAATATATATAGTATATAGATAAACACTTATAATAAAAATCTATTCACATGGGGCACCTGGGTGGCTCAGTGGGTTAAAGCCTCTGCCTTCTGCTCAGGTCATAATCCCAGGGTGCTGGGATCGAGCCCTGCATTGCATCGGGGCTATCTGCTCGGCAGGGAGCCTGCTTCCTCCTCTCTCTCTGCCTGCCTCTCTGCCTACTTGTGATCTCTCTGTCAAATAAATAAATAAAATCTTAAAAAAAATCTATTCATAGGTGAATAGAGAAGGGAAACATGCATATAAATGTTTATATGTAGTATGTTCATTCATGCACGCACATGTTTGCCTATAAGAAGATGCCTACTTCAAAAGGTTGGGAGTCAGGGCTGCATCCAATGAAAAGATAGCTCCCGGTAGACTAATAATTAAAAAAAAAATCCTTTAGAACATACTAAACCTTATTTGGCATGTAATCCTACCCACTAGAAAATACTTTGCCCATAACTCCCATTGAATATGCTCTTCTTTCCTGTCTCTTTAGGCTGCCAGAATCAAATACAGGCTCTCGTGCAAAGGTTAATCACATCCCTTTAAGGGGAGAACCCTCTAAAATCTGATTGCCAAGTGTTAGGGGAAAGTTGTAAATATGTAGTAAGTTCTGAATTAAATGTAAGGCTATTTTAATTATAAAAGCATTAATGACAGCAGGAAATTTAATGAAATAGTGGACCATGAAATCAGTGTTATCATTTTAATACATAACAGAATATGACAAACTCTGTAAGATTCCTGTTCTCTTTCATGTCTATTACAATTTCCTTCTATTAGTTTCTACAAATAGAAAATTACATATAAAATTGAGTTTAAACAAATCTCTGTTAAAATCAGACAATCTGATTTGGTATTATATAACCACACTGAAATTTCATTTAATTTAGAAAAGGCTTCTCCTGGTGCCTTGAATACTAACTACTTTTCTAACAACACATACGTAGCTCTGGGTTTGACGGGGGAATAATCCTCGTGCTGAACAATAGATCAAGATTTTAACAGAAAGAATGGAATCGGATAGAAATGGAGAGCTTGACCCAACCTCCTACAGGAGAGATTTCAAAAGCATTTCTTGAAATGGTCTGAAAATATTTACTCTTGCTTATCATCTTACAAAAGAATTCTTTCTGAGAAATAGCTGAAGATTCAGATGTCAGTCCTGACTGTCTCCAAATGCGGCATGTCTGACTCTCTCCTGTGGTCTCTATGAAGAATAAAAAGCCGGAGAAAACAAGCGTTCTGTGTTTGGGCTACACCGGCGGGATCTTCGTTAAAGCGGTCTATTGTAAGTTGTAACTATTTGAGGTTTGCTTCAAAATGGAGTTTTTTGACAGGTCAGTTTGTTTATTTTTCAGGGAAGAACCAAATCTAGAAGTTAGGAGAGAGGTGACC
Organism: Mustela erminea; assembly: GCF_009829155.1. Classification (NCBI taxonomy): domain Eukaryota; kingdom Metazoa; phylum Chordata; class Mammalia; order Carnivora; family Mustelidae; genus Mustela; species Mustela erminea. The sequence goes on from NC_045629.1 coordinate 52,310,611, forward strand.
TTCAGAAAGGAAGAGAATCAATCTAACGGAAACACGAGGAGGACTCTGAGAGCCAGTAGTGTTCTTGACCTGGATGCTGGTTACAGAGTGTGAGCGTTGTGAAGGTTGTTTAACTATCATGTGTGTACTTTCCTGTATGTGTATCAGACTTTTCAAAGTGTTGCAGTTTTCGTTTTTTTGTTTGTTTGTTTGTTTGTTTTTTAAGAGAGACAGCGCATGTGAGGGGCCAGAAAGAGAATCTTAAGCAGGCTCTATGCCTAGCAAAGAGCCCCACGCAAGGCTCAATCTCATGATCCCGAGGTCATGACCTGAGCTGAAATCAAGAGTGGGATGCTTAACCAATGAAGCCACACAGGTGCCCCTACAAATTGTTTTTTTAAACTAGAAAGTAGAGAGTAATTGGCTTAATATTTTCTGTTTAGAATATAGTTGCCTGAAATGTATAAATCTCAGTCACTAAAAATTTCTGAGTTAGTATTAGTGGAAATTTCTAGGTTTGACTTTATCTTGCACATCATAGATCAGATTAGAAGAAAATAATAGGATCCTTATCTCCTTTGAATCTGGCTAGTCCCCTGTGACTTGTCTGATTCTATCTCCTAAGATCTACCCAATGAAAGCATCTTAACCATGCAATCCTACAGAATCCTAAAATGTATGCTCCGAAATGAATGCCTGGGCCATTGATTTATTTTGTTTGGTTTTTAAGTTTTCAACTCTCTGGCAGCATCTAATCTCTATTGAACCCCAGCACCTAACACATAGTGAGTCACTCACTCATTTAGGCAAATTATTCTTCTGAGCACCTAGAAATAGACAACTTGTTCCATCCCTTAAGGGATTTTTCACAACCGGCCAACTTTTTTCTTTCCTTTGGTTAACTCTATCCTCAGTGGTATGGCAGATAGCCCTATCTCCTGACTCTAAATTTCTTAAAGGAGTTTTCTACTAAGGTCGGGAAGCAATACGAAACAATAAAAGTAACACAAAAACAGGAACCAGAATAAGAATCCATTGGTTCCAACCTAAGTTTACTTTTCCACAGTAGTATGACTTTGCATAACCACTTTGTAAAAGAGGGATCAAATATCTGCGTTGATGGGTTTGTTACGAAGGACCGAGAAAAATAATGTATGTGACCGTGGCTTGTATGCCAGAAGCAGTGGTGTGGGACTTGATCAGAGTCAGGAAGCTTAGTGCTGGTAGGCTGTATGCTTTTCCTGGTGGAAGGGGCAAGACGTTACTATCACACAGCAAATATTTTTAGCTCTTCTCTTATAGAGAGGTATTCAAGGCTTAGGAAGGCAGACCTATTTCTGGTTCTACTTCTGATCACTTCCTTAGGCATCTTTCAAGGCAGCATGACTTAGCTGGTCTTGGAGGGCAGATGTCAAATTACGGTGCCAAACCAGAGAGATGAGACTGTCCCCTTCTCTCCTTCCAGATGACGGTCTGGAAAAATTCTGTGTTCATCCTCAATTTACTGTGTTGGGAGCTTCCCAGATGACCAACTCAACGTCCATTGTGACAACAACATGCAGGTCATTTAAGGTATCTTGGAGCAAGTCTTTACCAAGCATCTTAAATGAGCTTAAAGCTTTAAGCTCCAGTGATAAAGGACAATGGGTCGATGAGACTCTATTAAGAAGGGGGCTGGGGGAGACTTCTTAGGGTTCTTGAATAGATTGAGATCATTCATGAAGAGGTGGATTATTTCCTGGATTAAGGAGCCATTTCCTTGGGGGAGAACTAACATTATAACCTTTTAACTGTTTCCTGTGGCATCCTGGGGACCCCGTCCCTGTTTAATTCAAGCAATGTTTTAAAAAATACTCCAGTTCAGCCCTGCTGGAATTCTGAAACTTGCCTCACCGGGTTTGTAAGGTTACAGAGCCCCGAGGGAGTTGGAAACTAAATTGAATTCTTTAGCTTTACAATTTCTTTCCCCAGCTGGAGCTTACATATTACATTATTTACTGCACTTCAGAATAGTAGCCTCTTTCTTGTTCTTAAATCCCAGATAAGCCATAACTAATACTTAAAGAATTACAAATGCAGAGAATAGACAGCTTAAAATAAACATAAAGATGTGTGCAATTCTCATGGAAAATAACAACTCTCTATTCCAAGGAATACAGGCCATAAATATGCCCATAGACCAGAGTTCTAAATCTTTTTCAGGGGAAGCCGGGTGGCTAAGCAAGTTAATTATATTGTTGTCCTGGGGGCTGGATGGAAGGTCATGTAACGCCTTTGAATGCTTTCTGCAGGCCTGTGTATTAGAAGAATGGCCTCTCATCAAAGTGGCAATCAAGCTGTCCCTTTTGCGGTCTCACTTCGTTACATGCTTTCAGAAGCGACATCTCTTTAGCCATAACCTGTTACAACTCAAAGAGACAGGAAGGGGGGGCAGATGGGACGCTGCAGAAGGGGGCCATGTGGTCAACCCCAACAAGAGGGGATAGGGCAGTTTTGAAGGAAGGAAGCCTGAGGGGGGCACGGTGCAGGGCGGGCTCTAACTAAGGACACAGAGAGAGTTGTCAGCAAAGGAATTGGTGTCGGGTGCAGATTTCTCCCGGGTCTGGGTAGAGAAGGCAGAATTCTCTGCGCTGTGATGTTCAGCAACTAATCACTATGGGTGATTAGATGGGTGGCTGGCTTGAGATGGGTGTCTAATGTGACATGTTGCATCCCTTGTGGCCCTTGGGACTCAGCAAGGACCTGCCCCAGGCATTCTGGCCGCAAAGACACAACCAGCCTCCTACAGGTGTTGCCAGGCCTAGAAGAACCCCAGAGTCTCTTCCTCTGGAACCTCAGGGAAAGAGCCAGACGGACATAACGGCTGTCGAGACCAGTTCCCTTCCTAAAACTCAAAGCTGGAATCTTGAGCTACTGGGGACCGGGTAAGGACAGAGGGCAAACGGGGCTGCTGTGATGACGCGATCCTGACTTGTCTGACTATTCTTCCTACCACACGAATGATCCAGAAGTGGACGGCACCAGATCGGGGACACAAGAGTCAGCCAGGAGTCTGAGAGAAGGACTCCGTGAACCAACAAGGGGAGAATGAGGTGGCAGGAGAGAAAGCTTTCACATTAATTGGAAAAAGGGAGGCAGACATGGAATGAAAATGCCGCCTTGGAATTGTTAAAATTAAAACGTCAATAAGGCAACATCTGTCTTATCTTAATTCCAGGCGCCATGCAAGACACGAGGTGCAGGTCCCACCTTTGTCACCAACTCTGGGCTTCCCTCTTGTTAGGAGAAGTCTGTCCTTTCCTTCCTGCCTGCCTCCCTGTCTTTCCTCCCTCCTAATTATGCAGAATTTGCTCTTAGGCATTTTAACTGGACTCAGCACGGCTCTCCTCTCTGCCCGCCTTTTTCCTGACTCGCCTCTGATTTGCTTCCCGTTTCCCTCTCGTCCACCTTCCCTTCTCTGCGCTCCCCCCACTTCTCTCTCTGAGAAGACAACAGAGAGCAAAAAAAAAAGGGCAGGAAGGGAATTGCACGGCCTGGGTACCTTATTCTGTGTGTTCTCTACTACCTGTGATCGGGAGACGTTCCTATCCTAAACATTAAAACCAGTTGGGTATTTTCTGCATTGGTGGATACGTTTAAAAATATCCAAAAAGAAAAAAAATAATGTTTTCCCTGCATGACAAAACCTGTGTGGAAAAGCCAGTCTGGCAGAAAGTGGCGTTAGCAGGAACAGGAACAGCCCATTGGCAAGGGCAAGGGCAGGGGCCAAGGCCCAGCTCCCGAGTTCTTCTCAGCTGCCAAAAACACCCACTGGCAGGGCTTTCCATCGTCCGTGGGCAGCGCAGAACAAGGCAAGGGACACAGGGCCCTTGTCCTAGGATCCTAGAGCAACAATTCTACATGGTTGGTGTGGCCTGGAGGACTGTGGACTCCTGACTCATTTGCCTGGGACATTTTTGGAGGCACTTGAGATCTTAACCACTTTCCTTTCTGCTAGCCTACTCATTTGATTTCATATGGTCAAGCTCTGGTTTGCAAGGTATGTTTGCGGTAGGGGCCCTGGATGGCTCAAGCGGTTGTTTGCCTTTTGCTCGGGTCATGATCCCAGGGTTCTGGGATCAAGACCCGCATTGAGCGCACCACATTGAACTCCCTGCTCAGTTCAATGGAGAAACTGTGTCTCCTCTGCCTCTCCCCCACCCCTTGTGCGCTCTCTCTCTTTCTCCCTTGCTCTTGCTCTCTGTCTGAAATAAATAAATAAAATCTTAAAAAAAAAAGATGTTTGCAGTAGAGAAATATTGGCATGATAATAAGCATTTGTGAATTGAAGGAAATAATTGTGCAGAAAACCCTGATCACCAGCCTTGACCTCCCTCCTGAGTCGGATACTCCTGTGTTTGCTAGCGTGTTAATGGGACAACCATCCTACCATTCCTTCCCATACTGTTATTTCTTCTTTTTTTCTATCATTTACATGAAAATCATACTTCAGGCTTTTTATATGCTACCTGCAAAGTGTCCCTGGACTTTGTCCCCAGTCCAGACTCCTGCTATCCCTTCGAGATGCCCTTTTGTGATTCTTTTTCTTTCCTGTTGACCTCCCACATTCCAGCTCATCTGCTAAAGTCTGAAATATGAATTTTATCATTCCTTGCTTTAAATATTGGTGCTGTTTGGCTCCATGTCCACGGCCCTAAGGACCTGGACCCAGCACACTTTCCCAGTCTCAAAGCCATCATCTGTCCCCTCATCCCTTATCACACGCTGGTCCTTGTTTTGCCAGTCCCACTATTTCCCTGCTCAGTCCTTGAACATCCTTTATAATTGCCAGCCCTTATCCTTCAGGTGAAACTTCCTCCTTCTCTTGGAATATATTTTTTCACCCTCATTCGTCTGAACCAAATGGAACTTCCAAGGCAGAGCTCAAATGCTGCTTTTCCTGCAGACTCCTCTGCTGCGGGGCAGAAGGCACGGGGCACCACACCCTCTCTGTTCCCAGAGCACTTGGTTCGCACACCTTGTGACACACCCACCGTGTGTCCCGGTATTGTTGTTATGATTTACAGACCTGTTTTTTCCACGAGACTGTGAACATTCCACGATTAGAGGTGGTTGTCGTTGATGTCAAAATATCCCCAGCGCAGATCCTGGTATCCAAGAGGCAACAAAGGAGAGGCAGTTAGGAGATTGGTGGTTAGGGCCTGTGTAGGGTGATGCTTGCTGACCCTAATAACACTTCGCTCCTCTTGTGGTTGGCACATAGCAGTGGTGCCCCTTGCGATGGCCAGGCCCAAAAAGATGCCCATTCCATTAACATCAGTGAGCGTAATAGAGTATTAAAATGGGACCTTTCCTGTCTAGAAGTATTGTCTGAAGCCTCGAAGCCGAGAACAATGGATTCCAAGTATCTACATATTTTAGAGCAGATGTTAGACCATCTATGAAGAATTTGCAAAGGGAATAATGAAAACTAGTTCTGTCAGACTATAAAAGAAAAGATTTATTTACTGAATCATTCAAAAGAATTCATTAACTAAAGAGGTCTCCCAGCTAATTTCCTCCATTTCATCTTTTCTCCCTAGTGTTTTCAACGCAGCCACAGAGAGACCCCAGTCAATCGTGCCTCTCATCTTCTCAGAAACCACTATGGTTCCCACTCGGAGTTAAAGCCCAAATCCTTACAGTGGCTTCTGAAGTCGGGCAAAAGCAGCTCTCATTTACCTCTCGAACCTCACCCCCTGCTTGCTTCTCATCTTGCTCTCTTGGCCCCATTCATCCTGGCCTCTTTGCTATTTTTAACACACAAGTACCCTCCTGCCTCAGGGCCTTTGCACTGTCTTTTTTGGGCTAGCCATGTCACCTTCAAGACTTCGTTTATACATCGTGTTCTTACTAAGGCCATCGCCCTATTTAAAACTGCAAGCCATAAATGCTAGTACTCCTACTCCCTCATATCCTGCTCTACTTTTTTTCTTTTTCCACAGCAGTAACACACTCTAAGATTGAATTATTCATTACTTTTTGGTTTATTGTCTGTCTTTGAGGGTAGGGTTGTTTATCTTTTCTCTTCACAAAACATCCATTCTATCGATGAAGCGTAGAATGCACTTATTCTCTGTACTCGTCATCAGCTAACTCAGGATTTCCAGAAAAGAAAGGATGGCTCATCAAACTACTTCCCCTAACAACCATATTTTCCCATGGATTTAACTCCTACTCACATGTCTTTAGAATTCTTCAAAGTGGCTCTTTCATTTAAATAATCTTTCTCTATTGTTTACTAAAATCCTAAAGAAGCTATTCAGGGTAGCTTTATCGTAAAAGAAGTCTCCTTTGAGATGTAGGTAATACAAAAGATTTTCTGTCTTGTTTTCTTCTTTTTCTATCTTGTCTTTTCAGTGTCTCACTTCACTCCTTTCCCAGGTGGAGGAGAAAATTCATCTGTATATTTTATCTTAACGGAAGAGGGATCAAGTGAACCAACTTAGTCAAAAACCCAACAGGACTAGGAAGGAGAAAGGTGAAGACATGTGAAATTAGCTTGAATTGATTCCAGCCAATGTCTAATGCCAGGCTCTTAAAAACAGAGGTCGTGGCAGTGCTTATCTCTGATTTCAGTATGTGCTCAAACCTGAGCATCATAGGTAGAAGCATAAATATCGAGTTCTTATGCTACTACTCCACAAATCACAGAGATATTGCTGGAAGAACCAAAGGACTTGAAGCCAGAAGCCTGGGCCACATTAACTCTTGTGTAGGGATTGGCCTGCCAATTAATCTCTAAGGTGGGGATAATGATAGACAGGTCACCCTATTTCACAGAATTATAGGAAGATAAATGAGAAAATATTTGGGAAGGCACTTTGCTAAGTGCTCCATAAATATTGGAATCGTTTATTCCAGGATTAAGGGGATTTGTTTATTAGCTTACAAAACAAAAGCACTAAGATTTATTTGAATCTCCATGAAAAAATTCAACATTGTTCCATTTCCTCACACCGGGGAAGCAAATCCTTTTCGCTTATGTGTCCACATTGGTCAACTGGGGAATCCAGATCTCAGCTGTCCTCCTTCCCACCAAGATTATGAAACACACAGTGGCAACTGGAAAAACACAGAAGTATGAATAGGAAATAAGAACTTCAGCCTCTTAATATCTTCCTCTCCCAATATTTTCCAGATCAGAAGGGTTCTTCTCGTCACCATGTTGCCTATCTCTTATCAGCATGAGCCCTAAAGGCCCCTGTGTTCTCTAGAAGTTCTGTCCTTGTTGCCAACAGTCCATCGTTAGAGATTCTATTTATTTATTTAAAAAAAATACTTTACTTATTTATTTGACGGACAGAGATCACAAGTAGGTGGAGAGGCAGACAGAGAGAGAGGAGGAAGCAGGCTCCCTGCTGAGCAGAAAGCCCGATGCAGGGCTCAATCCCAGGATACTGGGATCATGACCTGAGCTGAAGGCAGAAGCTTTTACCCACTGAGCCACCCAGGTGCTCCGAAATTCTATTTATTTTTATTGACATTAATTTCTGGGCAATTCTCTTTGAATTGTCATGCAGAAGAAAGGGGAAAATGAAGTCCAGAATTTAAGTAATTCTGGAGAGGAGGAGACACTGGCTCTATTAAAAATAGAGCTTCCCTATGACCCTGCATTTGCACTACTGGGTATTTACTCCAAAGATACAGATGTAGTGAAAAGAAGGGCTGTCTGTACCCCTATGCTCATAGTAGCAATGGCCATCGTCGCGAAACTGTGTAAAGAACCAAGATGCCCTTCAACAGATGAATGGATAAAGAAGATACGGTCCATATATACAATGGAGTGTTATGCCTCCATCAGAAAGGATGAATACCCAACTTTTGTATCAACATGGACAGGACTGGAAGAGATTATGCTGAGTGAAATAAGTCAAGCAGAGAGAGTCAATTATCATATGGTTTCACTTATTTATGGAGCATAAGGAATAACACGGAGGACATGGAAAGATGGAGAGGAGAAGGGAGTTGGGGGAAATTGGAGGGGGAGGTGAACCATGAGAGACTATGGACTCTGAAAAACAATCTGAGGGTTTTGGAGGGGCGGAGGGTGGGAGGTTGGGTGAGCCTGTTGGTGGGTTTTATGGAGGTCACGGATTGCATGGAGCACTGGGTATGGTGCATGAATTCTGGAACACAAAATAAATTTTAAAAATAAATTAATAAATTCAATAATAATAAATTAATAAATTAAAAAAATAAATAGAAATTTAAAAAAAAAAAAGGAAGTGGAAAGATACCAGAGCCCAACTTTATCCCCTCTGGTATCACCTTGAGAAGTACTGCAGAACAATTCCTTCTGCTTTCACTCTCCCCTCCTCCACCACTGACTCTAAGTGTGGTGAAAGATGTTGAACAGCAGGACCTGAAGCACAAGGTATGTTCTCAGATTTCTCTCTCTTACTTGCAAATTTAAGGCTACACACAATTTTTGAGACAGCGATCAGTTTTGTCTTTAGAGTTTCTTGGTTCTAGGAAATTGCTCCCAACCAATGGTCTATGTTCATTCCTGCCAACATTTTAGCGCCATTTTTCCTTCTATGCTTGCCAACAAGGAGTCATTGAAGATTTTGGATTTCCTATTATTTGGCCCAGTTATAAAGCGTGAGGTGCGTTATGATGGTCTGGATCTCTACTAGGTACAAGCAGGATAATTCTGGTAACCTTGAGCTTGTGTTGCTTATCGCAAGGAAAGCCTGGGGCATCTTGGTTATTGATTTGAGTATTGATTCCAGTGCAAGCCTCTTTGCTCACGGGTTTATATTTTGGGCAATGGATTTATATGTTGATTTGATTTATATGGGGCTTGCCACTCTAAGGTGCTGCGTTCTTTTTTAGTAGCATCTTTTTGGGGCTGAGGTTATAAAGAACAAGGAGGAATGAGAAAAAATAAAGATGATTCGGTGATGGTTGAGGCCAAAAAACAAGATGAGAATGTTAATATGAGACTAAGCAGTTTTGCAAAGACCCAACTTTTGTGCTTCTTTTGAAGGCAAGTCAATCAAATAGACACGAACGTGATTCTCAGCCTTTTTCTCTACGTGACTATAAAATGCTATTTAAAACTGTTGAAGATATGTAGGGGGAAAAACAGTTTTGGATGTCATAGAAGGAAACCAATGAAAACTAAAATTATGAAGCACCAAAGTAATCATTCCCATTATAAGAAAGTCAGCCAGGCAGTGCAGTAGAGCGTGAAAGGATTTTGATCTCAGGATTGTGAGTTCCAGTCCCACTTTGGGTCTAGAGATTACTTAAAAATAAATGCTTTTAAAAAAAAGGAGAAAGAATCAGCCGTATGTATTACAATGATCCACCATAATCCCAAGACAAAGCCTTAAGTCCTACTTCTACATGGTAGATATTGGAGGGTGATGCAGAACCGTCCAAAAAGGCTAAACCAGAGGTGATAGTAAATACTCATAATTAAAGGGGCATGGTGAATGGCAACTGGGTGGCTCAGTCAGCTTAACATCTGCCTTAGCTCAGGTTATGATCTCAGGGTCCTGGGATCAAGCCACGCATGGGGCTCCTTGTTCAGTGGAGAGTCAGCTTCTCTCTCTAACCCTCCCTCCCCATTTGTGTGCTCTCTCTCTCAAATAAATAAAATTAAAAATAAAATTAAAGGCGTGGGGCTCCTGGGTGGCTCAGTGGATTAAAGTTTCTGCCTTCGTCTCAGGTCATGATCCCAGGGTCCTGGGATCGAGCCCCACATCAGGCTCTCTGCTCGGCAGGGAGCCTGCTTCCCTTCCTCTCTCTCTGCCTGCCTCTTTGCCTACCTGTGAACTCTGTCTGTCAAATAAATAAATAAAATCCTAAAAAAAAAAAAATTAAAGGTGCATGGTGAGAGGTGAGAACCTATTTAGAAATCTAAAGAAAGCAGGACTGAAGGCAAAACAAAATATGAGTTTGGGATATAATCAACATTTTAAAGATGAATATAATCTTCCTTTCTTGCCTATTTGGCCAACTTCAAACACACCAAGGACTTCTCCTTTCACCATGTCAATAATGCACTCAATTACCTGTTTGAGTTTATTTGGAAGTAAATGTACAGTATAGAAATTAAGAACAAATGTGCTAGTCAGACAGCCTGTATTCAGCTCATAGTCATTGACCAGCTGTATGACCCTGGATAAGTTAAATGGCTTCTCCAAACTCCAAGTTCCTCATTTATAAAAAAGGTGCCACATAGTAAGCACTCAATAAAGTTTACATATTTATGACTATAAGAAACACTACTGGTACTCAGCCCACATTCCCTTGACCAGCACATCCATTCTCCAGCTTTTTTGAGTGCTGAACACAGCTAATTCCCTCCTTGAAGACTTGCCCTCATCAAGGGAGGAAGCTTGCTGGGGAGATTGCAACCCACTCAGACCTCTGCTGTTGGCTACCAATAACTGACTGACATGCATTACAAAAGGCTACGGGGTCCTCCCTCCTCCCACCCACTCCCTCACTCCCCAGCTTGGAGCACGTCAGAGCTTGACTTCTCTTGAAATGACATTCTTGCTCGCTCTTCCCCTTCTTATCTGCTTCTCTCTCTCCCTTACAGAATATATATATATTTTTTTTCTTAAAAAGCACTTTCTCAATAAAACACACATACTTGAATGTCTGTTTCGGCCTTCTATTACCCTGCCTTAAGACAAGAATCAAAGTCTTTGATTTTAAGTCGCATATATTTTCATATTTCAACAATTCTGAAATCAGGGAGTATCTCAACAATCACTGCTGGCTTGGCTAAAGTTGGCACTTTCTGCACGTTAAAATAAAAATTTGCAGAAAATCTTGAGATCACAACGGAGCATTCTTTCGCTGCACTGACAACACTCTTGACAACACAGAGGACCATACTTGGTGGAAAAACATCATCAGTGATTGAGTTGAAAAGCTGAAGAAACAGACATGGAATGAGTACAAGTTTTAAGAATATTTTATCTAATCATTTTGCTTTTGTTTTCCTTTTGCAGCTATTAATTGTGAAACAGTGATATGTAATAAGTTCTGTCAAAATAATTCTAGAAGAGCTCTCCTAAGAGTAAAAAACCTCAAATGATGATTATGATCAAAGTGGCATGCAGGGTAGGAAAGGGAAATACTCTGGATCAGCTGGATGTGCATGTGGGGTCATTGGGACGTCCACGTTGTCCTACCTATCACCATACCCCAGATCAACTGCAGATAGCTTGTAGATTTATTCATCTGATAAATGTAAAAGACAAGACAATAAAGGTACTGAAAGATAACATAACTATCTTCATGAGCGTTGGAGAAATATTTATTAAGTAGAACCTCAAAATCTCTAATTATAAAAAATAAACCCATAAATACACTGAGCTACATTAAAATTAGGAACTTTTGATCAAAACATATGATTGAGAGTGACAAAACAAGTCACAAGTTGGGAGGAAATATTTACAATATGTATATTTGACAAAAGGTTCTATTCCTTATAGTAAAGAACTGCAGATCAATAATAAGAATACAAACATTCCAATAGAAAAATGGGCAAAAGCATGAACAGACACATCACAAATGTGATGTCAAATGACCAATAAGCCTATGAAAGGGGCTTACCGCCATCTGTCATCAGGACGATGCAGGTTAAAACCACAGTCTGTAACACGACCTACCCACCAGAATGGCTGAAATAAAAAGAAAAACAATATCAAGTTGAGAGGGTGTCGAGCAACTGGAATTCTTGCAAAACGCTGGTGGGAATACAAGTTGGGCAACTGCTATGGAGAGAGTTTTGGCAAAATCTACCGAAGATCTCCTCTGCTCCAGCAGTTCCCCCTCTAGGTATGAACTCAACAGAAAGGCATACGAATGTTCATCAAAATAGAAGTACAAGAACATTTCTATCAGCACTATTTGTAACACCCAACATTGCCCATTTATAGTGCAATGGACAATTAAATGGTGGTTTATTCACACGTGGAGTATTAGACAGCATGAAAACGAATACATTAAAACTTGATGCAATAACACGGGTGAAAGTTATCAACACAATGTTGAACAAAGTCAGACTCCAAAGAACACATAATGTATAATTCTATTTATATAGAACTCAAAAATAGACAAAGTGTCATTATTTTTTTTAAAGTGTCATTATTTAATTGGTGGCATTTTTCCTCTTTCTTAGTATTGAAATGATGATGTATCATCCAATTGATGGCAACTTGGTGGAGGTAAAATGTGGTATTACTATTATTTTTTTGTAAATTTTTGTGATTTATTACTATTATGAGTCAAGTCCTGGGATCTCCCTGACTCTGATCTGTCTCTTGCTCTCATTTTTCCAGCTCACGTCAGTGGCCATTGTGGTGCCCCCAATCTCTTCCCAACTTTTTGTTGAAAAAGAGTGCTCAGTTTGATGTATAATCCCCCAGAGTAAAAATTACTCTTCCTGGTCTCACCTGCATCTATATGGGACCAATGTACTTATGTTTTGGTCTTTATCAGAGGAAAATATATAGGATCGTGTGAAGAAAAATGTTAACTGAGCAGGCCCAAATTGCTCAAATCTTGCATGTGCCCCAGAAGAATCTGTTCCATGACCGGCCCTGTGCTGGTTCCTGGGAATTGAGCTCTTGGAATGTTTTAACTGATAACAGCCTTCCGTGTGCTCAGGGCTTTGAATCACACTGCGCCAGTTTGTGTAGGTATTTTGTATAAATAGTTACTTTCTTGGGGTCTGGAGCTCCAGCAGTCAGGTTAGTCACATGGGCACTGTAAGTTTGGGTAACTGACACCAGACTTCTCGACTCAGTCAGGCTTTCCTGAGTGACAGCAATTGGCAGAGGTTGTCACAATTTGTTGCTGGAGAAATTAAGTGTGTCCTGGGTGACACCACTGGGAGAGACTCTCAGAAGTTTGCATTTGGTTTCCTTGCCCTTGGTTTGACTTCACCCTTTGTCAAATTTGCTCTGTACCCTTCACCATAATAAATGGTGACTGTGCGTATGATGAACTGTGAGTTCTTTTAGTGGCTCACCAAGACTAGGGGTGGTCTTGGGACCCCTGGCACAGATAGTATACGATATCACTAATAAGAAAAGACTCACCCCCCTCCCTCAGCTTTCATGGGAAGAGTATACCTTCCTATCCAGTTGATACTGAACTTGGCCTGACTTGCTTTGGTCAATCAGATGTGTGTTAAAGTGACCTCATGCTGTTCAAAGTTTGGATCTTAGAAGACATTGCATGTTTCTATTTGACGTTTGGGAGCATTTGACCAGTGCGTGCTTCGGAAAGCTGGTGACTCCATGGAATGAACAGACAAAAAGCAGACCAGAGTCCAGACAGCAGCATGGGGTCAAGCCTGGTCAGACCTTGCAATTTGAAGTTAACAGATACAGGGAGCCCGGAAACCTTCCCTAATGAACGGCCTTTGAGTGTCCTCTCTTCCTTGGCTGTTTTGTCTGGGAAACCAGATTTGATTCTAAAGCTCTAAACACTTTTGTGGGGCATGAGGGTGCTGGCCAGACCCTCAGCATGGCAGAGCAATGAGCTGGAAGGTCCCTGGATCCCTAATGACCTTGTGGAGCTGACATGTCTCTAAGTCGTTGGGAGCATCAATAGTTAGATCATCTATCAGGTGCAGCTACATTGAATCCTAACTAATAAAATCAGCAAACACTTATCCATTATCGACTCTCAGGGAGCCCAGGCCAATGCAGAAAGCTCCTGTGAACTGCTTTTACTATCTGCTGTTATGTTCTGGGCTATTCTCAGAATACGAGTCTGTTACCAATTTTCCTATTTACCCTCATCCTCCCTAAGAGAACTCAACACGAGAGGAAGAACAAATGGGTGAAGATTGACCTTTGGAATATTCCACCAGACAATTTCTTTTTTTTAAAAAATGTGTTTCTTTTTTCTTTTTTTCGTTTTTTTTGCCTCTAAGCTCTTTCAAATGAAACCTGACTGAAAGCCAAAAAGTAAAATAAACATGGGCCAAAATACCCTGAAAGAAGAACAGGTGACAAAGTGTGGCATTGTAAATCTTCCCTCTCCTAGCCCCAGGGGGGCTCTGCTGAATGGCTCCGGCCTCCTAAAGCACGGAGCTGTGCCCAGAAGTGGGGCTCCATCCCTTTTTCTGGATTTTGCCCTCCCCACCCAGCCCAGGACTTTGCTGAGGACGCTTTATTGAATGTCACATTATTATTCTCTTGAATGCTTTCTCTCTTCCATCTGGGGTGGAAGGGAGACCGTGAGGCAGACAATTACATTGCTGATGTGGGATTTTTAGAGGAAAATTGAGGGAAATTATAGGGACTACCCAGCTGTGGTGAAAACTCCTCACTCTCTTCCCACAGGACCCATTATTTTACAAACTGCCACTATTTAAAATGATTTACAGTCACTTGCCAACTTTACCATGCTGTTAGAGTCACTCGAATCTTACCTAGCTCTTATGAGGAGTGCAGATGGTGAAAGCGTGTTCACTCTCAAAACAGGGTGCATTTGATGACTCCTATTTAGAAAGCTGAAATCTACTACTCTATCAAGGTCAATCTTCTCTCGCCAGTATTGCCTATTCTATTTGATCTAATTTCGCATCTCCTGGATCCTGTCTCCTGTATCAGCTTCTTTGTAGCTTGGAATTTCTTTCACTACAGTGTCTCTGGACTTCTGCCTGCTCTGTTCTTCTTTTCTAAATACGGAGGAAACCCCTTGGACATGTAATCCTTACCCTTTATTTAGAGATAGTCCCTATGTCGCTATAGTCACTTTCTCCCTTTCATGTTTCCTCAAGGGAGATACTAAGAGGAGGGCTAATCTTGTAAGACTGACCCAAATCCTCCTGGTTTGGTGAGCTCATGGCTTCCAGTAGAGTCTAGTTTCCTGGCTACTTTATTAGCTTAGAATTTGGAAGCGTGATGGCACAGTTGAAAATAAACAGCAAGGTGTCTGGGCGGTGGCAGCCAGGAGCGGATCTGTAGCTGATTACTGAAAGACAGCCTCTCCAAAGCTGGATGGAAACTTCGGGGGCCTGACTCGAAAGGAGGGAACTACTATCTGGTTCACTTCGTATTTTCACTTTAGAGGCTGCTGTTCTATACAATTAACACTTAGGAAGTGGAGAAGAAAGTGTTTTTCTGGAGAAAATGCTCGGGGGACCTCCCAGTAGTTCAGAGTACAGCACAGGAAATGTCTTTACTGTGAAAAAAAAAAAAAATCACAAATGGATAAGGGATAAAATGAGTCACCTCCAAGATGTATGTTTAAGAATTGGAGAGCAATGGGTTATTTTGAGCATAGGAAAAATAGATAATTTTACCATTTAGTTTTTTTTTTTTTTTAAAGAACTTCTAAGGTTCTAGCTGGATACTTTTTAAAAATACAGTATATGAGGTTTTAGTTTTGTTTTCCATTATGAAAGTAACTTGTGCTTGCTGTAAAAAAAAAAAAATGTTAAACAGTGGAGAAGGATGCTGCCTTGTTCAGGGTAGGCTATGCTATGTTGCCTGTGGTAGGTCTTAGAGATGGCCCCCGTAGGCAGTCTCCTGGTATTCTCAGTCTTGAAATTCTCATTCCTTGGAGTGTGGGCTAGATTTAGTGACTCACTTCCAACAACAGAGTAAGGCAGATGATGGGATGTCCCTTCTGAGGTTAGGTTACAGGAAGACTGCGTCTTCCATCTTGGAGTCTCTGTCTCTCCCTCTCTCCCTTCAACCTTTCCCTCTGGGAAAGCAAGCTGCCCTACCTTGAGCGAGGCTACAGAGTGTTCCCTGGCGTGTCTGGCCAAGGACCACATGAGTGAACATGCGAGCAGATTCTCTGGCCCTGGTAGAGCCTTGAGATGTCCCCAGCCTTGGACAGCCGCTGGATCGAAGCCTCATGACGTGTCCTCAGTCAGGACAGCTCCTGAGATACTGACTCGTAAAATAATAAATGTTTGTCGCTTTTAGTTGCTGAGCTTGGGAGGTAATTTGTTATGTCCAATAGATAACGAATACACTGTATGAATTAACTCCCAAATCTCCGTGGCTTTACCCAATAAGTACCCCCACCTACAGCACACACAGAGACACTCACACTACATTTTTAGTTCAAGTTAGGGGGCTCCTGGGAAACTGTCCTACTTGGGTAACAGAGCAATCCAGGCTAATTCTATTTTGTGGCAGGGAGATAGCTTGGAGGACTCACAACTTTAAATACCCCAGACAGAAAGTGATGAAGGTTGCTTCTGCTTACATTTCAAAGGCAGGAACCAGTCACGTGGTTTCACCCACCTGCCTGGGAAAATGGAGGATCATATGGATGGTCAATGGGAGTTATGGGTTTCTGCTACGTGTGGAACGTAATGAATGAAAATCCACTTTTCTCCTCCTGCCACATATTCCATGATTAACGACTTGAATTGTGCCCTTTCAGATAGACACACTTATTGCACAAGCATACAGATATGTGTGTGTGTGTGTGTGTGTGTGTGTGTATGGTATGTATATGTATAAAATAGGATCAAATTTCTTTTTTTTAAAGATTTTATTTATTTAACAGAGAGATCACAAGGAGGCAGAGAGGCAGGCAGAGAGAGAAGAGGAGGAAGTAGGCTCCCCGCCGAGCAGAGAGCCTGATGCGGGGCTCGATCTCAGGACCCTGCGATCATGACCCGAGCCAAAGGCGGAGGCTTTAAACCACTGAGCCATCCAGGCACCCCTAGGATTAAATTTCTACACTGAGATTTATCTCATTCTTAATAACATCTGCTTGGTATTCTATGGTAGGGATGTATCATCATTTATTTAATTTTTTCTCTATTTTTTTAAAAAAATATTTATTTATTTGACAGAGAGAGATTACAAGTAGGCAGAGAGGCAGGCAGAGAGAGGAGAGGAGGAAGCAGGCTCCCCGCTGAGCAGAGAGCCCGATGTGGGGCTCCATCCCAGGACCCCGAGATCATGACCTGAGCCGAAGGCAGATGCTTAACCCACTGAGCTAACCAGGCACCCCTAATTGTTTCTCTATTAATGAGGACTAACTTAAGTATTTCTAGGGCTAATGAAATGTCTTTATAGATTTTCACCTATTAGTTCCCTAACTTGGCCATATGACATCCTGTACATTATCGACACCAGTCTGCAGAGAGACGCATCTTTTCCTGGTCATCCTCTGCCTCGCCCTATTCTTGCTCGCTTCTTAAATAAAGGGTCTCATCCTATTTGCCCCCATTTCTAGAGGCCACAAGAGATGTTGGGGAGTTGTTAAAGTATTCAACTTCACTAGCTGTCATTCTGATATGAATATAGAAGAAAAGGAGAGGGGAGAACTAGCATCTAGACGTACAGGCCCTTAGACACTGCTATCCATTTTATATCGATTTCACGAAAGCTTCATAGTACACGATGGAATATATAATTATTTAGCTCCCATGGTGAAATCCTATTCAAGGACTTGAAGTACATCCCTGCTTCGACGCCCACTATGTATACTCACCATGTAATTTCTTTTCCTTTTCTATTTTTTCTAGGAAGCAGATAGAGTTAACAGGCTGTGATGATTGCTGCTTTTCTTAGTGAAGATACTATAAAGATCTTTGTGCCCTTTCCAGAAGATACACCGTCCGTAGTAAAAAAGAGAAAAGAATATGCAGTGTTTGTTAATTTTCTGGGACAGCATATGCTATAAGTACACTAGTTTCTTTCCACATCTCTATTAAAAAACAGAAAAAAAATAAATACATCCCAAATGATGAGAGAGAGCTATGACTGGCCATCTCCTTTGGTCTGCCATTTCCACCTGGGGTCTATTTAAGAGGCAGAACATTCTCTGCCTTCAAATCAGTTGCCAGGTCATATCTAAGGCATCTGAGGGTTGCAAGCAAACTCCTCTGGGTCCTTCTTTCTGACCAAGTGAACTGTTTCAGCTCAGAGGTTTGGGACTGCTAGGCAGCAAAGTATTCCAACTTCGGCAAAGAGATGGGAACAGGGAGGGTAATATCTGAATTTTTATAGTATTTTCTTGGATGGGAAATAAAAGGAAAATTTTCTTGACTGATTTCTGGCACCTAGAGTCCTACAACTTCCTTTTCTCTGCACCAAAAGAATAAAGTGAGGCTCGATACGGACAGAGGACCATCTCCAATCCAGGCAGGCACTAAGATACTGTTACCATTTCAATATTGCAGGTGAGCAAACAGAGGTTCTGACAGATTAAGGAACTTGACCGCAAGGTTTGTGGATCCACACAGACCTCAGGACACACAGTCTCCCTGTTGGGATGGAAGCAAGCGATCGCTTTGTGGCTGCTTCACATTTAAAATACACGATCTATACACAGCTGAGGCCAAATCATAGGCACCTAGAACAGCCTTCCTTCCATCCCAACACCTTGAATGCTTTCTCTGGACAACCTTAAAACCAATTCTTCTGCTACAGCCCATCCACTGGCAGAGTTCGGGGAGTGCTGGGGAGAACACTCTGCTGAAGAATTTATCTTCACTGGGTCTTTGTGCAAGTGAAGGTCATAGGCGATGAAGCTTCTGTCAGTCAGGCATTCTAATGGGACTTATTTTCTAGGGATCTGCCAGCTCCTGGCCATTGTATGCAACCAGGAAAGGGGAAGAGAAGGTGCTCTGAAAACTGGTGGGAATCTCCACACTGTGCAGTGTATAAACAATGAATTCTGTTACATTGAAAAGAAATAAAAAAAAAAAAACTGGTGGGAACCAGCGAATCCACATTTAGACAGGAAGGCTGTGCCCATTAGGCTACATTCATGAAAAGCTTGCCTTTTCTTCTATTAAATTAGACCATCCCTCCCAGAATTATTATCTATTATTGGAAGATGTATATATGTTCTGATAGTCCATATACTCATTCATTCATTTATTCACTTAATAAATAGTTCCTGATCATTGACTGGGCCTCAAACACTGCTGTAGTTGCTGGTAATAAAGTAGTGTGCAAAAACGGCTGGAACTCTTACCTTCGTAAAGTTGGTTTGTTGTTGTTGTTTTCTTTCTTGCAGGGGGAGGAGAAGCAAAGCGGTCAGCTTACAAAGGATTACTCGGTGTGTGTCAGTTTACAAAGATCACTATGGAGAAAAACAAAGCAGTGAAGGGTAAATGCGTGGGTGGGGGGGGTAGAGGAGGACCCAATTTTAAACAGAAGGAGGAGGAGGTGACATTTGTGAGAGCAGGAGCATTCCAGGAGGGGAGCAGTGGAGGCAAAGGCCACCAGGACAGGCAGTGTGGGCTGGACAGGATGGAGTTGGGAGGGAAAGTGGGAGAGAAGGCCCGGCAGATAAGGGAGGGCCAGGAACGGTGCCGCCTTGAGGATGCTAGAAGGACTGTGGATTTGATTCTGGGTGGGACGAAAGCACGGCAGGGATTCCAGCAGAGAATGGATGAGATCTGACTTCCTTTATAATGGGACACTCTGGGTGATCAGGGGAAGATCAGCTGTGGGGAGGTCATTTGGAAATGTTTGCAATAATCTAGGGGAAAACCGAGGATAGCGTGGTTCAGATTAATATGGTGGAGGGAGCAAGAAACGGTTTGATTCGGGGTGTATTTACTAATCTATAGAATGTGGGATGCGAGAGAGGGGAAGTCACAGAGGACCCTTACATTTTTGGTCTGAACAATTAGGAGGATGGCGTTCAGTATTGGGGCAATCAGGTGTTCAGTTGTAAACATGCTAAGTTTGAGATGCCAAACTAGGTATTTAAATGACAGTCTCTGAGTGTATCCCTAGGTGCTTCTACCCGCTTGGTGCCAGCAGTCCCCTACCCCGGCGGTAGCAACCAAAAACATCTTCAGGCATTGCTGAATATCCCCATTTGAGGGGCCAAATGTCCCTGGGTGAGAACCACTGGTGGAGGGTCTCTACTCTGGACTGGGCCAGGAGCAGCTCCCTGTCCACAGTTTCCCAGTGGAGCCGAGTGCACAGCAGCGGCTCTGCACGGCACACACTCTATGTGGAGGGTCCTAGGGTCCCACGGCGGGCCACCTGTAGCATCTCCTGTCTGGTGGGAAATCACCACACTGCCTCTTCCACAAGGTTCTCTCCTTGTCTCCTCCCTTCCTCCAAGGCAGTTGCCTCATAAGCTTGTATATGCTTACTTTCTGGGCCGCAATTTTTTATGTCCAGTGTCCAGAAAAGAAAGCAAAGGACAGGTGTCTGGTGGTTCTCCTCTGATTCTGTGTCTATCCACTAAATGAACAGCATACGTAGGCAGCTGTTAAGCCTCCCGGGAAAGTGTTATACACCTGGATTTGATTGGCTTGCTCTCTGATCACAATGAGCAAGTCAAGAAGCCGATGGATAATTCTTGGTAGAAAAACATCCTGCCACCAGTCAAGCCAAAAGCATTTAATGAATACCTAACCTAATTCGCTTGGCACAAATGTGACATTTCCCACAACTCCAGATGAGGCATTTCCGGACACCAATGTAGAGGCTCTAATTGGAAATTTAATATTAAATATCTTACATCTTTTTTTTCATCTCTCCAATCTTCCCACCCCCTGGATGGGCTTGGATTGCTTCGGAAAGCCTGGTGTGTCGCTTGGATTTTGTGTGTTTCAGTACATTCTATTGGAATGTTTTCTTTCAGACATGTATGTCTGCCAAGTTGGTGACATTTCTCTCATGATGCGTGTCTCTACAAGTCACCAAATGCTTTCATTTAAGCTGGAGCTAAATTTCTGCATTGACTAATTCAGCTTTATACACCGAAGCCCCCTGGATTTGTGCTCAGAAAGCGGGCTCAGCCAGGAGTGGCTGCTGGGAGGGAAGGGAGATGTCTGGAATGAAAGACACACAGACTTTTCCCTGTCTGTTGTCTGATTTCAATTCACCAGGACAAGCTAATCCTAATTCAGGGCATGTTATAGTTTTGTAAGAGAATCGCTGCTCGGTCTTCCACTTGTGATTTATTAGTAAGTGATCTCCTGGAGGGTGAGAGAGCCAAGGTGTCATTCGGTAGGCCACTTGCAACACTTCTGAATCTTCTCCTGTATTCCATTTTCTGGCTTTCTTTTCTAAATTATTTCCCTATAGGAAGGATTTTCTTATAGTCACCATTTGAATCATGCAGGCGACTACCCCATTTATTATATGCTTCTATATTATTACAGAATCATGAGCCTCTGATAAAGCTTTAAATAGAGCAGCTCTAGAGAATTTTCTTATAAGGGGTCCCATTTGGTAATAGTTTTTCAAGAATGATCACTATCCCAGTTATTTTCTCTCGGGTTGGCCTGCCATGATAAAGTCTGATAAAACTACCCACTTTCCCAGCCTCCCTTGAAACTAGACCTTGTTCAGGCCAATGAAATGGCAAAAGAAGTGTATTGACACAGAAGGGTTTCTGGGAAGGATTTTTCCACACTGACAATACGAGAGTGGTGTGCAAGGACAGTGGTTCCTAACGGCCCTGACTACCCACCTGCTTCCTGCCTTTGATTGAAACCATGTGTGATGACTGCAGCTGTGGCAGCCATCTTGTGACCATGAGGGAAAGGTCTCTCCTCCAGAGAATTGCTGAGACGCCAGATCCAGCAATTTGACGTCATCAGAAACCCAGCTAAAGGGGGTTAAACCATAAGGATATTTACTATTTCCTTAGTGATGGGTATTTCTGGGGGTTTTGATAATCTACAGCTCAAAGCCTTTCAACTGTAAGTAAAACTCAATCACGAAAGTTCACACTCTCATTAATAGAGCTAACACATGAACCTAGGCATACTCTCTAGCAGAACTCTGTTCTTTTATGCCTCTCTAACTCATAAAGTTAATTTTTATAAAGCTAAAGAAGTGCAAAATACTTCTACAGCTGAACAGTAAGATGTGTGGATAATCGTCTAGAAAGAGATATAATTTCAAATTATGTTCGCTCTATAAGAATCTTTATAATCGACCAAACCCGGCAAATAAAACCCCCAAAATAAGGCTCACAATAAGTTCTTCCCCCCCCCCCCACAGTAAGTTCTAAAGAGGAAAATATCTGTATAACATTTAAGTCTGGGTTAAGGCAAGCTATGCAGAGACTCTGAAAACCCATACTCTGTGATTTAAATGACCTATCAGCAATTTAATTTGTCCCCAGGCCTTTTACTCTGGAGTTTCCTTTGGATTCTTTGCCACGTTGAAGTCAAGCTGTGAGTCAGTGCATTCTCTTATTCTCTCCAAAAGAAACAGCATCAACCAGGAGCAGATCCCCAATGCTCTAAGCCAGACTCCTCCGATTCCCTTTGGCTTTCTACGTCAAGTCTAGCAGTCCTGAAAAAGGAAGCTTCTCTTGCACATTCTGAGCATTTCTGGAAGGACTTGGCCTTTTATTCACCATTGCTCCTACTTTCAGGGCAAACGTTCAGTTAGTAAAAGGTTTAGGTGTGCAACGGCATTTTGAATATAACTCTAAGATACAGAACCTTGTAGGATCTGGAAATTGAAATTATGCTTGGACTGGCAGCTTGTAGGCAGTAAGATTCATCTCAATGTCAGTTTAAAGAGCCGAGACCCTCAGCTGTCTGAATCCGCCTTTGAAAGAAAAAGACGAGCCCAGTATGCCGTAGCTGTGCTACTCCAGCGATCACAAGATGCTCGAATATGCTAACTCTGAGCCGGGTAATGCACTGTGACATGTTCCGAGGGAGAACTGAATTCCACGAGACAAGAAAGCCATCGATACAGGCTTTTTCATGCAAGTTGATTAATAAACTTCTCAAAGGATTATACTAACATCAACTGCTTTCTCTAGAATAACGTACAACTGGAAGTCGGAAACTTCTCAGTGGACAGCTGGCAGCAGAATTTATCACCAGAGGGGAGCTGGCTCTGGCAGACAGAGCCCTCCAGGATGTCTCTTGGGGTCCAAGATGAGAGCTGGAGGGCTTGTGTGTTGACTGGTCCAGCAGAGGCCCAGAAGGAAACGGCAAACTGTTCCCCAGGAGGCATTTCTGTACTGTTGCAGAAGGCTGCCAGAGGAGACAAGGGAGAGGCAGGAGGACTTGGTGTGAGGCGGTGGAAATACAGGGCATTAGGTGGTCCTTGAAGCATTCCACATGGCTGGGGGGCCAGAAGGGCTTCCAAGTACAAGGGTGTCTTGTTGAACTTGATGTTCTTTGTGTGGCAAACTCTTCTTTGGACTCTCTTGAAGTCTTCAGTGCAAGCTACTATACACCAAATCTACTCACTGTGAGTGTGTGCTTTTTGTGGAATTCAAGAAGGGGGTTGCCTTTTAGGTCTGGATCTGCGCAGCGCCGACTAGAGATGACATCCGTGAGAAGGCAGGGTGCCTTGCGGCCTCAAGAAGGGATGGGAGCCAGAGGGGAGCAGACGAACTTCTAGCGCCCTTCCCCTAGCCCCATTTTGTTGGAAACGCTTGGAAATCATGGAAAGGGTTTGCGGATTTGTGTAGTACCGTCTTGTTGCTTGAACCTGGACTTGTGCGTCTCTCGCAGGTGGGGGGCTAAGCATCTTTCTAAGGCTCTTTCTTTTGTGCCCGTGGCTTGGGCTGGTGCTGTTTGTTGCTTTGGGGACACCCTCTATCCTTCTCTGTTCTGCTCTCTGCCCCAGGAGCCTGGCTGTGTGGACCTGGCTTCTGATTGGCTCTGGATCCTAGGGAGTCCCACATAAATCCTCTGCAGGAGGTTAGAAGAAAGAAGGAGAGTGAAGGCAGGGCTCCTAGTCCCTGATCGCCTCCCTGTGAGGTCACAGTGTGTTAAGCATGGTCCTATCCTAAGATCACTACTTTCTCTTAAAGGGACCGTCTTTCTTTTCAGTTTTTTTTTTTTTTAATTTAATTAATTTATTTTTAAGAGATTTTATTTATTTATTTGACAGAGAGAGGTCACAAATAGGCAGAGAGGCAGGCAGAGAGAGAGGAAGGGAAGCACAGAGCTGGATTCAGGGCTCCATCCCAGGACCCTGGGATCATGGCCTGAGCCAAAGGCAGAGGCTTTAACCCCCTGAGCCACCCAGGCACCTCCTTTTCAGGTTTTAATCACCATTACCTTCCTTCTAGGTAAAGTGGTCTATTTTCCTGGTTTGCTGGAACTGAGGGTATTCCCAGGACATAGAATTTTGATTTCTAAAACCAAGACTATCCTGGAGAAATGGGGACAAACTAGTCACTCTTGCCTGAGGAATGGTTAATGGCTCCTTTGCTGGTTATTTGCTTCAGGTTACTGAGCTGTCATCCCTACCTCTGTAAATAGCCCTTTGGTACAACAAACAAACACGTCATCCTGGAATGATCTCATTCAAGTATGCTGTCTCTTTCCTTCTGGGTCGTAAGTGACACACTAGTTGTCCATGAACACTCAAGACCATGTTCTCTCTCAGTTGTGGTTTCCTCAGCTGCCAAATGAGAGAGTTACACCAGAACATTCCCTTACAGCTTTCCAGCTCCAATAGCACAAAGTGATTGAAAAGAACATCATGATTTTTATCTCTTAAAATTTGATAAAGTCTCTTTTATTGTTATTGTCATCTGCAGTAATTCTGGCTAAAGAATTTTTTTTTAAAAAGATCTTATTTACTTATTTGACAGACAGAGATCACAAGCAGGCAGAGAGGCAGGGGAAACAGGCTCCCTGCTGAGCAGAGAGCTCAATTCGAGCCAAAAGCAGAGGCTTTAACCCACTGAGCCACCCAGGCACCCCATGGCTAAAGAATTCTTGAGGACTTCCCATTGCCAGCCCTCAGCTGTGCCTGGGGAAATTGAGATGCAGGGTACGTAGTTCTGCCCCTGGACGGGGTCATGTCTGATTTAAGGGGAGGGAAGGGGAGAGAGGTCAGACAACAGATTATTTCATCATGGAGTGCTCTGTGCTAAACGAGATTTATATATGGTGTCCAAGAAGCCCAAGAAGGGTATCCAACCAAGTCTGGAAGGCTTCCTGGAGGAAGGGACACCTGAACTGAATTTTAAGTGACATGTAGGGGCCAAGGAAAAGGAAAGAGGACAGGAGAAGGACAGATGGAACATTCTTTGCCAAAGAATGGCATGAGCAGAGGCCTGGAGGGAGCCAAGGACATGAACCATGGGGTGAATATGGGAAGACTTCGAGGTAGGGTGATATTAGCTGTTTGGTTTTGGCGAAGCCTAAGGTGTGAGGCAGGAGATGAGTCTGGAGATTGAGACAAGGCTGCACGATATGGGGTCTGTCAGACTGCTTAAGGAGGGAGCCCTTTATCTTGTGGAGAACAGAAAGCCACTAAATACTGGGTTGTTTTGCCATTGAGCAGGGTAACCTAATACTTAAATATCCAGTTTCTGAAAATAAAACAGAAAGAGTAGCTCTGGACCAACAACAAAAAGTAATTTGTGTTCAGCAAACTTTCTGAAGTCTTGCTCATGTAATGGAACTTTAGATCTGTGTTTTTAGCTATGTGAAATGATTAATTGATTCTGTTATTAGGAAAATCAGGAAAATCAAATTCGACCCCAAAGCTTTCTCTGAATGAAAAATAGCAGACATTGGCTTGATAAGTTTATCTTCACTGTCTTCATTCATTTACTTCAACATTCATTTGTTTCATCCAAATTTTGAGGTTTTGAGGACAAAACCTTTTGTCCTAAAATTGCATCACCAGCAATTAAGACATTGTTTGGGACATGGAGGGGGTCAAAAATTATCTGTCCGATGAAAAAAGCTCTTTGCTGAGTGCCCACCAGCAGTAAGTACTAGCTGCACTAAGGCCAAGAAATAGAGTAACAAAATACAAAGTTTTTCTCCCCAATACATTAAAGGTCACAAGTGGACCTTGAATTAAACAAACTAACTGTAAAAGGACATTTTGATTCTTTTAGAGAAATTAGAATGTGGAGTGGGTACCAGATGAAAAGAGAGATTATTGTTTTGTTAGATGTAATAACAGTGTTGTGGTTGTGTGACAAAATATCTTTTTTTAAAAGGTAATGTTAAGATTGGAAGTATTTAGGGATGAAATAATGTCAGGCGCTTCCATTATGATATTATCTCTATGCCTTAAAAAGTTTGCTTAAAAACAAATAAAAATTAAAAATTATTGCCAAAACAATGAAACAAGAAGGGAGTGAAGAAAGAGACAGTACGGAGGGCAGAAGAAGACAGAGAAAGAGGAAGTCTTTCTTCCTCTTTTTCTAGTTTTAGTTGATAGAAGCTTCTAGACTGGAAAACACAACATTCCCAAGGTTGCACACACTACGGGGTAAAAAGCATAATCACAGTGTGGGTAGAAACCAGGAAGAAGGAACTGGGGAGGAGTAAATTTTGAGTGAGGTTTCTTAGGTTCATGACGAAAAGCCATCTCAAATTGAAGTCACCTGTTTCTTTCCTAGTCTCTGCATTAGTAGAACAATGTTTCTCATTTTGTTTCCAAGTCTAGTATCATTTAGAGGAAATACAATGGTGTAAGACACTACTTTGTGACCACTTGGCTCTCAAGGATGCTTGTTAGAGGCTAGTTGTGTGGCCTTGGCTACCGATCAACACAGTGTTCTTTCTCTAATTCAATAAAATATTACTGAGTGTCTACTTTTTTTTTATTATGTGGCATTATTCACCATACGTACGCCATTAGTTTTTGACATAGTGTTCCAACATTCATTGTTTGCGTATAGCACCCAATGCTCCATGCAGTACGTGCCCTCCTTAACACCCATCACCCCGAGTGTTTACTGTGTTGTGATGCTTTAGACATGGAAGCAGAAAATATGGCAAAGGTCTTGCTTTCATGATGTTTACATGCTAGCAGACACTTGGGGAATAGGGTCACAGTTTTCAAAGAGCTTACATGTATGAGATTGTTTTTCTTGGCTTCGATCTTGGCAACAACCTGATGAGATTAGCCACTGTTTAAAACAACCTTCCGGGGTGCCTAGGTGGTTCAGTGGGTCAAAGCCTCTGCCTTCGGCTCAGGTCATGATCCCAGAATCCTGGGATCGAGCCCCACATCCGGCTCTCTGCTCAGCAGGAAGCCTGCTTCTCTTCCTCTCTCTCTCTCTGCCTGCCTCTCTGCCTATTTGTGATCTCTGTCTGTCAAATAAATAAATTAAAAAAAAATTAGTTTTAAATAAATAAATAAATAAATAAATAAATAAAACAACCTTCCATTTGGGGTGCCGGGTGGCTCAGTGGGTTCATCGTCCGACTCTTGATTTCGTCTTAGGTCATGATCTTAGGGTCATGGGATGGGCCCCAGTCAAGTCCTGGGTCGAGTCCAGAATGGAGTCCCATGTGGGGCTCTGTGCTCATCTCGGTGTCTGTTTGTCTCTGTCTCTCTGCTCCTCCCCTGACTCGCTTTTCCTCTCTCTCTCAAATAAATAAACAAAACCTTAAACAAACAAAAAAACAAACAAAATCTTCCTTTTAAACCCAAGGTTCAGGCTGTTCCATGACTTGGCCCCAGTTATGTCACTCTTAAATGGCAGCCATGTGATTAGAACGTGGGTCTTCTCACCGGCAGTCCAGCATGCCCGCCGGGACACCGTGGTCCGCTTTCCTGTGTGGCTTCTGTTGTCCGGAGGAAATGCAGGGATGATACGGGTACCTCGCCTCACAACAAACGTCTGGAATGAGGGGAGCAGTGACAGCTCTTTGGACATGAGCAAGTGTTCTACTTAGAGCCAATCTGGGGTGTGGATCTGAGGGTGGCTCTGTTAAGCACAAGCACACGGTGACACTTCAGGGGAGATTTTCTGTTCCCAGCTAATTATCACTTAAATTTGTCAAGAAGGGAAAAAGCGCCTCTCACATTTTATTTTAAAGGATGAAAACCTTTGGAAAATATGAAAAAGTTTGAGGGTGACTTGCTTCTCTTCTCTCTCCACAGGCCGCCCCGGTCCGACCTACAACGAAGGGGTGACAGGAAGGCTGTGGCGTGGTGCCCCTGGGGGTGCTCTGCGGTGGGGGAGGGGCAGCCCCTGGACCGTGATTTCACACCCAGTAAGATGCAAACCACACAGAGCAGCGCCTGAGAAGGAAACAGAGAGGATGGAAATGAAAGATGGATCTCAAAGAAATTAACCGGAGATGATTTATACCCAGAAGGGTCGCTGAGGCAAGAGAGAATGAAGCCAGACTCAAAAGACCACATAAAATATGATTCCATTTATATGAAACATCCAGAACAGACAAATCCCTAGAGATAGCTACAAAACAGATTACTGGTTGCCAGGGGCTGGGAAGGCAGGGAGGGAGGGTGAGGGACTGCTTAATGGGTACAGATTTCCTTTTAGGGTAATGAAAATGTTCTGGAACTAGGCAGTGGTGATGTTGCAGAGCACTGTGAATGGACTAAATATCACGAGTGGTGATTTTCACGTTAGGTGTTTTTTACCACAAGAAAGAAAAACTTACACATATATGCACCCTTTAAAAAAATAATCTTACTGATTGGTTAATACTAACTCCAGTCTCTGAGGTACTTTCGCAACGCAGCTGATGGGTAGTCATCCAGATTGTACCAGAATATCCTGAGGAGAAAATTGCTCAAAAGTAAGCACATTTCATTTTTAGGAAGCCCCAATTGTTAGAAAACTCACTATTAAGGTGAATGAAAATTGATATTCTTGGGGAGGCGTGTTGCTGAGGGATCAGGATGAAATTCAGGTATTTCTCACAGTTAAATTTGTCTTAAGGGACCAGGCCATTCTGGTCAAGGGGCGACAGTCTTGCAAGGACAGCAACGTGAAGGTATCTTCCCATCTACGGTGGGGTTGCCACATTTTCCTGAGCATGTGAAACTAGAGCGCTACCGTGGAATTCAGGAGGACTGTCTGGGATTATTCCAGAACTTGGAATCATAAATGATTCAAAATCTACCCTTAACGAGCACTGCAATAGACGGACAGGAAATCTAGAAAAATTTTCAGAATTTTCTATTTGAAGAAATACACTGCTACGTTCATTTTAAAATGAGAGACTCTTGGGGGAAAATGCACGAGAAAAACCACATTACCAGTAATGTTCTGTGCTTTATAAATAGATACACGATCAAACGTCTTTTTAAAGTGAAGCCCCCAAGGGCTTGGATTTATGAATATTATGCATCCACTTTTCCAAAAACATGTCTACTGTGTAAGTCCAAGTACACATGTGTGTTTCCCCTGTATTTGTACACTATAACCTAAGTAGTCCACATGCATACCTAGTTTAATATTGGGAGACATTCAGAGTTCAGAAATTCTTCTGCATTCTGGATTAATTAATAGTGAGAGAGATCAGCAGAAACAAGGAAGTGGTTTCCTGTGAGCCGGGCTCCTGGAGTTCTGGTGGAAAAAGGCAGTCACAGCTGATTCTGACTTCTGAGCCCCTGAGGCCTGGGGGGCTGGGGGGAGCAGCTCGGTTCCCCAGTCCCCCATCTTTGTGCACCAGCCTCCTTTTGTGCTTCTCACAGCTCATCTGGAGTGCCATGAGTAATTAGGGCTCCCTTCTACCGGGGTGTTGAAGAGCTTTGCGGTGGCACAAAGAAAAATACGAATTTTGTCCCTGGGAACTAGCAGGGTTTTGTTTTCAAAGCTCTGCTTTTAGATGGTTCCCAGTAAAGGAACAAACTTACCTTTTATCATCATTGTAGCGGAAAAATACTCGCCTGAGGATGTGGGCTGCTGAAAGCTGTCGGAGCCTGCCCACCTTTAGTATTTAGTGACGACATTAGAAGCGTTCTGCAACCCGTACTGGGATGTGACTCAGTGTGGGGAGAAGCCAGAAATATCAGAGCAATTGAGGAAAAGCAAGAGAGCGACAAAGGGAGAGAAGCCCAGAGGAATGGAACCTTTGTTTTAGACCTCAGGAGGAGACAGAAGCAGGTTAAGTCACAAAGGACATGAAAAGCGTCTATCTCTCCCAGAAAGTGGTGAGCGCAGGGTAAAGAAAGACCCATGCAAGGCTCCTATCCATTGGAGCTCTGAGGCCCATGATTTTCTCTCGGTGTGGGAGGGGTAGGGAGTCTGAGATGAAGGAGAGGCCCAGAACACACCGTCGGGGTGAAAACTTGGCTTCTCTCTCCCTCCCTTCCTGCGGATTTATTAGGCAGGCGGGCAAATCGGTGTGCAAAGAATAGATTTGCTGGAATAACAGCTGGCTAAATGGCACATTATGCAATTTTGCAGGCACACACGGATCTGCGGTTGCACAGAAATGGAACTCTAGGAGGCAAAGGGCTCCTGCGTGCCCGCTTCGGGCTGAGCATTCCCCCTGCCCCTCTGCTCCGGGAAGGGTTTTTATTTGCAGTCAGGATTGCTGCCCGCAGGTCTGAGCTGAACCACCCCTAGCAAAGAGGCCCTGTTTACTCACCCGTGCGAGGAGGACGTTTTAACTCTCCATCTTCCCTCCAGCGTGCTGCATTGATTTTCTGCTGTGAGGAGACGGAAAGGCCTTTCCTCAAAGTACCTTTGGAGGCAGGGCCCGCTGTGCGCCCAGCTTTGTGAGTGAGGACCCGTGTTCAGGGGAGACAGAATTTCCTTCTAAGTCACAGACTGGGTTTGTGCGATTTACTGGCACAACAAGTTGGTGTTTTACTGTTAGTTGTTTGAGAAAAATCCAACAGACTGAAGCTGCTTCCTCACTTGATTATTCTAAACAAGTCTGGACAATTAGCCCGGCTAATTAATACCTACGTCTATTGTGCCATTTGAGGGGACATATTTCGAAGGTGGTGCCAGTTCTAAAATGTGGAAATAATTGCTCTATGAAACTGGGCACAAGGGATATTCCATGGCATGGCACTTTGGATATGCAAATGCTCTCCTTTTGGAATGTGATTTGCAAAAATAAGGAGTATGGGAAAAATCTCTGATCTAGAATTGTTTTTTTTTTTTTTTTTATAGGAGAGTACTCTGATCCTGCCTTGCAGGCATGAAGCATTTACTGGGAGCATCTCATAAGTAAAGGAAAAAAAAAGAAAAGTTAACAGAGCTATCCCTTGCTCTAAAAAAAAAAATCCCAGTATATATAGCATGTTGAATTTGTTGTCTTGATAGAACAGAGAATTCGTCTTTTATTACTTTGAAATCAAGTGCTCAGTTTCAATGGTTCCCCATTGCTTAACAAATTAAGTACAGAGTCCTTTGCCTGGTTTCCAAAGGCCTTGAACCACATACACCCAACTACTACATGCCAAGTGTGAGATTGCAATTTTTTTAATTAAATATAAATACCATAAAATAAAGTAGGAGAAATTCCTGAGGTCTGGAATGGGAAGAAAAAACAGAATGCATGGACCACAGGAGAACTGATTCGTTGATTGATTGATTCATTCCAGACATGTTTCCTGAGAAGTAACTGGTGGAGGGGCACCTGGGTAGCTTAGTCATTAGGTGTCTGCCTTTGGCTTGGGTCAGGATCCCAGCGTTCAGGGATCAAGTCCCACATTGGGCTCCCTGCTCAGCGGGAAGCCTGGTTCTCCCTCTCCCACTCTGCATTCATGTGTTCCTTCTCTTGCTGTGTCTCTCTCTGTCAAACAGATAAAATATTAAAAAAGAGAGAAGTAACTGCTGGAGATGCATGGTGAATGGTACTCACTACAAAACAAAACAAAACAAAATGCCATTAATGACTTATTGGTAGCTGGAGGTGAGTATACTAATTTACTTCGGAGTACACACTCTCTGTTTTAGAAAAGGTCAACTATGTGATGCCTTTAGTTATGCAGGAGGAAGGCACATTTGGAGAGAGACCCAGGAGGTCTCTTGGAGAAAAGGATAGATAGATACCTTTGCATTTGAGGTTTGGTGATGTCTAGTATGGTGGATTGACGTGACCATGACTGCGGACAGCTCTTTATAAATGAATTCTCAAGAAGAAACTGACTTTAAAAAGGAGCACGACAGTCTAGAGTGGTGCCCAAGGCCCACATCATCATCAGAGATAGACACAGGGCATGAGGGTACGGCTGATTCTAGAATACCTCTTGGCAAGGAGGAGTGCGTGCGTGTCTGTGTGTACGCGCGTGCGCGTGCGCAGGCACGCGTAAGCATTAAAAAGCTCAGTACATGATAGGTGATAGCTTTGGAAGCCCAGGTTGGTGGCAGAGTGCTGTGAACACTGCTGGCTATGAGGAAGAGATGCTGTTCCAACTCTGTTCTGCATCCAAAAAAATAACCATCATAGTAGTGAGTTCCCTGTCACCAGAACATGACAAGGAATGGACAGGGACGGCTCAGAATTGCCAGAGATCCTGATTAAAGAGCACTTCCTCCTCCTCCCCCACTCCTCCCCCTCCCCCTCCCCCTCCCCCTCCCCCTCCTCCTCCTCCTCCTCCTCCTCCTCCTCCTCCTTCTTCTTCTTCTTCTTCTTTGGCAGAGATCCCATGATGCAAAGAAGGGGACTTTTCAAAAGATAGGCACCATTCTCCAGGCCCCTGGAGTCCTCAACTTGTAGCTGGGCGGTGGAGACATGACTTTGTATTGAGGAAGGACGCACATTATTGAGATAAATGGAAACAGGGACCTGAACTGGTTGCATTTAAAACAGAAGGGGATATCCTAATGACATGCCCTGAGGTGGGCGTATCCGTCAGGGTTCTTCAGAGAAACCAGTATCGCTATGTTTAAAACACCGATAGGAAGAGAAAGAGAGGGAGGAAGGGAGAGAGAAATTCATCTGAAGGAATGAATTCACATGATCATGAAGGTGTGGCAACTCCAAAATCCACAGGACAGGCAGACAGAGTGGGGATTTAGATAAAAGTTGATGTTTCAGCTTTGAGTTCAAAATCTACACAGTAGGTCAGCAGGCTGGAAATTCAGGAAGGACTTTCATGTTCCGTTCCTGAGGGAGAATTCCTTCTCCCTCAGGTGTGCTAGGAAGGCCTTCAATTAATTGGTAGATGGGGTGAGGCCTACCTACATGGGGCGGGGGGGGGGGGGCAGTTATAATCTGCTTTATTTAAAATCAGCTGATTGGAAATGTTAAGCACATCTACAACTGATCTTCGCAGTAATACCTAGATTAGTATTTGACCAAGCAACTGGGCACATATGGCCTAGCCAAGGTGTCCTCTAAAATCTGCGGTCACCACTGGGAAAGAAGACAGGCCAACTATTGAACATGGGGATTTCCAACTTGGTCATAGAGGAGCAGATTTATCACAAAATTAAGGTACTAAGCAGTACGTGGAATATGTCATAAAAAGGGTGCAAACAAAGTGATCTAGGGGTTCTGAGGAGTGGAAGTTTCTAAGCATCTGCAGTGACCCAGACAAGGACATTATAGTTAGAAAGTAAGGCCAGAGCCATTTCAGAGGAGAGGAAAGCACTGACTTGGCATAACATAGCATACTACTGCATGAGGCGCCTAGAAAGCACCGGACGACTGGAGCATCTGGACATGGAGAATTAAATGGAAGGTGAGGAGAATTATTGAGGTTTCTGGACGTAGGAGTCACATAAATACAATGACTATACTTGATGGGTTGTTGCGCAAATACTTTTGAAAGTGATGATGAAAATCGAAAAGCAATTTGGCCGACTGGCTGCGGAATAAGGACCTTTATGGATCTGTCTTGAGCGATGCACTTCCCTTCGGTGATCCTGCAACCTTGTAAAAGACAATATGAGGAAGACCTATGGACGGAGATGTGT
The DNA here is from genome assembly GCF_009829155.1 of Mustela erminea. Classification (NCBI taxonomy): domain Eukaryota; kingdom Metazoa; phylum Chordata; class Mammalia; order Carnivora; family Mustelidae; genus Mustela; species Mustela erminea. The sequence continues at coordinate 52,344,163 of NC_045629.1, forward strand.
GTGTGTGTGTGTGTGTGTGTGTGTGTGTGTGTGTGTGTGTGAAGAATTTGGACAGGGTTGGTTTGCATTTTTTTTTAAAGATTTTATTTATTTATTTAACAGACAGAGATCATAAGTAGTCAGAAAGGAAGGCACAGAGAGAGAGGAGGAAGCAGGCTCCCTGCTGAGCAGAGAGCCGGACGTGGGGCTCGATCCCAGGACCCTGAGATCATGAGATCATGACCTGAGCTAAAAGCAGAGGCTTAACCCACTGAGACAACCAGGCGCCCCTGGCTTGCATTTTTGAAAGGCTACTCTGGCCACCGCCTTGGGCATAGGTGGGAGAGAGCAAGACTGAGGCCAGGGAGCACAGCTCAGATGGGAAGAGATGTTAAAGGATTTCAGTGTCATGGGAGAGCACGGCTCAAAGAAGTCTCCACAGAAGCTGTCTTCTGCCACAGAAAGATAATATATACAAAAGATAATATATACAAAGAAAGCCGCTTGGCCAAGGTATGTGGTTTGTGGTGACCTAGGAGAAAAGGCTTGAGAGGTGTCTCGATACACGGCAGGTGGGGACTCTGTCATTTGGTGTGCAATTTCAGGGGGTCGGGGATGTCATAGAAGGTTTGATTTTTGAAAATCACAGTGATACGATCAGCACTGTGCTCCAGGGAGACTGCCAAAATAAAGGTTTTCTGGATAGATCTGAGAGAGAATGACGTGGGATGAACAGTTGGAAGGCTAACCACTGTTAGGCAGTGAGGGGTGGAAACCGACCTTGAGGCAATAACAATTGAATTAAGGGGTCCTGTGTCAAAGATATTACAGCAGTCAAATCCATAGAACATGATAACTAATTTGGGGTCGAGCGGACAGGAATAAAAGCAGAAATTACTATTTGCAGGCAGCGTGAGTGAAAAATCAGGGATCATGTTAACAGAAGAGAAACTGGTACAGAAGACAGAGTAATAATCTCATCTTCAGACATTTTGAGCTTAGTGTTCTCGGGGGACAGTCTGGGGGAAATTCTTTAGAACCCAGTTATAAACGTGGTTTGGAGCTTAGGAAGGAGGTCAGGATTAGAAATATGGATTTGTTTCTAATGACGGTCTTGGCAAAGCACCCCTGGGATAATCCCAGGGCTGGAGGCTTTGCCTTGTAAATATCACTTCCTATTTACAAGGACAATATGACATAGTGGTCAAAAGCTTTTGCTTTGGCTTTAGCTAGGTCCAACCCAGCGATTTACAGACTCCATTAATGGGGAGATATTGTGGCTCTCTACGATTTGGTTTTCTTTATCTGTGAGTTGGAAATAATAATATCAGGTCAGTTATATTAACTAAACTAATGCACGTGAAATGCTGGGCTGGGCAGCTGGAACTGTTACCAGCAGTGCCTTTCCTTTCTGGCCAGATCCAAGACAATCTTCCTTTCCTGCCCATCTAAAATCTCACGTGAAACTCCTTTTCCTCTGCCAGCATGAGCTGAATTCACCTGCTCTGATGAGGAAGCACAATCCTAACTCGTCAGTCAATGGCTCTTCTTTTTTCTCCTCCGTGTTATGGGAGATTGGTTGGTGATGTGAAGGTTGGATTGTACTCTTAGCCTGAGGATGTGTCTCTGGTTTAGCTTCACTCATGTCACAGAAAAGAAGTTGTTTATCTTTTCCCTCAGAAGAAGAAAAATCAATCCGTGACCAGACAAATTGACTTGTATAGAGATGATAGTTGCCGTGTTCAGCCACTGGAGTAGAGGTGGAGAAAGAAGAGCATCTAGAACAGAACCTTGAAGGATATTCTCATTTCCGAGCCCCGGAGAAGAAAAACTTGCTATTGTTGTCACTAATGAGACGACCATAATTCATAAGGACCTTATTTCTTTTGTTCATCAGCATGATTGATTGGTTGATTGATTTGTTCATTCATTCATTCAACAGGTGTTTATTGATATCAACTCTATATCAGCCACTAAATAGAGTAGTGAACAAATTAGGCAAAAAGGAGTAGCTTTCATGGAGCTGGGACTATAGCAGGCACTTGAAAGAACACTTGTTCAATGAATAAATGAGTATTTGGGCAAGAAGCGCTTTTGGATGGAGCCTCTATGAAGTGCAAGCCTTGTGTTTGAGAGGCACAGGGAGGCTTTTGCAAAGGCTTCAAGCTAGTAGGTGATACTTGGGTGATAGATCAGACTTAGAGGAATGGGAAGAAGGGCAAATATTACAGGCAGAAAGATGGATGCAAGGAAAGGGCAGAGATGGGTGTTCGTGTAATGTCTTTAAGGAATTCAAAAAACAGTAGCTGGTACAGTTTTGGAGAAACAGCCAGCTGGCTATAGGAATGCAAAAGAAGAGAGTAGAGATAATGAGGTCAAAAATCCTGACTCATCTTGCAAAATAAAGAACACTTTTTTTTTTTTTTTTTTTTTTAGAAAAAGGAAAAATAAAGAACACCTTTATTTTGCAATAGGAGCTTCTACTTTGAGCAGCAGCCTTCTACCATTATCTCCAAGATCGACAAATTCGACCATTACAGAATTTTCTGGTCAATGAGAAGAGGAAACTAGCAACTGTTAAGTTTCTACTAAGCGCCTGACATTAGATTAGAAGGTATGCATATGTAGGACCTGTATGAATTAGCTCTAGAACACTCTTGCACAATAAACATTATATTTCTTCTTTAATTAATTATGATTATGTCTGGGTTGGTCCAAACTAACAAGGGTTGGTGAGAAATTGAATTTCAATTCTTGCTGGGGAGGAACGGCTTCTTCTCCTCCCTTTGGGAAGTACCATAACCTCACGATTTGCACTATCCAGGACGTTTGGGTAGGATCTCTGGTCTTTGATCCCTTGTTCTTAAGTTGTTTATTTTGTATGTCTTCTCTCTTTGTCAGCTTAGTCCCTGAGTCATTGCCCAGACCTCCACCCTTGGTGTTAAAGCCCCACCCCCCACCCCGCCCACCACCCCTACCCATTAGGCTCCTCCATTAGGGCTTCTTTTGTCTTTTGAGGCAGGTTTCTGGCTCTCCTCCAGGCCCCGGGTCTACACAGTACTTGGAGGCGGGAGGCTCTCAAAGAACCTGCCTCCTCCCCTTCTCTTTTCCCTGAGTCGCCTCCAAGGAACTGGTTCTCCTAGACTGGCCTGTGTGCAGGTTGTCATTAGGGCAGTCATACAGCCCAAGAATTTCTTTCCCTCCATAACCAGGAAATCCAAGACAGAAGCTTATGATGCTAGGACACAGGAGAAAGAGGAGGGACAAAAAGGAAAAAAAAAGAGAGAGAAACAAGAACGAGACAAAAATTAATATGCCCATGTATCATCTTGCTGTATGCATTATATCCTCTAATCCTCCAAATCACAGCGCAACATAGTATTGTTATTACCATTTTACAGAGGAATTTATTCGTTCAGTAAGTATGTACTGAGCGTCTTTTTTCTGCCTTAGTGTTCTAGGCTCTGGAGGGGAAAAAAAAACAACAAAAAAACCCAACAGTGAACAAGACAGACGAAAACTCAGATGAAGACACTAAGTGTCTGAAAGTAAATAACATGCTTGAGATCACATAATCCATAAGTGGAAATGCTAGGGTTGAGCCCAGGCCTGTCTTTCTCCCAAGCCCATGTCACTGTGTCACGTAACACTGAGGTTGCCATTCGGGCTGTTCTGCAAAACATGCTGGAACTTCCGACAGAAATGTGACATCACGGACCACCATAAAAACACACTCGCTATCGACTGCTTGACAGGCTGCAGGCGGTATAAGTCTTCCATGTCCTCATTTTTCTGGGTTCAAGGACACTGAAAATGAAGTGTTACATTCCCCATCCAAATTATCGGGCTAGCAAGTGAGTGAGCAGAGTTTCATTTTAAATTTACTTTATTCCAATCTGGGGCTCTACAGAGCATTGTGCCTTCGCCTTTAGGGAAAAAATGTAAGTGAAAATTCCTCGTTTCTCCCTGCTCAGTCCTGCCTCAGGACTGAGTGCCTATCAAGCTAGCCAGGTGAGGTGACCATAGCTAGCTTCTCTTCCTTGTTCAAACTTTCCTCCCTGCTGGTTATCAGCACCTGCTGTCTGGGCTACTGAAGGTTTGGTTGGAGGGCTTAGAGGAATAGGGAAAGTCTTATGGCATGGGGCCTTTTGTGGACAGTGAATGTTCCATGTTAATTCTTGCTCCCAAGGGTCCTTACAGAGGTTCCTTGGGGATCCCCCCCAACTCTGGACATGGCTTCTAGAGGCCCTCTGGCTAGCCCCAGACTCTCTCCATTTAGGCTTCTTGGTTTTAAGTGAGGGTCTGGTCCTTGCAGTCTTCAAACTCTGAAAAGCATATGCATCGTTCCCTAGATGGTTCTTTTAAAGACCTCTCAGTTGGCTTAACATGGCAAGGGGCACATCATTTCCTTGCCTTCCACCATGGATGGGTAGCTCAAAGCGAAGGGAAATGACCCAATCCAAAGCGTTCCTTGTTGCCTGTCTGCAACCCTGAGAGTTTCTGAGTGCCTTTTACATAGCCTGGAGCTGGAGGGTGGGCTGAGGTGGCAAAATGTGGTGTTTCTGTGGGTCTTGCAGAGAAGGTGAGGCTATGCTGAAAACAGAAAAGGTGTCATATAACACCCAGTTCACATTCACCCCAGAAACCTGCTCGGGAGGCTCAAGACCACAGGCTCTGGAATCAAATTGCCGAGTTTGAATCCTTATTTTTTTTTACTTCCTAACTATGTGACTTAAGGCAAGTTGTGAAACTTGCTGTATGTCCCTTTTCTCTGCATACGTGTATATGCATATATATCCGTTGGTGCTTCTAAAGTACCAACCTCCCAAGGTCGTTGGAAGAATGAATGAGGCAGCCCGTGTCATCTGGGGGCAGAGCACCTGTCACGTGGTTCACGTCCCCAAACTGTGGGCTGTTGTTATTCTCACTTGCTTTCTCTTGGACAACTTCCGAGATGGATCAAAGATAAACACTTCTGACTGCTTCTGAGTGTAGAGCACAGGCTTTTGTAGAACTCAGATTCAAGAGGAAGGCATAAGAGTTGCCAAACATATTTGACTCCTTCTAGATCTACGGTTTATTTTGCTTTAGGGATGCCATGATTGATTGATTGATTGATTGATTTACCTTCCAAGAGAGGGTGCTGCCTAGTCTGGGCTGGTATGTCTCTCCCAGTGTGGTTTTTACTTCATTTAGGCTGATTACAGGCAATGTGGCATGGTGGCCAAGAAGATAGATACTGGCTCAGTCAGACCCGGGCCCTTATCTCTGCTCTGACACTTAATAGATATGGGACTTCCTGAAAATGACTTCTTTTTTTCTGTGCCTCCATCTCTTCATCTCAAGAATAAAGACAGTATTTAGTTGAGTCCCCACCTTGTAACTTTTACTCTGGACTGGTCCTGGCTGAGTGGTTTACCCAAAGGACATAACAATCCTGTGGTCCTGCTGCTTGGGTTTTTGGAGATCTTCCATTTAGTGGAACACTTGGAGCTGGTTTCTTGCCAGTGTTCCCTCCGACAGTCACCAGGGCTCTGGTTGTCAGGGCTCCCTGTGCTTTCAAGGGCCACTGCTGCTTGGGTGACTGTTTCTTTCTCTTTCATAAAGTTGTCTTCCTCATGTACTTATCTCTAAATAGAGATTATTAAAACATCAAGTTGATGAGTAGCTCAGATTATTATGATTACTTGGGAGGTAGGGAAGGAGAGGGAAGGAAGGAAGAACAGAAAGAGAGAGTGAGAGAGAGCAAGAGAGACCTTAATATCACATGAGAATTACCTGTAGAGCTTTTAAACATACATGCCTGGCTCCGTGTCATATTGCCTTTCTCAGATTTTTTTTTTTCCCTTGGTGTTCATTTAAGTTTGATTATAAATTGTTATTGATACCAGTCTTTGTGCTTATGTGGTTTTCCCCTCTGGATCCTCAATGAGGTATGAAGAAGGCAGTGACGTATGTTCAGCCATGGTTGGAAGTTTGTCAGGGGAGTCGATGGAGAAAGGGCGGTGAGCAAGGATGCTGGGTGTGCGGATGGGGAGGTGATGGAAGACACAGCTGAAAATCACAGTCGAAAAGGGCAAGCAGTGAAGAGGGCCGTGTTGTTGAAGGTCCCAGTGAGGTCGCAGGACAGGCGTAGTCATGCTGGTTGTACAGGTAAACTGGAAGGGAAGGCGGGCGTGATCCCTTTCTGAATCAGGATTTGGAGGGTAAACTGCAAAAAGAGGACAATAACTCAGGTATGCCATAATACTGTAATTGAACCTCAGGTAATCTGAAGATTGAATGGTCTTTCACTCACCCCAGGCTTTAATTCAGTCCTCACTTTTCCTCTAGGTTGCATTATAATCTCTACTTAATCTCCGATTGCCTTATTTTCATCACTGGTTTATAACTTCTCATGTTTCCTTTGTACTGTCGATAGAAATTGGCATTTCTGGCTTTGAACCTTGGTGATAGAAAGTTTCTATCCTTCCATGGGCATTTCCTACTGCTGGCTGCTCCAGGAAACCTCCCAAATTGAATCTCTGGCCCTTCTACCCCATATCAACACCGATTCTCTTAAATAGAACCCTTCTTGGGTTTACCTTAGTCTCTCCAGAAGAGTTGGATACCAGGTTTCTTGTCTCCTGGTCCAGAGCTTTTCTTAATACATGCTTCCACACTCCCCTACGTGCATGCGAGCCTATTTGTGGGAAGCTGTCTGTGACCGAGGTCCCTGCTTTATGTTTTGGTCATGCACTCTTTAGAGCTCTGTCATTGGATTCCATGGACTCTCCCAGATATTCAGTCAGCTGCCCTAGAATGAGAAAATAGTGCTTTGGGGGTGACCAGTGTGTTTCTCCTGTGTCTCAGCACTTCTCTAGCTAGGTGGCCTGGCTTGAGCCCAGCCCTCGATAGATTTCTGAGGATTTTCTCTTGCCTATGTTGTTTGGGGTCAGTCAATCAATGGCCTTTCTTAACCCTAAGGGTGATCAGTCAATGATTCAGAAAGCCACAGACAGAACATTCAGTGTAGAACCAGAAGATGTACTCTTAGACTAATACTGATGCTGATTTGAGTAATTTTGCACTGACTGGAGTCAGAATGAGGGTGTGCTGTGCTATACAGCATTAGCTGAGGCTGGGAAATAGAGCTGTTTTTAGGCATCGCTGCCACTCAGTTTACATTTGGAATTTGTGAACGTTTAGTGAAAAGTGAAATGGTATTTCTCACCAGGCTTTAAGCAACATTACATTTACCCAACCCTAACATTAGACCTCAGTAAAAAGCCAAAAATTTCCATCACAAACACATATCCCTAAAATCTAGAGTAATGGTAACAAGATGAGGACAACCAGGGATAGAATGTGTTAACTTTCTGGTGTTTCATTATTTCATTTCCTTTAGATCTGTGTGAAAGAAACGTCTTGTACACAGCTAGCATGGTAGAAAGAACACAGTCTTGGAAGTGTGACTTGGTTTTGAATCAGAGTCCTCACCTACCCATCTATGTCACCTAGGACATGGTTTACTCTCTCTGAGCCCTGTCTCTTCATTGGTAGAGTGGGGGTACTCAGTTGTCAAAATGCCTGCTGCATAGGAGATATTTGTCGATAGTACGGATCAGCTCTTCCATGTCCACCCCAAATTCCCTACGGGGTAGCCCTTCCCTGTAGAGGCTGGGAAGTTAGAAAAGATGTTTCCTAGACTCTCTTGCCCTAATGTTCTGGATGTGATTGGAGTTCTGTCAATTGTAGGCACCTAAGCTAAGACTTGACTATGGAGCGGAGTTAAGGAGGGAGATACTGACAGGGAAGCCAGTGCTCATTTTGCTGATATGGACTGAGACAGAGGCAAGGTGATGGCTGTCAGCAGTTTGCAGGGGGAGTGGCTTCCTGCAACAGCAGCAGCATTCGCTTTCCTTATTATGTGTTGTTCTGAGGACTTTGTCCAGAGCTTGCTCCTCCAGCCCTTCCCACAATTACGTAAGTGCCCTTATACCTGGTGTAATTCTCTTTATGATTAAACGAGTCATAGTGATTTCTGTTATCTAAGACTGTAACTGAAACAAAACTGAATAAATGGCAGCTAGTCCTCCCCACTATGACTACCTGTATGCTAATATGTATGTAGATTCCACATGGATTGTAGGAAATATAACAAGGAATGGGGCACAACCCTTAGGAGCTTATTATTTTGTGGAAGAAGAGCACTTATAAGTGGATAAACTTTAAAATGATCTAGGCACTGAATGCTATCACCTAATTGCTTTGAGAGCCTAAAGATGGAGTAAATGACAGTGGCTTGCTGAGCTGGATCAGAAGATGACATTTTGTAGAATTGAAAAAAAGAAGTAGGACATCAATCCGTGGGAGGGAAGGCAGGGGTGGAGTGGGAGGAGGGAGCAGCATTTGCAAAGTAGCAGAGAAGTGAAAGTGTCTCTGTATCAGAGAAGCATGAGGGGCTTGGTGGGTCTTGGGTGCAGCTGGGATGGAGTGGTTGGCATAGAATGAGGACCATTAAGGAGTTTTAAGGGTTAAGTTCAGACCAGATTGTGTAGAAGTGAATGTGTCTAATTAGGGAATTTCAATTTTACCATCTAGTGATTGTGAGCCAGCAGGGATTTTGAAACAAAGGAGTGAAAATAAACAATTTTTTCATTTATGAGAAAAGCTCTGGCTTTAATGTGGAGAATAAATTGGAGAATGAAGGGTCCTCAAAGACATACAGGAAGCTGTTTAAAAAAGTGAAAGAATGAGGGTAGCATTCATGATGGAACGGAGGGTCAGAATTTAGTTCTGAAATAAAAATGTACAGAATTAGACACCAATTGGATTGGAAGGAGAAGAAGAAGACAGAAGGGAAGTTTCCAGCTGAAATACAAGTTTCACTGGAGCAAAGACTTCATTCATGGATATATCCTCAGTGCAGAGAATAATGCCTAGCACATAATAGATGGCCAATAAATATTTATTAAGTGAATAAGGTGAATGACAATGTCACGAGTGTGGTCACGATGAGGCTATTTTCAGATGTCTTTGGAGCAACCAAGTAGAAATGTTCACAATGCAAGTCTGGTGCTTAGAAGAAAGAAAAAGGCTGAAATTATAAATAGATGTCATAGAGACAGCAGGTGAAGCATCGATAAGATGTCCCAGAGGAAGCACATTAGGTGGGAGTGGAACTAATGGTGGACTCTGGGATCCAACAGACTTAAAAAATTGGCAGAGCAGAACTTCCTATGAAGCTTGAAATGCAACGGCCAGCCAGGAATGGAATGAAGGAGGCTGGCATGTGGGACAAACAGGTTAGAAGCAATTTGTTGGTCCATCGCATCAACTCTATGGTGAGATCGAGTAGGATAAACACATCTCTAAATGAGGCGGCTTTTATCATTCTTTCCTAGTCTCACTTTAATAGAATTATAGAGCTGGGACTCATATTGCAATGGGTTTGGCCCTAGGTGGATGGGGGGAAAGCCCCTCTGCCATTTGCCTCTATTAGAATAAACCCGAGTGTTTGTACCTTCTTTTCTAGTCATATGTAGACCAGTATTCTCAAGGGGAGGGGGATAATTTTTCCCCTTCAAGGGACATTTAGTTGAGTCTGTAGCACTTTTGGTAGTCATGCCTGGAAGTCTGTTCCTGGGATCCCATGAGCAGAGGTCACAGATGCTACCAGACATCCTTCCCCCAGTGCACAGGGTGGCCCCCAACAACAAGGAGTAATCTGGCCATGATACTGATGTTGAGAAACCCCACTAGAGCCAAAAACACTGCTGAAACGAAGCTGTGAGAAGAAATGGTGAGGTGTGAGGGGAAGAAGAAGATATTTTTCCCCTTTGGATGTGTGACCCACATTCATCCACTAGAGCTCTTCTGCCAGTAGCATACACACAGACCAGGCCAACCAGCGGAGCAAATGGCCTCCGGAGTGTTGCTGCCTCCTTGCTTTTTTTCCCTCTTCCACATCTGTGTCAGAAAGCTTGCTGCCACTTACCCTCGTAGTAATGGAACAAGGCCTGAGGAATCTTTACGGTCAACGTCCCTCTGCGTGCAATCAAGACTGCAGCCATTTTTCTGAGCTAAAAATTGGGTTACCTGGTGAGTCAAGTGCAAGTGTATTTATGGCAACAACAGGAGAGGGCTTTGAAATGGAGGCAGCCTGGGGCTTTCATGTTAGGTCACTGGAAAAGAGAAGACAGAAAGCGTCCTGGACGCGGAGCTGAGACCCAGCAAATCTCAGCTCCCCTGAGTACTGGCTGCCTCATCCGAGGACATCCCTCAGCTTCTCTGAGTCTCTGTTGCTTCATTTGTAAAATTAGATTAGTGATACTTAGCTCAGTGATCGATGTGTGGATTAAATCTGTTGTCCATTGGGAAGTGCTTTGGGACTGTGGGAGTCCGGTCAGCTAATGTCATTACCTAGAATGTTTTACGAAGTTGCGATATGTAAAAGGTACGGATATAAAATAATAAGATTATGTTTTCTCTATGAAAAATATACATCAGTGTAGCCAAAATGTAGTACTCAACTGGATAGGAGTTTCTCAAGTGCAGAGTCCTTGGCTGTTTTGTTCATTCCTGGCACATATATCAAAGAACAAACAGACAATGTTGGAGTTCCGAATGAAGATTTCTGTTCTTTTTTCTTTGCAAATGTGTAACATATGCAAAGGAGCCCAGCTTTCAGATGTACTGGCTCTCAGAATAAAGAGAGAAAGTGATATGTGTAGTTGAAATTATTATGATGGTTGGCAGTTCTGATTAGATACATTTCGGGGCGGTTTTGATAAACTGAAAGTTCTGTCTTTGATGAAAATAAAATCTGAAAAAACAACTCCTCCTCCCCCACAGAATGTCCCTGGCTTTTGTTTGTTTGCTTCTTTGTTTTTTTGTGTGTGGTTTATCTCAGGATAGAATACTTTGGGGAAGGGCCCTGGAATTCATTCATAGCTTATTTCTCATAGCGGAAGTCCTTAGAAATGTAAATCTTCTGGGTCCCGAATAATTGCGCTAGCAGTTAGACTAAGTTTTACTATTTTTGCATAGAAGGCATTCAATACATGATTGTTGAAGGAGTACAGACAAGAGAGATCATGAATGTGAAGTGGTTATCGGAGGGTCTGGCTCCCAGTAGCTGCTCAGTAAAGAGAGATGCTTGGATTTGTACACAGCGAGGTTCTGCGAGGGGGAAGAAATGTGCTGTGGGATTCTGAGGAAGACACTAGAGAGAAGTATTGGAGGGGCTCCTGGAAATAAATGCCTTTGCCGTCCTGGTCAAAGGGACAGTCATCACTGGATCCGCCTCTGTTCTCCTTGTTCTAACATTGAGCACAGACACGATGCCAACATTGTGGAATGAAGGACAGGGAAGAGGACAAAATGCACATGCGGAGGGCAGCTGGGTAGCTAGAGCACGCTCCGGAGAGCATGCTGGAACCATGGTAGGGGGCCTCGGTGTAGACCTCTTGACTCGTGGTTATGTGTGAAAAAACCAGAGTTCTATTCGAATAAGCCACTAGATGCTGGAAGTGTCATTGTGCATAGTCAGACCTGATCCTCGAGACACAGCCCACGGTCCACTCCGCAGGCACATCCGTATACCTCGATCCCGCCACGCATAGGATGGCCTCTTGAATGGAAGAGCCATGGCATGGCTCCGTGTCTCCTTTGTCCTTGCCTTCAATTTCATTTTTGGTAAGTTTCAAATTATGTTTTGGTGGACATTACACATCGGATTGTCATTTCCTGAGCTTCCTTTCCTCTCTCACTTTATGCCCCAGGGCCTTTCCTCTGTGCGATGCTGGGCAAGAGGAGGGCAAGGTGTACACCCCAGTCTTCAGGCCCTGCTCAGCTCAGATGTTCCTCTGGGCCCCGAAGAACCACGTGAATTCACAACCAGAACTGCCCGCTAAGCGGGAAGGAAGCAGGCAGGGAAGGTCAGCTCTCTATAGAAGTGCAGAGATGGTCCGGTCCAAGGGTTCCTTGGAGGTCCATCAAAGACAGTTGAGAGGGTAGGTTTGTGGGCTGCTGAGATGGTCAGTATCCACCCTTTCCTTTTTCTCCCTTGCACTAGGATTTTTCCGTTTTGATCTGTGTTGTATAATGTACTTTAGAGAAAGGTTTCGGTGGCTAGAAAACCCTGCTTTTTACATCAGTAATATGAGGACCATAGAGGTTGATCTGACACGTACTTGTTGAGAGTCCAATATGTACAAGACGTTCCTGCAGGCAGGTCTGCGCACTGCGCGAGTCTGCAGCACGCGGCCCCCATATGTTCCAGTGCAGATGCCACCCTGGGGGTGGGCAGGGAGGCCGCTCTGACTACAGGCGCTGCAGAGATGTGGAGTGGGATAGTGTTCGATGCAAGGTACTTAGAACTGTGCGGAAGGAAGGAATGAGGAAGGTATCAAAGACCCACTGTGCTTATGAAAGGCAGAGGGAGATAAACACAAGATGTATCAAGTGTCAACACAAGAAACATTATGGAAATTAAAGAAAACAGGTGTAAAAAGAGGAGCGATATCAGGAAGGACTCTGGGCAGGAAGGTCCATTCAATTTGGACCTTGAAAGAAAACTGGAACCACATGTGGGTTAATTTAGACTGGTAAAACGGAAATAAATCTTCACTAGTGTACGTGATAGGTGAACACATAATTCCACTTTCATTTAAACCTTGTACAAATGGGCGCCTGTGTGGCTCAGTCGGTTGAGGGTCAGCCTTTGACTCAGGTCATGATCCCAGGGTCCTGGGATCCAGTCCGGCACTGGGCTCCTTGCTCAGCGGGGAGCCTGTTCTCCCTCTGCCTGCTGCTCCCCCTGCTCATACTCTCTCTCTCTGACAAATAAGTAAATAAAATCTTTAAAATAAAAAACTAGATAAGCCTCATGCAAGCAAGTTAATTACCTCATTTTACAGATAAGAATACGGATAGAGGTTAAAGAATTTGTCCAAGGCCTTACAGCTAATAACTGGACCACAAAGCATTCAAAATGAGATCCACTTGCTGTCAAAGCCTGCGCTCTTTCTAGGTTCATCCTGAAAAAATTTTAGGCAGAGGAGAAGGAAACTCTCTGCTATATGAGAAGGGAACTATGGGCTCTACAACGTGGTTGGAAGACGTGATCATCTCAGCTGCCACCCCAGAAAGTCAGGGCTGCCATCCTTTGCTGACAGAGAGCCCCATGCCACGGGTCATGTGGGTGGTGGGGATAGCCAAGCCTCGGCTTCCATCTAAGTGTCTCTGACTTCAAGGCAACTCACCTTCTCACTCACGGCCTCCTCACATGACTCAGGACAGAAGGAGGCCATGCGTGTCCGTGTGTGGAACTGTAGATTATGTGAGCGGGAATGGTGGAGAGAGGGGCACTCCAGTGTGACCGCTGAGGTGAAGGTTGTCTCAGAAGTGGAAAACCTCAGTGACTTCCTTCTCCCATCGGCTGTGTCCTGTCAACAGGGGGCTTTCTGAAGGCCTGGTCTTCCCTCTGGATGCAACAGCTTGTGATCTGGGATTTGCTCTGGGAAGAGACTCCAGGAAGTTAAGGAGGAAGGAGGGGTACCATCTAGGGGTGTGGTCTTGAGGTGGTCCGGGCCGAGAGACCTCCGGAGCTCCGCGGAGCGTTTGGGGAGCCATGCAGAATGTCCGTCAGGATTGGCCACGGACAGAGGAAGGTGGTGTTGCCCTAACCCCTGAGTATTACCTCCCTGCACCGCCAGGTTGTGGGTCTGCTGGGCGGGATCCTTCGGGCCCCTCCCGGGGGGAGGGCAGAGAATCTCAGGGCGACCTGATGCAAGGTGCCGATCACGCTGCCACTGGAATGGGAGAAAGATTGGACAAACGCCAAGAGTTGATGTTTCTTTTCAGGTCAGTTTAGGATCTCTAAATAGGAGTTTTATGCGGAGCAGGACCGGTGTAAATGGCCGAGAACAAGGAATATCGGAGAACTTTTCTTTTTCCTTGTAGTGAAATGTACATAACACAAAATCTACCACCTTCATTTTTAAATTTTTTTTTAATTTTTAAAAAGATATTTATTTATTTATTTATTTGACAGAGGGAGAGATCACAAGCAGGCAGAGAGACAGGCGGGGGCATGGCGGGGCTGGGGTGGGGGGTGAGAAGCAGGCTCCCCGCCAAGCAGAAAGTCTGATGTGGGCCCCAATCCCAGGACCCTGAGATCATGACCTGAGCCAAAGGCAGAGGCTTTGACCCACTGAGCCACCCAGGTGCCCACCCCCCGCCTTCATTTTAAAGTGTACCACTGAGTGGCCTTAAATACAGTCACAGTGTTGTGCAGCCGTCACCACTATCCAGTCCCGGAATTTATCATCACCTCAAAATGAAACCCTGAACCTATTATTTACTCACTTGCTCTCCCCGAGTAACCCCCGCCCCCCGCGCCCCGTTCTTGTCGCGCGGAACCCGCTATGGATTTGCAGACTCCGGCTCTTTCACATAAATGGAATCGTATAATGCATGGCCTTTGTGTCTGTCTTCTTTTACCTAGCATAGTGCTTTCGAGGTTGGAAAATGTATTTTGAAAGGAGTGTTTTTGTTCCGTCCACCAGCAATTTCGTCCTGTTTGGAGATGGAAGGCGAGTCCGCCCCTAAAGATGTCACGGCTTGCGGAACAGCGCCCCCTGGTGGACTCCTGGTGACGTTCTCTGGCCCAACTGTGCACACAAGCCGCGGGCAGTCAGTAAGTACCCCCCTTGGCAAGACGGAGGAAATGAAGGTGCAACGGTCCTTTTGAAAAGCCAGGGGAATTTAAAAAAAAAAAAAAAATCAAATTTAGTTTGTCGCTACTACTGAAGCTTTACTAAAACAAGACTTCGGGAGGAAATACCTGTCCAACTGTCATCCACAATTGTGGGTCATCGTGATCTGTATTACAATGGGAGCTGTAGGGTTGAAATGAGTCTGTGGGGCCGTTTACATTGCTCGTGATTACTCCTGCAGGATCGGATGTTCTTATACGTTAACTCCAAGGAAACAGCAAGTGCATTTGGAGGACTCCATACCTGAAGTTATGTTAAACACCCATAAATTAACCCTCATCCCAGTTATGTTAAATATCCATAAATTAACTCTAAAAACAGTTGTGCTATTGCTTTGGTTAAAAGTACCAATCAAGTGTGTAAGCCCTAAAAATTGCTCCATCAAAAGTCAGGCCTATGGCAAACAAAAATAAAGAAGAAACACATTCTTATGTTAATAAGGCTGTATTGGATCTTGTTTTCCTCCTGTGAGATAGGCTGAGATTTTTTTTAAAGCTTTTATTTATTTATTTATTTGATAGAGACACAGTGAGTGAGGGGACACAAGCAGGGGGAGTGAGAGAGGGAGAAGCAGGCTTCCTGTCAAGCAGAGAGCCAGATGCAGGGCTCGATCCCTGGACCCTGGGATCATGACCTGAGCTGAAGGCAGACTGACTGAGCCACCCAGGCGCCCCTAGGCTGAGATTTTAAATGGGTCTTTGGTCAAATATTTGTTCTCATTATGAGGTTCCTGCATTGTTTCAGCTCTAGCTCTCTCCTGGGCACATTCACTTCTCACATAGAGTGGACCAGGGCAACAGAAGAGAGGCAGAACATCAGTTAAGGGATTTTGTTGTGAGCAGGAGGGAAGCTAATATTCACTAATCCAAATAAAAGCCTCCTGTGTATACTTCTGTGGCCCCCTCAACTTTTTTCAACAGTTAATGCATTTGTGATTATTTATTTTATGTCTGTTCTTCTTCCATGAGGCTCTCTCTCTCTCTCTCTTCGTGTGTATATATGCATGTATATATACACACATACATACTGTGTGTGTCTATTGTGTTTCTCAAAGCCTAGAAGAGGGTGTAGCACATAGTAGGTGCTCAGTAAATATTTTTGGATTAACTGTCCAAATGAAAAGTGTTTTGAAGATGTGGTTTCTAATTCTAACTCTATGGCTTGTGTTTTGACCTATCTCACTGAATTTTTATGAGAATCGGATGAGAGAGCTCTTAAAAAAAAAGTAATAGTATAGTATTATTTAAAAATAGTTATAGTCATAATGGTAATAGTTTGCCTTTTGTAGTGTTTGACTTGGTTCAATTTAGTTGATTGCCTGTTGCACACAGATAGAGGTGTAGACCTTGCTTGGAAGTCCCAGGGAAGTTAGGCACAACCCCTATGGTAAAAGAGATTTGTAAGATTTTACGAAAGGAACACAAAATAAGACAAATACAAAACTAAGCACTTCAGGTGAGCTTAATTTGCTGTGACATCAGCGACTAACAATGAAACAGAAGCCTGCTGGTAAAACTGAGTATCGATCCTAAGTGGAGGTAAAATGGACTTTACCATTATGTCTTTACCAGTGAAGAAGAGAATAAAAAACAAACTAATCGTGCTATAAAACTTTCCCACATATAACAGCAAAGAGGAATGTAAAAAAAAAAAAAAAATTCTACCGATCTGGGCTTAGGTGGTCCCAAATGGCCTGCTGTGATTTTGAAATTACACTGAAGTCCTGGGCTTTATTGCAAACATCACGCACAATTTGAATTCTGTACCATAGTTGCCTTGTATTATGATAGAAAAATCCCCTGCTTTCCCACTCAAAATCCCAATGTAACTGATTTTCCAGGGAGTCTTGCTGGGCTTCTTTAGGTGTCTTCGGGCATGTTTCCTTGACCTGGAGGGGACACACCCCAGTAGAGAAGCTGGGGATCCCAGTGGGAAAAGCACGGGAGTAAATCATTCAGTGGAAAGTGCACTTTTGCTCCAAAGGATCTATTTTTCTAATGGGTCTGCACGTTCTGTGTGTGAAGGAGAGCATAGCTTCTTCATTTTATTTTATTTACTCCAAACCCCAAAGACTGGGAACTCTGTCATTCGCTGTGAAATTGGGAGATAAACTCTCAGTTTTCATGTTTCCAGACCAGTTTGACTCAATATTCTATGGAAATTACAGATTAAATACCCATGCATATTATACTGGAGTAAAAAACAAAACAAAAACCTTAGTGAGTGTTAATTCTTCAATAACCTCATGTGTCACCATGGATGAAGAACCAAAGGGCCAATGTGACCACCATGGCCAAGTTCTTACAGTTGGTAGATGATAGAACCAGAACATCAATTAATCCAAGGATGGAGAATTCAAATACAATGTTTTCCCCACCGTACATACTCTTGCTTCTCTTCAAACCCACATTGTGAATATAAACCTTTATTTAAAAAATAATTATCCTTAATAGGAGAGGAAGTTTGTGTTTAAATAATGATACTCTCAGGAGCTCCCCAAAGTTCTTGGATGACGTGCCAGGGCTTATAAGGATAAGCAGGGTCAGAGGTTTGGCTAACACTCTACGTCCCCAACTCCAACCATTCTCTGAGGTCTTTGGTAATGTTGAGATGACCAAATGCAAGTGTTTTTTTGTTTTGTTTTGTTTTTCTCTTCTCAGACTCATCCACCTGGACCTCTGCAGTGCGTGGACATGGGGGGACTACTTCCTCCAACTTGACAAAAAAACCTTGGGCTTTTGTGAAAACGATCTTCTTTCATTTTCCTTCTAGTGAATGTGCTCACTAGATGATGGATTTTCATCTTACTCTTCCTCCTAAATATGGGTGACATTTTGTTTTTTAACAGTTGTGACTCCCTCTTACTATTTATCTCTGGGCAACGACTACTAACGTTTGATGCTGGACACAAGCCTTCGTCGACAACACCTACAGCTCAACTTTGTCTGTTCTCTAACTCTATGCCCATCGGGGTAGAAGACAGTCTTCTTGGCTGTCTTCCCATCACTTCAACCTCACAAGTCCTGGGTAAAAATCACACTCGCTCTTCATCTTCATCTCCCGACCTGCCCATTTCTGCCAACATCACCACCTTTGTCACAGTCACCCTGGGTCAAAATTTTAGAATCATCTCTCTCTTTTTATTAGTACCTATACCAACCCAGTTGCCAATGCCCATTGAGTAGATGACTATTGGTCTTTGAACTCTGAAAGAATTAGTGTCAAAGTCTCACTTAGTATTAATTTTGGTGTTCTTAGTTTCCTGCCCATGCTTTCTGACCCCTTCCTAGTCTACCTAGGAAGAATCAGGATTTCAGGAGGAAAATTGGGATTCCAGGGAAGGAACGTAAGACAAGGGTTAGCTTTCATTTGTTTTGACTTCCCAACTAGGTCCTTGAGAATCAAGAGGCAGGGCAGATGGGACTGAGTAATGAAGATTAGAAAGAGAATTGAAGGGGAGAGTTAAGGGGTAGAGACCACACGCCTAGGTGGAGAGTGACCTAGGAGGCTGTTTTAAGGAAGTGTGTGAAAAGCTTGCAAGGTGGCAAGTGCCAAGGAGCGCCTGGGATCTGAGCTCTCACTGGCCACACACCCAGCCAGCTGCCTTCTCCAGGAACTTCTCCTCACCCATGGATTATCCCGTGAGACTTGCCCATTAGCCACCTCCAGAAACAGAGGGGATGGAAGACTCATAACCTAGCACGGCAGTGGTGGTGTGGAAAGGAAAGCCCTAACCTCTGGATTTGGGCAGGACGCTCGTTACAAATACCTCAGCAACTGATAGCTCCCAGAGCAACATTTCACAATCTCATCTTAGAAGGCTGATGGGAGCGTGACATCCAACTTCCTCCTTTCTCCCTGCACTGATTGCTTAGCCTGCACGGGATTGGGAGATATGAATCTTCCTCTGACCAGCCCTGAGGTCAGGCTGCCTATAATACAGTGACAGAACAGGGGAGAGATGGGAGAGTGAGAAACACCACCAAGGATGGCCACTTAGGCTATCATAACAGGGAAGCCATCATTGGTGAGGACTGTCTCAAAGGAACGTCAAGAACCTGGAGTTCTAGAGAGGTGAGAGCAAGAAGTGCTAAGGAGATACGGACAGCAAAGTGAATCTTGCTCACGTCTTACCTGAGTCATGAGGAATATATGTGAGGGCTTTGTGCTTTGCCCTTTCTTGGGACACCATAGGGTTGGAGGAGGATTTCTCAAGTGTGGCTCCTTTCTGGGAACACGGGGCTCTGATGAAGTTGAACATCATCAAAGGAAAACTGTGAAGCCGATATGGGTGTGCTGCTCTTTCCCGCCTTGGCCATTCAAGGCTTCATTCAAATGGCTGGTAGCGTCGTATCTTGCTCCTGGCTAGTTGTCAACTAATTCTTAATAAAGCGTGAAACACCTAAGGTTCCGATCTGCGTGGAATGGTATTTGTGAGGTGATGTTTGGATTATGTTGTGACTTTTAGCCTTTAAAAGCCAAGCTTTGGACAGATGACCATTCACCTGGATGATCATATGGAAATCTCTGCCCCAAAGGGAAGCAACGTGCATTTGCTACATGCAGATCTGCTCTAATAGGACCCCTGGGATTGCAGCCCCCCACCCCGGCCCCCGGCTTCTTCTAAGTCAAAGTGTCTCAGCCTCTAGATAACAGAGGCTGGTTAGTTCTTGGTGCGGGGGTGGGCAGGCTGTCCTGGGCACGGTAGAATGTTGAGCAGCAACCTTGCCCCTGCTGGGGGCATCCCCATCTCCCTCTCTTCTCTGCAGTGGTGACAGTCAGACATGTCTACAGAAATCGCCAGATGTCCCCTGCGGGTGGGAGTGCGAAATCATCCCCAGGTGAGAACTACTGCTTTAAGAGCCTATGTTTTAAGGAGGCCTGGGTGGCTTATTGGTTGAGGGTCTGCCTTCAGCTCCGGTCATGATCCCAGGAGTGAGCCCCACGTTGGGCTCCCTCCGGGCAGCCTGCTTCTCCCTCTCCCTCTGCCTGCTTGTGCGCTCTCTCTCTCTCTCTCTCTCAATCTCTGTCAAATAAATAAATAAATAAATGAAATCTTAAAAAAAAAAAATAAAAAGGAGAGACCAAGTTTTAGATTCAGAAAATGTCAGGATTTGAATGCATATAGGGAAGATAAGCCCTACTTTGAGACAATGTTTAATAAAAGAATTAACTTGATTGGGTAGTAACCTGAAACAACCTTGGAGGCCAGAGAATAGATGGAAAATCACCATCTAGTAAGTAGTAACTAGTAACTAGTGCTAGTAACTAGTACCAAATAGTAAAGATCCAAAAATGAGGGGGAGAGAAAGACTGGGGCCTGATTAGGAAAGGTCCAGAAGATTCCAAATGAATAAAATTAAAGAGTAAGTGTGTTCAGAAGACTAAAAGTATACCCAAAGGACATGGGGTAAAGTTGCTGAATTCTTATTCTGTTATTGTTATATTTAATTATTTCATATGAAGATTATTTTGTTACTTCATTCAACTTTCATTAATAAATTATGTTTTATATTTTAAGGGACATGTGTTCAGCCACGCTATGTTCACTTTTTAATATTCCAAACTAGGAGAACTTAATGACTCGTCCTTGGGGTGGGGCTTCATTATGCCATCTGGTGTTACAAACCTCAAACTGCAGGCAAAAGAATCCAGAGAAAGCTTTTTGGGAGCTGGAGGCAGTTTTTACTCCTTTCAGAGAAACAAACAAACAAACAAAAAAACCACAAAGCGACAAAGTGGCATAGATAACAGCCTAACATACAACTCTTCTCAGTGGAATTTCTGTCTTAACAGCATTTCCACGAATTTTAGCCCTCTTGAGGATAAAGACAATCTCGTCCGTCTTTGTATTTCTACCACGATTCTTGGAACACAGTGGGTGCTTGACAAATACCCATTGAATAAATGGATGAATATATACAGTTTGAGACTCCCAGAAATGGGTCCTCATGTAGCATCTCATGCACAGTGGTGGTGGGCAGGGGCAGGAAGGGGGTGGGGGGAGCATCCTAGCTTGAGTAGTTTCCTTGCCATCACTAGGAAGCCATCTTTATAGGACAGACCTGCATAGTAAGGGGGTCCAACATTTCAGCATGCCATACTTGTTATTATCTCTCCAAAGAGCGTTAACTGAGACTGGGCATGTTTTCCAGTTTCTCACCTCCAAGCCACAGACCTCTTCCTCCTAGCTCCATACTTCTCCAGTATCAAGAAGCCTTAATCTTCATGTCGCAACCAAACCCTCGGGGGCTTGCAAGCTGCCTCCATGTATAAATGTAGCTCAGCGCAGTGGTAGGAACCAGAAATTTAAGTTTTCTTGGATCCTGCTCATTCTTGAATCCACATGTTGAAATGAAGTTGTAGAAATATCCATTATGGACGTTCTCCTGTATTTCACAATGTGGCTGAGCGCCATGAGATTTATAGCTTGAAAATGCAATGCGCAATTTTTGCTGGAATCGAAGAGAAAGAGACAGCGACATTCCTCAGTTCTTAAGTATTTATTTTATAGATTGGTGAAATGATAATCATTCTTATCCTTTTATTCACTCATTCCTTCTATAAATAGGTAAATATGTCCTAATTGAGTGCTTATTCCAAGTAGAGACTTGTGCTAGGAGCCATTAAAAGTCCACGAGTGAGGGGCACCTGGGTGGCTCAGTGGGTTGAGCCTCTGCCTTCGGCTCAGGTCATGATCTCAGGGTCCTGGGATCGAGTCCCGCATCGGGCTCTCTGCTCAGTGGGAAGCCTGCTTCCTCCTCTCTTTCTCTCTCTCTGCCTACTTGTGATCTCTCTCTGTGTCAAATAAATAAATAAATTAAAAAAAAAAAGTCCACGAGTGAGCAAGGTGGACATCTCTTTCTTAAAAGGGCTTAATACAGTTGGGGTAAATTAGGACAGACCAATGCATTTTCTTCTTACTGATTGTAAAAAAAGCAACGAAAGAAAAGAGTTTGAGAGTTAAGTAAAAATGCAACCAGTACAACTTTATTTATTTATTTATTTATTAAAGATTTTATTTATTTATTTGACAGACAGAGATCACAAGTAGGCAGAGAGGCAGGCAGAGAGAGAGAGAGAGAGAGGCAAGCAGGCTCCCCGCTGAGCAGAGAGCCCTATGTGGGGATCGATCCCAGGACCTGAGATCATGACCTGAGCCAAAGGCAGAGTTTAACCCACTGAGCCACCCAGGTGCCCCCCGTGCAACTTTATAAGCTGACTACATTCCATGATTAAGGATCTATGTTGAATATGCCTGTTTGGTGCAATGAAGTGAGAATTGAGGAAACTAAATCCTCACTGTTCCTCCTGTTGTTCATCATTTTGTTAATTCATTGTTAGGAATACATGAATCTTAAAAAAAATTTTTTTAATTAACATATAATGTATTATTTGCCCCAGGGGTACAGGTCTGTGAATCATCAGGCTTACACACTTCACAGCACTCACCATAGCACATACCCTCCCCAGTGTCCATAACCCCACCACCCTCTCCGCCCCTTCACGCCCCCAGCTACCCTCAGTTTGTTTTCTGAGATTAAGAGTCTTTTATGGTTTATCTCCCTCCCAATCCCATCTTGTTTCATTTTTTTCCTTTCCTACCCCCCACAATCCCCTGCCCTGCCTCAAATTCCTCATATCAGAGAGATCGTATGATAATTGTCTTTCTCTGATTGACTTATTTCGCTCAGCATAATATGCTCTAGTTCCATCCACGTCATTGCAAATGGCAAGATTTTGCTTCTTTTGATGGCTGCATAGTAGGGAATACATGAGTTTTAATGGGTGTTGCTTTATTTTTTTTTTTTTAATTTTTAAAAGATTTTATTTATTTATTTGACAGAGAGATAGATCACAAATAGGCAGAGTAGCAGGCAGAGAGAAGGAGAAGCAGGCTCCTTACTGAGCAGAGAGCCTGATGCAGGGCTTGATCCCAGGACCCTGGGACCATGACCTGAGCTGAAGGCAGAGGCTTATCCCTCTGAGCCACCCAGGCGCCCTGGGTGTTGCTTTAAATGTACTAGCTAAGTGTTCTCATGCTCTTATTAATTACCAGTTTATTGAAGGAGAAAGGTGGAGAATGTTTTTGCCTTCTTTAAAGGAGGCATTCTGGCTAGGGTTCCGGATAAACACATAACTACTGGAAACATCTGGGGGATTTGGGTTGGGTGGTGGGGAGAGAGGGAGATGGACAGGGAGAAGGGAAAAGAGAGAGAGATCCTGAAAGAAAACTGACAGTGCCCCATGGAGAAGACACACTCCCGTGTGAGTGATTAAAGGACTTGGTATTGTTCGCCCAATTAACACATGCGACTTAACAGTATTTTGAAGCAGGAAGGGCAGGTGTTGGTATTTTCCTTTTATAGAGGATGAAACTGAGGTTTAGAGATAATATTTAACTTGTCCACAAACAAAAAATGGTAAGTATAGGAACCAAGATTTGGAAATAAAAACTTCTGATTCCAGATTTAGTGTTTTCCCCCCATTCTATAAGGAACTACCCCAAAGTTGAAAGTAACCAGGCAGTGGAAAAGAGGGTGGAAACGGTGTTCATTGTTTGCTGTTGACCTTTCCTCACACATTCACCATTCATTCAGCAGGTACTTACTGTGTATCTAACACGTATAGAGCTGTGTAACACACACACATCCCACTTGGACAATGGAGGGGAGGTAAAAGGGAGTAAAATTCTTCCTGTTCCAAAGAACCCTGGAATGATCTCCTAAGGCCGTCCTCTTGCCCTCCGTGCTGTCATTCAAAACTGTCTCCTTCTTCGTTCCATGAAGTGTATCCTCTTTCCCCAACCTAGACATTTCTTAACCTAGGCATTTTCTGATTTTTTTCTTTTACGCCTACACCAAAGTGGTCACTAGATATTTCTCCAGTTTTCTAACTCGGACAGGGCAGATCTTCTTGAGTCTATGTTTTCATTTCTTGATGGTCTGTCTCCTGAGCAATTGCTCCTAATTCAGTGTATTTCTCAGGAAACTCCATATTTTATGATCATATTTAACAATCTTCCATTGTTCTGAGAATAGATAGTATCTCTTTTTCTGTATCCCATCTGTATAAGTCTGGGTTCTTTAGAGACACAGAACCAGTAGGACATATACAGATATACCACTGGTTTTTCTGGGTCTCCAGCTTGCAGATGACAGATTGTGGGACTTCTTGTCCTCTATAATTGTGGGAGCCAATTCCCATAATAAATATCTTCTTGTGTATAATTCAGTCCAAGCATGAAAGCCTGAGAAACAGGAGCTCCAGTGTCTAAGAGCAGAAGAAGACAGACATCTCAGCTCAAGAAGAGAAAGAGGGAATTCACCCTTCTTCTCTGCCTTTCTGTTGTATTGGGGCTTCAATGGACTGGGTAATGCCCACTCACATTGTTGGTGGAGGGGGGTGTCTTCCTTCCTTGTATTAGTATATTTACTATGTAATGCTAATTTCTTTTAGAAACATGCTCCAGTGTAGCCAGAAATAATATTTTACTAGTTCTCTTAGCATTTCTTAGCCCCGTCAAGTTGACACATAAAATAAACCATCACGACATCATATTCTAACTCTAGCTGAGCATGAGGGCCTACATTGTCCACCTGCCCCCCCCCTCCTAAAGTCATACCTTGCATAATTCCTCTAGGCTCACTACAGGTACGTGTGCATACACACACACACACACACACACACACACACACACACACACACACTATTCCTGTCTTGAAATTCTTCCTCAAAAATGAAACAATGGTAGAGGCTCTTGGGTGGCTCAGTCGGTTAAGCGTCTGACTCTTGATCTCAACTCAGGTCTTGATCTCAGGGTTGTGAGTTCAGGCCCGGTACAGAGCCTACCAGAAAAAAAAAGGGGGGGCATTAATAATAATAGTTGCAGAAGACTGTTACAACAATTAAATAATATAACACAAATAAGGCTCTATATGGCATAGAATAAGCTTAAATAAGTAAGTAAACCATAAACTTATGCTCATTCATACCCCAAAACTCAGTCCTCATGGACCACTCTTTTGTTTTGGGAAACTCCTTAGAACTTTTATTATTATCTACATAATGTTATTTTGTAGTTGTTACCTTTCTTAGATTTGCTCATCTGTTTCCTCTAGCTGTACCTTCTCTCCTCAAGCCTCTGAGGACCTCTTTATAACCATTTGCTCCTTTCCAGCTACTGCTTTTGATTTCTTCTCCTTCGGTCCTCAAATCCAGTCAATGATTACGTTTTGTCAGTTCCACTTTCCTTTTCAGTCTTGAGTCTTTATTTCCATTAGTCTGGGCCATCATCGTTTCTTGCCCAGGCTCATAGTCCATAGGGCAGCCTAGATGGATCTTTCTAAAGTCCAGCGATGATTATATCACTCTCTTACTGAAAATCCTTTATTGGTTTTCCCTGCCCTTGGGAGAAAGTCCAAATTGCTCAATGTGCCTGCCTTCGTTTCTGTTCTCCAGAGAGCAGAGCCTGAGCCATTGATTTGGATGGAGGTAGTTTATTTGAGACATGATTCCAGAGGATCGAGCGAGGCAATCAGAATGAGACTGAGAAAAAGGAAAAGTCAATACCCAGTTTGTTGCTTCGCAGCTTCCTGTGGTGGGCATCTGGGGCTCGTTCTCCTCAGGACATCTGAGGACCCTATGGAGTGTCCTCAGAATTGTCCCAAATGGCTGGACCTACTGACTCCATTTCCATTGGTTGGACAGCTCTGTCCAGAAGTGGGCTTCTCCGCCTCTGCTCCCCCCAGACTTCTAGCTGCTCCTTGGCTCAGGGGACGTCTGGAAGCAGGACACAAACTCAGGCAGAGTGAACAACCCACAGTCCTGCCACACCGATTTTCCTGGACTCCCCGAGATGTACCTGTGTCCTCCTGCTTTTGTTCTTCTGATCCCTCTGACTCTGCTTTCCTCTAAGTTTTTAGATCAGATATTTCCTCCTCCAGGAAATCTTCCCTGATTATTGCCCCACTCCCTGCAATGTGTCCATGTATAGGAGTTAATTACTGCTCCTGTGTGTCCCTATAACAGATCAGTTTTTTTTTTAAAGATTTTATTTATTTATTTGACACAGAGAAAGAGAGAGGGAGCACAAGTAGGGGGAGCAGCAGAGGGAGAAGCAGGGAGCCCGATGTGGGTCTCAGTCCCAGGACCTTGAGATAATGACCTGAGCCAAAGGCAGACACTTAACTGACTGAGCCACCCAGGTGCCCAAACAGATCATTTTTCATCACACTTACTGCTCTGCATTGCCATTATGGTCACGGAACCTGAGAGTTATTTGAAGGCAGAAACGATGTCTTTTGTACTATTATTTCCACATAGCCTAGCAAAGTTGCTGGAACACAGCAGGTGCTCAATAAATATTTATAGAAAGAAGAACAGAGGAACCAGAATATAGTCCTGTCTTCTAATATATTCATATATTAGTTTATTGTATTTTTTATATTATACTATATTTAGTATAATATATTTATACATATACAGTATATGCATACTATAATTATGCTAATATTGTACTAATTATAATATTGCATTATATAATACTAATATTATGCTAATATAATTATACTATTATAATATACTAATTTTATTAGTATATTCAAATATATTAGTATAAATAACTCAAAACCCAACCCAAAGTGGTTTAAGCAAAAAAGACAATTTGGTAGCTTACTTAACCAAAAATAATCCAAGGACAGGACTATCTTAACAAGGATACAAACCTTATATTTTGGATATGGCTCTTCTTCAGGAGAGGGAAAGGGGAGATGGCAGGGGTGAAGAGGTAAACCGAGGCAGGGTTCCCAAGAAGCAAAAACTGAGGCAGGAAATCATGTGCAAGTGACTGATTGAAGAAACACTTTTGGAACGGGGCTGAGGAAAACAAGATCAGCGGCAGGAAAACCTTGCCTAGGCTGTGGTCTCCACAGGAGATCAGTTTATAGCCTAATCCCATGGGAGCCCTGGGACATGAATTGTGCCACAAAATTGGTTCTACCTTAAGGCAGGGGGGATGACCTTTTGCATCCCTCCATCAGTGAATTAGTCATTGGCTGTGGGCCTCTTTGGAGGTAGGGGAGAGAGAGAGGTAAGGTCCTCAACTTCTGCCTGGGTGGCTCTTATTTGGTCCATGGTACTCCTCCCAAAAGGGGATGGGGACATTGGTCTGGTTAAAGGAGTCTGGACAATGGTTCTCAGTAAAGGGAAGATGGCGGTTCAGCTCCTCTGCAATTGTATGGTTGGGCACGATTCTGTGAAGGTGAATCTACAGAGAGAAGCCTGGAGCTTGGTACCGGAAGAAGGGGAGGTGGACGCCGGATGGGCCAAGAATAACCTGCCTCCTGGGGCCTGGGAGCAAGCAAGGGTTCCAGTCTGTTAGGGGTGGTGCGCGCCTTGCCTTCTGGCCGCCCTTTCTCAGCATAGCCCTGACATGGTGAGAGTTTGTAAAAAGGTCTGGAATTTATCTGGATGAATTAGAGAGTTTCTTTCTGATAGTTCCCTGTATGGTCACTTTATTTGGTTAACCACCTGGATGACCGAATGTAAGGTGACGGGGGCACGGCCAGGAGACAAGGGGAGCTCTGCTAAAGGGCAAGGTGGAGGGGAAACTGAGCCCCGGCTCCGAGAGGGAGGATGTCCCACTTGCTGCTTTTTTGTTTTCAGGGTAAAGAGAGAGAACAAAAAAATTGACTCCTAAATCCTACAATCAGTCTTGGGCCTTTTTGTGCTCCAGCCGTCCCCTGGAGGATCTGGGGAGAAATCTGCAAACAACAACCAGAAGGCTTCCAGAAAAAATAGGAAACTTCCATTGTAGCCACGAGCCTTGAGAAGGGCACGACATCTGACTTACCTATAACATGAAAAAAGCATGCCACCCGATCTTCTTCTTTGTCCTTTCGTTTCCTTTAATTAGCTCTAGGCAGCAGACCTGAGAGACCCGGCAGATGGAACATTCACACATTGGGTCATTTGCTTTCACAGACCCTTACCCCACCTAGAGCATCGCAGTAGATTTATTTAAACAATCGTGCATTTTAGTGGTCGCTCTGTTCAGATTTCAACTCGAACATATGTCCATTATAGTTCCTGAACTTGAGTTAATGTCTTGAAGGGACAACCATGAGAAAACCCCTTAATTGGAGCTCTGTTTGAGTTTGATTATTAAGGATAATGAGCGTAACTATTTATTAGTCTAAGGAAGTCCCTCCGCCATGGAGACATCTGTCATGTGAAAGTACTAAGGCTTCATATTTTGCTGGTGAGCGTGGTGTACGATTCTGCTTCAGTGATGAAATTTAATCTTGCCACCAATAAAAGAGCCTGCAATGACATAAAACGATGCCCAACTGAAAAGAAGGGTAAACTGGACTTTAAATAAATGCTGCTAGCAAGGGTTCCTTATTCGCAAACATTAATCCCCATTTGAACCGTAACCTGATGAGTTCTATTAGAACAGGATCTATGAGATCCTGTTCTTCTGCTATGTTCTTCTCCCTATCCTCCCCCCAATTTTAATCACTAGTAACTGAAAGCTATTCTTTTTTTTTTTTTAAGATTTTATTTATTTATTTGACAGAGAGAGATCACAAGTAGGCAGAGAGGCAGGCAGAGAGAGAGAGAGAGAGGAGGAGGAAGCAGGCTCCCTGCTGAGCATAGAGCCAGATGCAGGACTCCATCCCAGGACCCTGAGATCATGACCTGAGCCGAAGGCAGCGGCTTAACCCACTGAGCCACCCAGGCGCCCTGAAAGCTATTCTTCATGCTGTGGACGGAGTAGTTGAGTGCCTTGGGAACAAGGCTTGCTGTTTGTCGGTACGCTTGCCCCCCCACCACCATGAATCAGGCACGATATGATGATATAATGCTGGTTTTCTCTAAAAACTGTCTTCACAGTTTTTGCTGTATCAGTATACGACCTATGCAAATCTAGTTTTTCAAATGTTTTAAATTTTAAACAATTTTAAAAAGATTTTACTTATTTATTTGAGAGAGAGAGAGCATGAGCTCTCAGCGGGGATAAGCGGACTCCCCACTGAGCAGGGAGGCTAACAAGGGGCTCAATGCCAGGACCCCGGGATCATGACCTGAGCCTAAGGCAGATTCTTAACCGAGTAAGGCACCCAGTTGTCCCAACCTGTACAACTTTTAAGTTTAAAATTTTCTCTTAAATTGAGTCATATTTGAAAAATACACATACTACCCTAGCCCTGTCTTAGGTAATAAGTGTTTTGTGTCAGAGATTTGATGTACCATTCGCATACTTTATTTCATTAGATCTATGGTACACTTTTTTTTTTTTCATGTTGTGAACATATCTGAGGTCACGCTGTGTCTTACAATGGACGTCAATGAATGGGCAGCAGTCAGGCCTATTTCCTAGCTGTCATTGCCTGACACCTTCTGGTGAGAAGAAGAAGGCACCAGATAAATACTCGAAGACTGGATGTCAGCAGCATGGATGAAAATCCTGAAGTCAATGAAGGAACATTCTTGAAAAAAATGCAACTTCATCGATGCTGTCTGTGCCATAGATGATGGTGTCGTATGGCAAATAGTGGCCTTTGTTGACCTCAAGTGTAAAAGTGATTCAGAGGAATTGGGTACTTGACTGTAGAGAAATTCAAGATATATTTTAGCCAATTACATTTGATTATTTGATTATTATTATATTTGATTATTATTATGTTTGTTTTTATGTATGCCCAGGTATGATTTATTTGAAATACTATGTTCAAAGAAGCCTAAAAGAATTTTTTTTTTCAGTGAAAATAAAATAGGTAGGTGTGTTAAGTGTCAAGAAAACATTAGGTCGGGGTGCCTGGGTGGCTGAGTCTTTAAGCATCTGCCTTCGGCTCAGGTCATGATCCCAGGGTCCCGGGATCGAGCCCTACATCGGGCTCCCTGCTCGACGGGAAACCTGCTTCTCCCTCTCCCACTGTTCCTGCTTGTGTTCCTTCTCTCGCTGTGCATCTCTGTTAAATAAATAAATAACATCCTTAACAAAAGAAAAGAAAACATTAGGTCATAGCCATGTCTTTTTTTTCTTAGAAGCACCTAAAATATTGATTATATTACAATCAAAAGTGTCTTAAATTTGATGAAATGTTATATTACATTTAATACACAGCCAAATAAAAACAGAGCAGTCCATCCATGTAAAAGCAAGATTCTCAAATTCCTTTAGTAGCCCATGTGCTGTTTGGGGTAACATCAGCAAGTGATTAAGGATCTGGTTTGCTTCACTTACTAGTAGTGTGAGTTGGGCAAGCTGTTCAGTCTCAGTTGTTTTATCTTTTAAATGGGTGTCTTGAGTGGATAGTCTCAGAAGCAGACCCTGAGACAAACATGAGAGTAAAAATAGTATGGGGGATTCTAGGAAGCGGGAAGTGAGACAAGGGGAAAAAAGGAAGCCAACGTACTGTGTCCAGGAGCAGGTCACCACGATGGGCAACCCTGACTGGATGCGCCCTGGAATGCTCTGACCCCAGTCCACACAGAACATACCTCAGAATTAACCCACCCGAGAATGAGGAAGCTATTTATTTATCAAGTACTTATTTATCAAGTATCTGATGCATAATAAGGATTTATTTAGCATGTACTCTTCTGTATTATTGAAAGCTACTCCCCAGTCATCAACTCCGCAGCAGTCCGTCCCACGCACCTGCAGCCTTCTCCTGGGGCACGGAAGTCCCGCATTTGCTGGACGCCGTTTGGTGGGCATGACAGTGGGGAGAGCCATGGGAAGACACCCGGACGTCAGAAACACTTCATCCAAGGAGAACGCTATTAGCCCCAAGCACGGATATGACTATTAAATGTGATCAGACATACAAAACTAGCCTATAGTAAATTTTGATAAATATCGGCTAACTCATTCCGTTTCCTCCTCGTCTTGGACTGAGATCTGTCTTGCCAAGCTGTTGGGCTGTGGTTCAGTATCCCGTAACAATCTCCCATTGTAGGAGGTCTGGCTTTCGTAGGTCCTTCAAAGTATTCTTTCCTTACCTCTTGGTTAGTGTGTGCTCACTCCAAACGGCCAGTTGGCAAAAGTGTAAGAAATACATTCTCTGTATTTGAATGGGTGACTGTTGTCTCTCCATAGTGTGGCGTCTCCAAGGATTTTCCCCTTCTGGGCGTTTGTTCATTTGGTTCCACTCTCGACAAATACTTTGTATTCATGTTTGAAAACAAAACAAAACAAAACAAAACAAAACCTTATTTTTTTTTTTCACCAACCACATAAGAATTACATGCTTATCTCAAGATCAGACAGTTAAGGACATCTGGGTGGCTCAGTGGGTTAAGCCTCTGCCTTAGGCTCGGGTCATGATCTCAGGGTCCTGGGATTGAGGCTCACATCAGGCTCTCTGCTGAGCAGAGAGCTTGCTACCCTCTCACTCTCTGCCTACTTGCGATCTCTCTCTCTCTGTGTCAAATAAGTAAATAAATAAAATCTTAAAAAAAAAAAAGATCAAAGAGTTACTTCCAATCTTGGCATTGAGATAACCACTGCTAAGCTTTGGTATAAAATTTTTCAGGTGTTTATGTACTCAGTGGACATTCATTCATCTCCCATACAATACTGCACCTTCCTTCTTCCCTCCTAACTACACTTAGATTTTGGGGGGCATAAACATTCCCCACCATCACCACTACGTGTAGTAGTTATACGGTGTGGTAGAAAGAATAGTCCCAGCTGTTCCTGTTCCAGTGTCCAGGAACACGCCTTCACTGATCTAAGTCTTCCAAAAAAAAAAAAAAAAAAAAAAAAAAAACCCACCTCCTTGATAGAATTTTTAGTTCAAGGATGGGCATTAATCCATGCCTCAGTCAATTAGTACATAAAATTCCTCCAGTTCAGAGGTAATCATAATAGCTCCCATGGTCCAGCCATATTTAAGGGAAGCATCTTTGATGATTGAAAAGAGACCCGGCCTCCCTTCTGCTGGCCCAGAATGAGAAAGTCTGTAGCCTTGACTGCAAGGGACGGTGTTCCACGCCATTAATCTGGGAGGCCGGAGCCTGCGCTGTCATCGCGGATGAAAGAGGAGAGAGAAGGAAAGAAAGAATAGGTTGAGTCTGTTTTAAAACACAGCCAACTCCAGAGACCTCAGGAGGGGTGGGTTGGGGATAAATCAGGTCTCTTCTGCATGTTTTCTTCTGTAGACAGGCGGTGCCAAGAATTATTTCTTGAAGTTCCTCGTGAAAGATCAGAGTTCATCGAGACGGATCATACAAATACTCATTTTTTTTTTTTTTTCGTAGAGTGGGAGATGTTTTGTGGTGAGTGTCAACCCTTTGGGGAAGACACGTGGCCCCAACAAATTGTCTTGCAAGATACCTTCCATCTCGTCCCTGCGAGAGTGAAGATGTGTCAGAGGTGTGCATTCCTGAGGGGACAGGGAAGTGAAAGGAGGGTCCTGACGTTCTTTTCTTATGAGAGACGCTCAAAATTAGGTAGCGCTGCGCTCCACGCCAAGCCACAAAGGAGTGGGAGCGATGATGTTCACTGGTCATGTGTTCAGATGTGGAAACAGTTAAGAGATGGCTGGGCTCAAGGATTCTGAGTCTTCAAACAACGCTTTACCACGCCCATCCATTCTTGTGGCAAGATTCTCTGAAGCAAGGATGCATGGGGGGCCTTGGGCACTGGGTCCCTGGCTCTGTGGGTTGGGCTGGGCTCCTTGGAGTGAGGAGAGGTCCTACTGCCTAGGTTGGAACTGGGGGCTCCATAATTCCCTGTCTCTGTAATGAGCAAGTGACATAAATCCACAGAAGTACATCTTTATCCTCCTCTCGGAATGTGGGGAGGAATACATTAGAAAATGGTTGTAAAACATTTGGCACAACCTTTGGCACAGAGTCACTGCTTGACACAAATTAACTGCTGTGGATGTTACTGGTTTTATTTGCCTGGTGGGACGTCAGTGGGTTGTCCTGGAAACAGAAGTCCTATGCCTGGACCCAGACCCTAACTTGTTTGTACTCTTATCCCTCTTCTGGTGAGGAGAGAACCTGACGGAAAAGTAAACCATATGGGTGTCTACGTTGGAGCTTTTGCTCTGGAGCAGAGGTTACCTCACCTTTGGTCTTCCTGTGGTGGCATCTCTAGAGACAGAAGCTTCTTCCAGTCTGTGATAACTCACTGGCTCCATGGAAAAACACATTTTCCAAACAGCCACACCGGAAAGGCCTTTTCACACAGTAGCCAGGGCTTCAACCTCTCTGCTTGGTTTGACTGAAGTCCTGCTTCCCAGCACTGCTGCCCAACGGCGTCCTTGGCTATGATCCTCCAAGCGTTGCTTCCTGGGTGGTGGGTCAGAAAGAGGAAGAAAGACTTCCCCTCCCTCCTTCTCCCAGGAGGCTTGAGCTGTTCCTAGGATAGATGACACCGTGGAAACCTTTGTAATGCCGACCTGGACATTGCTTCCAGTTTAGAAAGTGTTTTCATCAATATTTCTTGTAAATCTTACTAAATATTAAAAAGCATAAAGAGTTCCTTGAAGAAGCTAGGAAACACACGTGATTCACTAGCACACAAATTTTTGCATACAATTCATACATATTCATGACTTCTTTTCTAGTAACCCAAGGAATATTAGCAATAGATTGATGTGGGTAGAGGCAGGGCATGTTATGAATTAGTCTGAGGCTTGAGGCTAAACATAAGCAAAGGAGAAGGGAAGGAACGGAGGAAGGAAGCCTCCTTTAAGTCTAGTTGCCCTCCGTGTGTCTTCTCACAGGCAAGTTAGTACTAGTTTATGAAAGAAGAGTTACTCATCCCGTTGGACTGACCCCTAACATCACAGACAACAAGCAGCAGAATCTGGCTTCAAACATAGGACTATCTAGTTTTGGAGCCTGCATTTTGTCTGTTATCACCAGGCTCCAGTTTCCTCTAAAGAGGAAAATACTGTGATCAAGTTATATGGAACTCGTATGTCCATGAATTGCTCTGAGTTAAGCTAGATGCTCACTTGCTTCCTTACCAGTGTTCCGCAAGGCCCCCCCCCCCGCAACCCCCACCTCACCGACCCAAGCTTTTTTTTTTTTTTTTTTAATATTTTATTTATTTATTTGACAGAGAGAGATCACAAGCAGGCAGAGAGGCAGGCAGAGAGAGAGGAGGAAGCAGGCTCCCCACTGAGCAGAGAGCCCGATGCGGGGCTCAATCCCAGGACTCTGAGACCACGACCTGAGCCAAAGGCAGAGGCCCAACCCACTGCACCACCCAGGTGCCCCCCAACCCAAGCTTTTATTCTGTAAGAATATAGTGGAGAACTCTGTTCTATCGAGGCCAAACCCCGGACTCCAGCTCATTCCCGCCTCTTGCCTGTGCTGTTTCTCGCATCTGGGATGCCCTCTTCTTACCAGCAAAACACCAGATGCTTCCTTCCCCATTTCTTGTTATCTCTTTCCACCCCTGTCCCCAATTTTGGCAGTTAGACCTGCAATTTTCTTCCCTAGATTAAGTGGCTGAAGTCGATACTTGGGACTTGTGTCAAAGCCTAGCCCAGGAAAGAAAGAAGATACGTAGACACCGACGTGATAAATAGGTTGCAAAACTGAGAATCGATGAATGTTCCCAGGGCTGTGTGAGGAGGAAGGCAGCAGCAAATCGGATGGAAAGGGGTTTCATGGACGTGGGTCCCAAAGAAGCTGACCTTTAAGAAGCTGATTCTGGGGGGTAAGTTGTGTTCATGGAATCTCAATTTGTTTGGGAACTTTGAGGGTACAGATGGTCCCCAGATCAGATACGCCTGCTCTTTCCCTTGATATGGATCCATATAATGGTGCCCTCTGCCGAGAGGGCTGGAAGCTATCCCTGCAGCTGAGTGTGGGTACGGAGGTGTTCCCAACAGAGCAGCCCAGACAGGACTTCCAGAGAGCCACCAGATTCAAGGGTCTTTGCAGCCAGGAGCAAGAAGATGCGGCTTTGTGTCGCGTGGACTGATAACTGATGGAAGGAGGACATCTAGGCAGGTGACAGTGTCGGTACAGCAGGATAAGACCCAATGCACTCCTGTCCCCAGACCAAATATTACAGAAGACCCTCCTCCCCCAGCTCAGTTTAGATCCAGGGAAGTAGAGCCAGATTCAGTTTTTGCCTTTCAAATGGGGCTCAAAGCCGAAGTCTAGCTCAGTTTAAACAAAACGATCATCAATCTGTGAAGCCGTACTCGGAGATCATTGACACAGGCTAGAGAAGTGGAAGGATGGCCCGTCCAGCCCCATGATGGGCCAGCTCTCCCTCTGATGTGGAAAAACCTTCTGTTCTTCAGTCCTGCAAAGCTTGAGGCAACTTCAAGCGCAGGAGGGACAGAGACAGTCATTTCTGGCATTGTGGTGGGTAGCAGATGGGGTTGGGGAGACCTCCAAGACAACTTCACTAGCTTTGCACTCAAGTGGAAATTTGCCTGGAGATATTCTACCCAGCATCAGGGGAGAAAGTCATGGGGAAAATGAATAGAGACGCAGTTGACTAACACCAATCAGACAGAAGGGTTGGCAGCTGTGCCTCCAAGTGCAGAACATTCCCAAGGAATTAAACAAACACATATTAAAACAACAGTTACCTTTTTGTGGTGACCAGATTGGCAAAGACAAGAGAAGAATGATAACACCTAGTGCTGGTGAGGAGAGCTGGTGGGAGTATCCACTGTTCCATTCCTTCTGGAGGGCAATTTGGTCCCAGGCCTCGAATGTAGATGGGCTGTTTCCTTTTGAGTCAGCAGTTCTAGGAATGATTCCTAAAGGAAGGATCAGACAAGAAGGAAACCATGCATGTGCGAGGAAGCTGATCCCAGCTTTGTTTCTAACAGTGGGACATTAGGAACCACAAACATATTAAAAAAGAGCGAAGCAAATAAATTACCAAGCATTTGTGTACCAGTCAACAGGACGCAGACAAATCCAGACATGTGATGCGGACGCTGCAAGTGTTATGCAGCTTTATAGTGACTAGCATGATGGGTGTTTAAGATATATTGCTAAGTACCCAAAGCAGCTTGGAATCGGCATATTTGATGTGAATGATGAATTTAAAATATGCAGAGAGGGGCCCCTGAGTGGCTCAGTTGGTTAAGCAATTGCCTTCAGCTCGGGTCTTGATTCTGGAGTCCTGGAATCGAGTCCCACATCTGGCTCCCTGCTCAGCAGGGAGTCTACTTCTCCCCCTGACCCTCCACTTCTCGTGCTTTCTCTCTCTCTCAAATAAATAAATAAAATCTTTAAAAAAAATTAATTTAAAAATATGCATAGAGATAGAAGCTGAGGATCTAATGCAGAGCATGGCTGTAGCTAATAACACAGTATTGCATGCTTGAAAGTTGCTGAAAATAGCTCTTCAGCGTTCTCACCACATACACACAATGTGAGGGGCAAGATGTGTTCTTTATCTTGGTCTTGGTGACCAGTCTCTGATGTACATGTATACCAAATCATCATGTTGTATACTTGGAACCTACACTGTTGTATTTGTCAATTACTCTTCAATAAAGTTTAAAAATATGCATATGCATAGGCAGAGAGAAAGCTGGAGATCTTTATGGCATACTACTCAAGATAGGGGTTTTAAGGCAGTGGTGATACTAACATGATTAATAACATGATTTTATGTTTCCCTTTTGCACTTTAATGAATTATCTGAAAAGCTTTTGTAGAATGAGCATGAATTACATATTTATGTTTAAGTGTTTGGGGTATTGTCCCAGATGACCTCCAAGGTCCTTCCCTCTCCACCCTGCTGAACTTTCCCCTCCCCACCCCAATATTTTCCTCTCTGAGCTCCTGGGGCAGTTAAAACCCGAGTTCCGGAGTTCTGCTCAAGGTAGGAGTTCAATAAAGCCTATCATTAAAGATCGTGTTGTTGGTGATTCTGTCATGTGTTTTTTCTCCCGCAGCTTTGTGAATTCAAATCGATCCTAAGTTATTTGGCACCAAGCACTATGAGTTTTTTTTTTTTTTAATGGGCTATTATTCATATACTTCTGCATACCCACAAGACAACACATGGCCCTTTGTGGACTGTTTTGGGTGTAGACAGGTTATGGAGGGAAAAGACCATTTTGGATTTTGATGGCATTTTCAAATGGGGTTTGAAAACTGGGAGTAGGGTTAATGCCAAGCACCTCATAATGATCAGAACTGTAGAGATTTATAGATGGAGAGCCAACAACCGCTCAGTCCTGGGATCCTTCTCTTCCCCCCTTTCTTTCTTTCTTTCTTCTTTTTTTTTAAAGATTTTATTTATTTATTTGACAGAGAGAGAAAGCAATCACAAGTAGACAGAGATGCAGGCAGAGAGAGAGGGGGAAGCAGGCTCCCTGCCAAGCAGAGAGCCTGATGCATGATTCGGTCCCAGTACCCTGAGATCATGACCTGAGCTGAAGGCAGAGTCTTAACCCACTGAGCCACCCAGGCGCCCCATCTTCCCTCCTTTCTGAGAGTTAACGCAGAAGCTGTTTTTGCCCTGCTTGGGAAACCTGGTCTTGTGAAAAGTTGAATGTCTGTTTGGCTCTGCTTGCAGTACCAACCTCTCATTCTAGGGGCAGGGAGAGACAGCAGGCACGGCATCACCCTGGAGCATAATTCAGGGGTCAAATCTGGGAACCAACGATCTGCATTTCAAATTGCTCCCTCTCCATTGATAAGCCAACTGAAATGAAAACTTTAGTTGTAAGTAAGCGTACCTGGGAGAAAGAGAAAACAGAAGACGAAAATGTAAGAGGAAATGAAGAATCAATGGAGGCTGCACCAACTTGCATTCCCACCAATGTTTATAGCAGCAATGGCCACGGTCACCAAACTGTGGAAAGAACCAAGATGCCCTTCAACGGATGAATGGATAAGGAAGATGTGGTCCATATACACTATGGAGTATTATGCCTCCATCAGAAAGGACGAATACCCAACTTTTGTAGCAACATGGATGGGACTGGAAGAGATTATGCTGAGTGAAATAAGTCAAGCAGAGAGAGTCAATTATCATATGGTTTCACTTATTTGTGGAGCATAACAAATAGCATGGAGGACATGGGGAGTTAGGAGAAGGAAGTGGGGTAAATTGGAAGGGGAGGTGAACCATGAGAGACTATGGACTCTGAAAAACAATCTGAGGGGTTTGAAGTGGCGGGGGGGGGGTGGGAGGTTGGGGTACCAGGTGGTGGGTATTATAGAGGGCACAGATTGCATGGAGCACTGGGTGTGGTGAAAAAATAATGATACTGTTATGCTGAAAATAAATAAATTAAAAAAAAAATCAACGGAGGAAGGATTTTGGTAAGTTTGGAAGAAAAATGGTTGAGGAACTTCTGCAGATACTATCTGTGAAAGCAGCTGTAAAGAATCTTGTAAGGATTTTTGTAAAGATTTTTGGAAGCCTTGGACTGTGTTCTCCTTACCATGCTTTATGGAGATTTTGGGACCCTGGGAAGGGCAAAGATGAGAAGTCAGAAAGCCTGGGTGGAGGTCTAGCTCTGTCACTAACTAACTGTGACTCTGACTCCGTGCAACCCCTCTGGGACTACCTTGACAACATGGGCATGAGACAGGATATCAGAAGTTTCCTACCAGCTGTAAAGTCCATGTCTTACAAGTTCCAAGAGCACTACTTCTAGAGAGGGATGGGCAGGATTTGTTTGCGGCTGCCGTATTGCAAATATACCCACCTGTTCCCATTTTCCACTTGCCTTGTTTCTAGCCTTTGCCCTAACCCATGACCATCAGAAGTCATTCTCATAGTTTTTCACAGAAGATGGACCCTGCTCCCGTGAAAACAATGATGAATATAATTGTCTTTGCTTAAAATCTGGGCTAAGAGGTTGCCCTAAAATTTTCAGTCACATTATAGAAATCACAGGATTCCAAATCTTTACTGATAGTTTAGGTTTGGTAGATCTTGAACTTCTTTTTTTTTTTTTTTAAAGATTTTATTTATTCATTTGACAGAGAGAGATCACAAGTAGGCAGAGAGACAGGCAGAGAGAGAGAGGAAGGGAAGCAGGCTCCTGCTGAGCAGAAAGCCCAACGGGGGACTCCATCCCAGGACCCTGAGATCATGACCTAAGCCGAAGGCAGTGGCTTAACAC
Source organism: Mustela erminea (assembly GCF_009829155.1). NCBI lineage: Eukaryota > Metazoa > Chordata > Mammalia > Carnivora > Mustelidae > Mustela > Mustela erminea. The sequence goes on from NC_045629.1 coordinate 52,382,999, forward strand.
ACTGAGCCACCCAGGCGCCCGGTAGATCTTGAACTTCTTACCTAATTTCCCAAATCTCTGTAGGAAATCTGTGTGAGACTTGGCTCTGATTAGGTGACACATGTTATCCAATTGATGTTAGCTCTCAGGGTGAGAGTAAAACAACAGTATGGAGCCTCATTATATTTTATCTATATCTATATCTATATCTATATCTATATCTATATCTATATCTATATCTATATATCTATATCATTCTGAGCTATATCATGTATATAGCTAAGGTATAAAATGCATTAAATACATTGATCATAAATATACAATTGGGTATATAACTTATGTACACACCTCTGTAATCACCATCCAGATGGAGATATGGAACATTTATTCATGTTCTACAAACCGATTACTTTCTCCACCACTCCTCCCCCCAAAGGTCAACTATTTGACCACTATATACAAGGGGCCACCAGAGACTTCTTGACATAAAATATATGTTGTCTGAATGCTATATGTACTGTTATATGTGACACGTACTCTATGCTTTTATTCAGATGACTTTAAACTCATGTTCAGTTTTCCCAGCCTCTTTGATCAGGTGCCACAGAGTTAGGGAATCGATGGCGGAATCTAGAGAGGCAATCAGACTCTATGGAAAACAGATGAACAAGCTCAGAAGCAAACCACAGTCATTGTGAAAAGGGGCTAAATTGTTCCCGAGGTTACTCTTTAAAAAGGCATAATAAGAGGAAACATCTCACTTCTGAACAATGTACCACGTAAATGGCCTAATTCACTAGACTCCCAGGCCTGCCGAGAAATGCAAACAAACAATCTGCTATTCGGCATAGCGTCACTAGATGGGGATCTTGAGTCAATCATCGCTTGCTGGTTTTCTTTATCTCAGATTTTCTTTATTTGAATCTGTTTTACTAAGGGTCGGAATACACATAATACAAGTTTACAGTTTTGGCATTTCACGTTTTTGTTTTGTTTTGTTTTGTTTTGTTTTGTTTGTTTTTTGGTTTTTGGTTTTTTTTGTTTGTTTGTTTGTGTTTGTTTTTTGCTGAACTTTTTGGGGATGGCAATTTGGAGTAAAATGGATTTAATTTTCAATGTATTAGCTTAATTAATTTGCATCCGGGGTCCCAGGGAGGAGCACGTACCCCTGACGTGCAGGCTGCGTGCTTTTCATCTGGTGGTTATCTCTGGCAGAAGCTACCAGTGTTTATTCACATTGTCCCCACAGGGTGTGGCTGGTGGGGAAGACTGTCATTATACTTTATAACTGATTAAAAGAGGAAATCCTCACTAGAAATTGCTCTCCAGCAGCCAACAAGTGAACCCAACTGTTTTATTTCCGTAGAATAAGCAGTTTCGATCTCTTTATTCATAAAACTGTAGCAGTGAAAGCTAATGCTGTCTGTCTTTCTTTACGCACCATGAAATTCCAAAGTGATTTTTATATTTTGTCACATTTTGACCTCATAGAAGAATCTAGATGTAGGAAGGAAAAACCTTTGCTTTCTCTTTTATTTGTCAAGGCAGTCCTGCCATTCAGGAATAAAATCCTCAGTTCGCTGAGAGCAGGGACTAAAGCAGCTTGTCCTCACGTGGGAGTTAGTGTTCGAGAAAACTCAGGAGCTGGACAGTTTGGCCTGTGCCATGCTGACCTTCTTTCTAGGGACAATGTGGTCATTTAGCTTTGGCTGCTATCTGAAATGAGTTTGAGTGTCTCAGCTCATTTCATAAGAAACACAAATAAAGCCCACATAATAAAGCACGCGGTTTGGGATTTTTGCCAGTCTCTGTTCGGAAGGTGCCCAGAACCACATTTCTGAAAAGTAAATTTCTGTTCCACGTAGATAGAGACGCTTGTATTTTCAGATGGGTCCACTTGGAGGGCAAGGAAGGAAGAAAGAGAAAAGAAAACTGGAAACGGGGTGGCATCGTGCTGGAGGAGATGACGCCGATGACCCAGGCTGGAGGCCCCACGGTCCCAAGGACCCCACACTCAAGCTGGGGGCACGTCTGAACCCGTGGGATTTAAAGTCTCTGGCAGAGGCTGTGGCTGCCCTCCTATTTCATCTTTTTGCTCTCCAGCTTCTTCAAAGCGGCACAATAAAGAATCTTTGGACTTCACTTCTTATGGCCTCTACCTGTCCCTGTCATAGCTCAAAGGCTCACTGTTTGGGGGTGGGGGTTGCGTCCGCCCTGCCCATCCCCACCCCCCTTCCCCCAGGAATGGGCTCCAGGGGCTGGTTGGGGCGAAAGAAGGGGTTTTGTCATTTGGGTAGAACTCGGAACAGAATTTTCTAAGTCTGAGGAGTTAGCAAAAATTGCCTCAGGTTTCAAATTCAGAGGAGTCGTTTCATTTAGGGAAGATATGACTTCCCTTAAATTTCTTTTTCTTAAAAGTAAACCATGTTCAGTAGAGAGAAGAATTCTAGTAAATGCAGATAGTTCCCCCTTCCCCTCCAATTAAAAATCATCCATATTTCTCCCACATAAATATAAACTATTAATGTCTGCCTTTCTGTGTCCCCTTTAATCAAAGTCCTGTGGATATGAACTTATGTAAATGTCTTACTAAAATAAGAGTCATTTGATAAAAACTACTTTATGACTTCTGTTTTCACAAAATGCTATATCGTATCTTTCCATATATTACTAAGCATTTATAGTACATGTTTAATTTACCTCACAGGCTGCCTTGAATTCTATTATAAACAATCCCTCCTTGTTGAACAGTAAACTCTCCCCCTCCAATTTTATTGATGATGCAAACAAAACAGTGATTAACTTTCAAAGTTGATTTTTACTGCATATTCTAACTTTCAAATATATCCGATTCGGAAGTATTTGACTACTGAGGGTTCCTTCCAATATGAGAAACTCTGCTTTTTACAGGAAGACAAAAAACCTAAGTCAATGTTCATAAAAATATAACTTTTTCATCTTCCCATATATATTAAATTATATTAAAATACTCCCCACATAATTTACATGAATTATATATATATATGTATATATACACACCTTAATACTCCCACAAGGTACCCCCTTTTAATGCAATGGAAAATGGTTACTTTAATTCTTAGGGTCGATTCTTTGTGGGTAAATGGCAACCCCCCCAACCCCCCCCAAAAACGTTAGGAATACAAGATGCATGAAAAATGTTTTAAAGTCTTTATTGGTCTTGAAATGATGAGAGTTTATATAATTAATCATGAGGGGATGTTTTTAGTCACAGAAATGATCATTAGTATCGCACTAGAGTTAAGTAATCTTTATAGCAATATAAAAATGCCATTTCACCCTTAGATCTTACCGAGATTTTGTCTCTCTTTTATGCTCTCTGGCATTACAACACTCAGTAATTGAATGCTACTTAATAATGAGGGTGGGTAATGAAACCATCTAAGCTAATGTGTCCATGGAAATTTCTGAAGCACATACCCCAAACATCACCACAGTATGTTGTGTTAGCCCAAAGCCCAAAGAGAAATTAAGTGCTATCACGGTGGTGTTTAAAAAATTACCCCCACTTTTAAAATTAATAGCCTTTGTTCTTCTTCTTCATCTTCTTTTTTTTAAATGATGTTTTAAGATGCAAATTCTGTAGTTCAGCCTGGGCTGGCTCACATTTTCATCAGTCGTGTTGGTGGGGGCCGTCATACATGCTAACTCTCCTTCCTAAATTATAAGAATGTGTGTGGTGAGTTTTTTGATAAACAGATGGCTCATATTTGATCCATTCTGACAAAGAGGCAATAATACAGACAATTAGCGAGTTCCATTTGCTCACATGAGAATATAGGTCAACAGTCAGTGGTGTAGCCTCTGGAGTGAGAGCGACTTTGCTTGCGTCTGGGGGCTGCCATTCCCTTGCTGTTTGACTGCGGGTGGGGAGAGGGGATTGGTTACCCGCAGAGGGTGTTTCACCTGAGAAATGAGGAAATCAAAAATGTTGTGGAAATTAAGTGAGGAAAAGCAACACGTGTACCTTTGTACCTCTCACAATAAAGAAGTTCTGTTACGTTTTAACCTGTTCTTGAAGAAGATGGCTAACTGTCTCCAAATGTTCAATGGAGTGAAATTATACTTTGTTTCGACCCCCAAACAAGAAGCCTACCAGTGAGGGTTGTTGCAGAGTTTTCAGCCTATTTGGTTAGAAATAATTGTGTCATCATTGTCTGACTAAAATCCCTCAAGAATTTACTTCAAAGACATTTACATTTCTAGAAACAAAAGCGCACAACTGTGGTGTAGATGTTTTGACTTTTCTCTGATCTGTTCAGTGAAATGAGCCTTCAATTGAGATACATGTCTTCTTATCACAAATGTGTTCTCATAATGGCTTTTAGCAAATGTAACTTATTGAAAATAGGAAAAGCTGCCTAAAGTATCATTTAATGAAACACCTTTAAATTTAAAAAAGCAAGAATATCTCTTGTGCCTTCGAAATGGAACTTAATTGGTTCTAAACATGAACAGTTGGATTTTGATCTCAGCATATAAAAAAAAAGTTTGATTTTGACTATAAGACTGGTTTAAAATTTAACTGCAAGTAATTGATTTGTAAAATTTCAAAAGCAAGTCTTTAATCTTTTACTAAAGTATTAATAAGTTAATAACCTTATTTCATTGAATTTGCTCTTTTGTTATATAAGTCCAGCTCCTTGAGTAGGTCCTTGTTCATTCAAAATATATGCTCTTATTTTTTGAAATGTCGATCTTGCTGTGTAAGAAAATGAATCTGTAGCATCTTTTCTTAGTTGCAGTTTTCCATTAAAATTTACCTTGAAGTTACAGTGAGATGGGGGCAGGAGAGAGAGTGACCAAGAAAAGATTTCTTAACCTCATACTCACATGGGCTCTGAATTTAGCAAATCTGGTTTTTAAGAAGTAAATTCCAATTTTCTTTAATCTTTACTGACAACCGATACAGTTGGATAGAAGAGCATCAAATTCCTTTCTTTATACATTTTTGAAAGGGTTCCTTTTATGACCATCACATAGAAAAGAATATAAATCATGTCTTCCCCCTAATAAATAGACTTCTCCATTCAGTTTTGTGTGGGAAACAGTTTATACAAAAGTTTTCTGTTTTTATACCTTAATTATTAACTTTTTCTCAGAATTAGTCCTATACCACTTCTCAAATATTGACATCATCCCTTTTAAGTTTGGGAGGATTGTTGTTTTACTTAAAGAAAATAATTTTTTAGAAGTTGAGTTACATCTGTTCGGCCTCAACTGTTACAAGACTGGCATATTTAAATGCTGCAATGATGGGAAAAAGCGTAGATCAATTGTCTTCCCATTTGAGATCAATAAGCTAACCGATTTAATAGGAAAAACAAAAACAGATGAAGCTTTCATAATTTGAGTCTGTCAATGATGACTCTCTGAATCTGCACATGAATGGGAATAGCTAGGTTTAGTAATTCACGAGAAGTCACTCTTCCGTCAGCTTTTAAAAATATATAGACCCCTGCGGTGTTTTAAGGTAACTCTATCCTCACAGCCCTATTATAGGGTGGTCAACAAAGATTCCTGAGCACATATTTTATCATTCGATTCTAGATCTTTTTAAAAAAGTGTATTTCCTTCTTAAAATTCAAGCCTTTGGACATCAAACCTTCCAATAATTCATGACATGTTTAGGTGGTGACTCTGACTCTGGGACAGTTGAGAGGATGAGCTATTTATTTTCTTTATTTGCTTGTATGTCATCTAACTCCACGAAAAGGTAAGGTATATGCTAGCAAACTTGCATATTTTATTCAGCAATGTAGCCTTAGTGCCTAGAAGGGAATTTGGCCCATAGTATGGCCTCAATAAATGTTCATGGAATGAAGACGTCAATTGAAAAAAAAGAAACGAATCTGTCCAGAGAGGAAGGTACAGCAATGGAGAGGCAATGCTGAGTTTCAACCACAGCAGACAAGGAAATCTCAGTTTTTCTAGCCCCGAAAGTGCAGAGGTGTGTGTGAGTGACGGTGCCAAGTTGAAACCATGCGGGGAGTGCCATTTGGTTGTCTAGTTCCTTCTTCTGTCAGCCCACGGTGACTGCAGTGTCTAGCTGCTTCCTATCTCCTCTGCTTCTTAGCCCCACAAGGATTCCTTCCTCTCTCAGTTGCCCCCTACATGTGTCAACACGAAGGCTGAGCTTTCCGGATAATGAGCAGAACATGATGTGGTTGAGAACTTGGATGGGCTGCAGACATCTTCGGGCATCAGCTCAGGATCTGCCCCCTTGATGTGCTCCTTGGTCTAACTCAGCCTCATGTTCCCCATCTGTGTGTCTGTGTTCATAATAGTTGTGCCTATCTTGTTGGCTTGCTGAAGGATGAATGAGAAGATGCCTTGTATGAGTACCAGATGATAAAGGCATTGTGTGAGGGGCTCGTTGCTTTCAAGAAGCAAAACTTCATGTAGAGGGACCATGAATGAATGCACTTAGCATGGGATTGGCTGGGGAGAAGCCTTTGACCATGTGTGAGCTTCTTCTCCCACGTATGTCTTTCCATTTTCCCAGTGTTGAGAAACAGAAGAGGAGTATGGAGCAAAGGAGATGGGAAATGGAAAAACTCTGACCCTAACAAAGGATTTGGAGTGAAGGTTAGTTCCAGATTGAGCAGCATCTCTGGGCCTGCGTTCTCCGGGCCCTGAGACAAGCCAGATGTGTGTGACTTCCAACACCAAAGTGATCTACAGGCAATAAGCCTTTTTTCATCTGGCCATTAAAATTCTTTCAATGATATTATTGTGGTCATTTCAGTTTCACTATTACAGAAGACATATCTTCCTGGATTTTCTTTCCCCTTTCAAGTTGATTTTAAAAAGGTTCGAAGAGCACTTGCCATCAGGTAGCCAGGTTGGGTTTGTGAGGCCGGTGCTTAGTGGGCTGTTTATGTCTTTTCCGTTATGAGAGTACATTGCTGGGGAGAGGGCCGTGGTGTTTCGTATGTGGTCTCGGCGTTCAACCGGCCAACTTCACCATGGGTGAGGGTAAGCCGTTCATCTTCCGACAGAAAGAAATAGAAACAGTTTGACAGGCTTTTCCCCACTTAACTATTAATAATCCATTTGAAGACAAATAAAACATCTTATTAAAATACCTACACATAAACATAGGCTGAGGCTACTAATTTTCCTGTATAGAATATGCAATTAGAACAAGATAATAAAGAAAATAAGCACCTAATTACAATCTGATGCCTTTATCATTAACCTTCAAATGTTATGAATGTTAATTCTTTGCCTTGCTTCCTTCCTTTTGTAACTTTAAACAAAGATGGACGCATCCAGGCTATTCCTTTTCCTGACATCCTCTGCCTCTTCCTAGGTACCAACTCCTCAACTTTTAGAATTCAAATATTCTTATCTTTCTAGAAGCCTAATGCTTTCTTCTGCCTCTTTGCCATCCCACTTTTGGATATGTTATTCGCTCAGTCAGGAAAGCCCTTCCTCAGTCACCCCGGATATTGAGATTTGGTTCCAACAACCTCTCTCTTATAAGGGAGGAGAACTCTTTAAAAATGAGTTTTATTTTTGTGGGAGTTCCTATTAATCACCTTGTCTTTCCAATTCTGTGTTTACATGTCTTTCTCCCCATCCAGCAGGACCTAATCTTTTCAAGAACTTAGCCTTGGGGTGGGGTTTATTTTTGTTTGTTTGTTTGTTTTGCAACATTACAGTTTTATTGTGATATAAACCGCATACCATGTGATTTTGCCCATTTAATGTGTATAATTCAATGGTTTTTAGTATTTCATAGTGTTGTACAACCATAACCGCAATCGATTTTAGAACGTTTCCATCACTCCCAGGAAAAAACCCTGTGCCTATGGACAGTCATTCCTTTTTACTCCCAGCTGCCCCTACCTTCACCAGAGGGAACCACAAATCTACTTTCTATCTCTAGAGATCTGCATAAAGCAAATGGTATTTATATCTCTGACTTTTTATATAAATACCATTTGCTTTTAAACTGCACTACGCATAATTAGAAGCTACGAAAGTTCATTAAATGCCAGATTCAAAAATGCATCCCTAAATATTTTGCCTTAACACAGGAGAGAAGCCCCCTGGACTGAGTCCTATCATTTTAATTATGGAGTAATACGGATACCAGAACATCATAGAGTTAACGTAATAAGGAACACTTTACCTTCCCTTTCAGGGAATTACTATCAGTAACAGCATACCAGAAGGCAAAGTTAACTTGCCTCGTCTCTCATATTTTAGGAACTCAGTTCTGTTCAATTTGGATAAAATTCTGGAAGAAATAATGCCACCTCTTAGTATTATGTGCAAGCCACTTGCCTTTCCTTGTCATAACTGAATGCTGACATAAATCTTTTTTTAATAAAATGAACTATTAAAATTATTTCTTTCCTGAATGATGGCTGAAACAGATGTATTTTAATCTACAGGGCATAGAAAATGAAATTTACATGTCACTGAGGTCTCTCTAGTTAATAAATGTTTTAAATAGAAAGAAAGCACTAAGCTAAATAAATATGAAACTATGCTGCTTTGCATTGGATTAAAAAAGTAAAATTAGAAGTCTTTTGCTCCTCCAAAGAACTGAAGTATAAGGAGAAGGTATCTTCAACACTATCAAGTACCAATGTTTTAGAATCTCATGGAGATGCTGCCTCGCTATTCTTCTTTAAAAACAAACAAACAGACAAAACAAAAAACAAAAACCTGCAGCATGTCGTTCAAAATATTCCCTCTGCCTTTCTAACTTGATTGCTGTCCCTGGCTTGTAAGTATTCAACCTGACTGTTTTCACTAATACTCTAACATTTTCTCTCCTTTTGTGTGCTGGTGAGCTAAAATAAATGGATTCCATGTAGGGCTTGGCTCTAAAATTTCCCAAAGTTTTGTTGTTGTTGTTTGTTGTTGTTAGATATCATAAGGTTTATCTGCATTTTGCTTATTACTGTCAGAAAATGTCCATGATTAAAAATGAGGAAATTGGAACTGCCCTTTAAAATGCTTGGCAGATAACTTTTTTTTCCTTTAAAACACGTATACAAACCACACACACACACACACACAGATGCACACACGCACACACATCCCAAACTTTTCCTGGGTGCTCTGAACTGTTGCTAGACTAGATAAGGGTAAAATGGCTGAGTTTTCCCAAATTGCTTGCATGGAAAAGCTTCAAATCACTTTCATGGACAGGCAGTCGAGACACGAAGTGCCATGAATCCATCTCCCACCTTCCCTGAGACGTATCCCGGTAGAATCAACCTTGGAAAAATAAAATGGCCGCTGGGATGACCTGACTTGTACCCTGAACACAACAATGCCTTGAAAGCTACTCTTTTCATTGTAGTCAGTGGGCTGAAAATACAAGAGTTCCATTCCAAATTCACTTCTCTATAGTTAAAAATTGTGGTAAAAGTCATTTTTCAAGAAAGTATTTATAAGAAGGGCTCAGGTGCTACCCCCGTCTGATTAAAATGGGCTGTGGGCCCCCTCTCCCCTGCTTTTAAATTGCAACAAGACAGACTCTGATATGATGCACAGATTTTTTTTTTTTTAACAACAAACTGAGTTTTAGAATTATAATTTAGAGTGTATTGGATGTATCACCAAAAGACAGGGTGGTTGTGCAATTGTAAGGGAGTATTGTATTGTTGCTAGTCTGAGTAAATCTAAATCTTTTCAAGCTTTGGTTGAGTGGGTTAATTCCAGGACCTGAATTACAAGTGCAATTTGAATTACATTGCAAACGCTGAACTTCCTTCACTTTCGCGAAGTGCTTTCTTTTCCCCTTCTCAGACTTATGAATTCTAGCTATTTTGATGGTTTTCAAATGTTGAAATATTTCAGTTAGCTGTAAAAAATAGCAGTTCCAACCAGAAATGGAGGAAAAGATTTTTCCCCTTTGCCCCTTTGTTTATTAATTCCCCCCTCTCTCTCTCTTTCTTTCCCAGCTTGCCTCTATTTTGTGAAATCTCCACTTCTAACATCATTTTAAGCCTTTAAAATTGTAGCAACCCTGAACTATTCCAGGCAGGACAACATTAACCCTTTGATTCTAGCATATGTTGTAGAAAGAGCGCCGCAAACATTAAGAATGGCCCCGGGCTTCACGTTGGTGGTGATGGTGGGGTGGACGACGACAAATGAACAGGTAAGAAATTAATATATGATATAAATTGGGATTTCTGATTTGGAGATTTTCCCAAGCATCAACAAACACGGATAAATATGGTCTCTCTGAAACCCTGTGAGGTAGAGCCATAGAACGGCACTGATTTTATGGACAAAGAACAAAGAGGTGGAATGGATCTCTCAGAGTTGACTTCCTGTCTTCCAGCTAATTCTCACCATGGTCCTCTGTGCGGAGGATGGAAAAGTCCCCCCAAGAGGAAACAATAGGACTGGCTGGGGTGGGACCCAGGGTTTCTGCCACAATGCTAGAGATAATGTCAGGCATTTTAACAGTCAGGAGAGGTGGTCGACAAACTGCCTGGTAATTATTTAAGAACATAGCAATTTATTTGTAGCATAAAGTCTACGATCAAGCTGCTCAGGCATGACACTATAGCTTTCAGACTGTGGAGGCATTCATCTCCCTGTCTTCACAAAGGAAGTCTGATTGAATAATTATCGTCAGAAGACAAGAAAATACAGGTTCATATTGGGAGTTCACAAGCTTGACAAATTTTTAAAGAGGACCTGTAAATGGGTACTAACATGGTAGAAAATTGCAGTAATCAAGGCTTTCAGCAAAGAGCTAGAAATGAGTGATCAATCTAGAACATCGTATACTGTGGTGACAGCGTGTTATGGGGGCTTTGTTCATCGGTGCCTACATTCCCCTCTCTTCCACTGCAGCACCTTTCCTGCAGGGGACCTGGATGAGGCCGCCACTCATTTACTGAGGACCAGAGAGGACACTAGGAGACCCCGCAGGGAACCCAGGACCCTTGTCTGTCCTCACTTAAGAGATGATCACTGCAAGCAACACCACGGCGATTTTCTCTGGCTTGCACATTATGGCTTTTTCTTTCATTTCTCTTGTTTTTTTTTTTCCAACATCATCATTTAACTCAGGCAGATTTATCCAGTCAAACCTTAGGCAACTAACAAAATGTTCCATTGCAACCACTGAATATTTCCAGGAGATGCTAGTTAAATTGGAAAAAAGAGAGTGAAATATATTGTTTTCAGCTTTCACAAATATTTAAACAGCACACTATGCTCTTCTCCAAAAGCGAAAGGGAAAAATGGCTTTGAGAAAAACTATGCCAAAGATCAGGGATAAAAATAGCATGGAATTTCATTTTCAAAAAAATCACTCAATGTTTTCCCTCCCAAATCTATATTTTATAAAAATTCTTGCTTTGTTTATTCTTTGAATAATTTCTGTGTTACACATAAGTAACAGCAAATACTACTTCACGTGTATTTATTATATATTTCCACAAATCTATAACCTAGAATATCCCAAACTGTCGTCCAGTTCATCCAAGCAAAGTGGAAATTTTTCAGTTGGAAAACTTGAGAAAGTGTCCAAGCATTTGTGTTGTCTATTAACTAAAATGTAGTCCAAATGCAGAATCTTATATTGATGGAAAATACAGTGTGACATTTGTTCCTCTTCCGTTTTCTTTCTATTTTAGGAAAATAGCATTTTAAGGATAGGAATGATGCAATATTCAGGCAGTAACTTTGAAAACAAAGTCAAAGGTTGTAAAATTTAACGTTCTCATAACAGCAGTAACTTATCCAGGTTGTACGTATAGTACATTAAGGGATCGCATTTTGCTGTCTTCCATGTAATTGGAAATATTCTATATGTACAATTTGAGTGAGTTAATGTTTCTAGGAGAACCTTAACTTTTGCATTTCTTGACTTTTTTATGTTTGAATTTGTAGCTTTAACATTTGCATTAACATAGTTATTTGCATTTCATTACAGCTGAAGTTAGCATATTCCAGAACTAAAGTCATAAGTGAGTGTTTACTTAAAGATCTCTTTAAACGAAAATATTCAACTTTTTTTTTTTTTTGGTGTACATATTTATGGTTGAAAGGTATACTAGTTGAAAACTGTGATTTTGCGTGTGTGTGTGCTAACTTAAGTCTAACAATTTTTGTGCATGGTACGTGCCCAAGAATTTGGCAACAATTGAATAGGTGAGTAAATGAGCAATTGTTACAACAGTTTAGCAGCAATACAAAAATAGAAAATAGTGGCAATAAGATCAGTGGATTGTTTGAATTAGAAGCAATTCTCAGGAAACTTGTCCTTAAAAGGGAAGAATGTCTTAGCCTTTTCTAATATCCTGTTATTGGTTCTTGCTGTGTTGTTTTAAATATTCTGCAGTTGAAAGGAAGAATCCTATTTCTCCAGTTTTGCATATAAAGAAAACAAGTTCCTAAGAGATCATACGTTTATTTCAAAGAGAAAAAAAGGGGAGGGTATGCTACATTGAAAAAAAAATTGGAAATCCAATTGTATCTTGAGTTTTGAAAGTCTATATGAAGATCTAGATAAAGACAAATGTAAAATGGAAGGGAGAAAGAATGAAACTGTTATTCTAATTATGAAGAAATATTTAGCATAGAAATCCCTTCTTTACACTGTAGACTCTATGCAGGTGGGAGTTGCCTTGTTTTTATGTCCTAGCGTCTAGGACAGGCTAGGGACATTTTCACTTTTCTTCTCAGTAACACAGTTAATACAAAAGCATAGCCAATTGCATGACTCTATGTACTTCAGAATGTATTAACCAAAAGTTCTGTTTTCAGGAGCATGACTACTACTTAAGAGCAGAGTGAAATCAACTCTGTTCTGTCTTAGATCATGCTCCTTTATAGGGAGCATTGATTCATTGTAGGGAATCCAATGTTGCCACCCTAAAATACGCCCCTTCAGCATGTTGATTATTTGAAGCTGGCTATTTCTAAGAAACAGCAGACACAGGGCAAGATCTGGAAACCAAGTAGAAGTTATCCTTTTGTAAGATTCCTTTACAGCTTATAAGGGGAAATCTCCATTTGCAAGCCTGTGTCCCTCAGGAGGCGGGGGAGGGCTCTAAACTTCTAGGAACTGTTACCAATGGAAGGGGCATAGACTTAAATCTGTGTAACTACCCTAAACGTACTTGAGCTTCTTCTGGTTACTTTCTGGTTCCCTTCCATAACTGACTCCCCCGACTCCCAACAGTTATTATTATTACTATTTCAGTTGTCTTAGGCTGAAATGGTATTTCAGGGGTGGCTTCAGCCATTTCAGGGGGTTGCTCAGTTTTCCTGGGTCTCTCTCTTGTACAGGAAGGAGGTTTGCATGTTATTAAACTCTTGTTTTCTCTTTTTTCTGTGACTCTGTCTCATGCCATTTTGATTCTTAGACCAGGAGAAGAGTTTTGAAGAGTATGAAAATTTTTTTCCTTCACAAATATATACAAAATGTTTTTAGGTATTTGTAAAAATCATGCATCAAGAAATGTTTTAAGAGTTATTATGTATCTATAATAAGGATATTTTTCTCAACCAAAAGTTGGTTTGTTAAGAAAATCTGAGAAGGTACAAAACCTTTAACAAAATTTGAGTTTCACAAAACTCTGAGTGAATGAGAATTTCCTGTTCCCTTTAGTGGGTCTTTCTAGTTAGACTAAAAATGAAAGTGACATGAGATAGATTAACATGAGAAAATAAAATTTAATTTTGTACTATGAGGAACCCACACAGATATGGAAATTCCAAAGACAGACAAAATGAGATATATATGTCATTGTGAACTAAGGAGAAGGGGACAGGCTCTGGAACTTTAAAGGAAAAGAATGTAATTCACAGGAAAACAAAAAAGAGTAAATGGTTGGTCAACAAATCCGTTCTGGGACACTCTGAGACAATGGAGCATGGAGGTCTTAGATCAAGTAGATCTTGTCAGGTTCCTCCTTGTCTACCACACCTAGTTTATACCATAATGTACTTCTCTGTGGTGATAGGTCTCTTCCCAGAACATGTCCTCATTCTAAATTCTTCTCAGGCAGGTTGGGGGGAGATAAAGAGATTTTCCTGAATTTGCTAGGTTTCAATTACTTTTTACTTCAAAATGATCTCATACCGAACTGACTAGTCTTGGGTGGCTTGCCCTCGGTCCCTACAAAACCATATTAGAGATAAACATAGACACTATGCAGATTTAAGTTTTATTGGAGGGGAGGGGGGAACATAGGGAAGAAATAAATGTGAAAGAACCCAAGAGAATAAAAAGCAGCAAAGCACAATTATCTCTTTATGTAACAAATATTTACTGAGCACCTATTATGTGCCAGGTGCCTGAATGCTGGAGGTGCAGCAGTGAAGGAAACAAATCAAGTCCCCACTCTCATGAAATTTACCATCTAGTGGGTAAGACAGTGAGAAAAGAAAAGAAATACACGGCTAAGATTATTTCACGTAGAGGTGCCTGGGTGGCTCAGTGGGTTAAAGCCTCTGCTTTCGGCTCAGGTCATGATCCGAGGGTCCTGGGATCCAGCCCTGAATCGGGCTCTCTGCTCAGCGGGGAGCCTGCTTCCTCCTCCTCTCTGCCCACCTCTCTGTCTACTTGTGATCTCTGTCTGTCAAATAAATAAATAAAATCTTAAAAAAATTATTTCATGTAATTAAATGCTATAAATAAAATAAAACAAGGTTGAAGGGAACTATTTTAAATTGGGGAGTCAGGGGGAGGAGCAGCATTTTAGATTTGCTGATCAGGGGAGACCTCTCAGGAGGTCCCACTTGAGCTGCGACACCTGAAAAATGGAAGGGGAATGTACACCGACACATCATTATCACCCAAAGTCCATCGTTCACACTAGAGTTCACTTTTGTCATGGTAATTTCTATGGGTTTTGACAAACATATGATAACAGGTATGGACCATTATAGTACCATACAGAGTAGCTATAAAAATCTCTGCTCTGGTCTACTCATCCTTCCCTCTCCACAAATATCAAACAACTACAGATCTTTCACTGTCTCCAAAATTTTCTCCTTTCCAGAATGTTCCATAGTAGGAATCATACAGTGTGTAGTCTTCTTGCAGTACACAGGCTTCTTTTACTTAGTGGGATGCATTTAAGTTTCCTCCATGTCTTCTGATAGTTCATTTCTTTTTAGCGCTGACTAATATTCCACTGTCCGGGTGGGCCGCTGTTGACTCTGGCAATTTGTTTCTTCATTCAGCCAAGGTTGTGCCAGCCAGTATGGAACCCCACGGAGGATAAAGTGATTAGCTAAATAAATTTCGCCTGGGGAACTCACAGTCTGGTGGGGAAGATAGATGCCAAGTCATTAGTAAAAGGAATGAATGTAAAATTACAGATACGTGCTCTGAAGAACTGGAACACCTTTTTCTAGGTATTTGAAAAGAGAGCCTTGGAGTCAGGGAAGGATTTCCTGATAAAATGATACTTACTTGGAGTGGGATCTAGGAGAAAGTGAAGAAGAAGGCAGTGGGGAAGAGAAGAACATTCCAGACAAAAGAAGGAGCAGAAAGGGTGTCTGAGAGGCTAGAGCGCTGCTCTCAGTGAGAGGCAGGATACCTGACTGAGTGGGACCCTCTGGACTGGGGGAAGGTCCCACTGTCATCCCAGGAGGAGTGCGAAGGCTCTGATGGGTTCCAAGCAGAGAAATGTCATGGGCAGAGGGGTGTGCTGGAACAACAGAGGCTGGTGGGCCGACGAGAGCAGAAAGGAGACTTTTCCGCCGTCCGCACGGCAGCACCCGTGGCTTGACCACCAGTGGTGGGAAAGGAGGTGAGGAAGGAAAGCAGGTTGGAGAGTATTTTGCAAGTGAAAGTAAGTCAGAGGAGAAGTGAGGGGGGAGGGGAATGAAAGAAGTCTCCTGGGGTTCAGGCTGGAACATCAAGATGGACTGAGACCGGGACCACATGCTGAGGTTCAGGGTCGCCTATAAAATAATCTAGTCACCTTTCCCCACATTAGGAAAAATGGATCATGGGGCTGCTACCAGGTGTATGCAGGTTCTAGAACCAAAGGGGACAGATCCTTGCTCAAATTGTGAAGAGGAAAATTGTCAGGGACGGCTCTTAACAGAAGAACTGTGAGTAACAGAATTAGACACGGAATTCTTTTGCTTGTTTTGGAACTCAGTAACTGAGCAAAAGTTAGACTCATGCAGATTTCAGTAGAGCTTTACTTGGTTTTAAAATCAGCAAGATTTGTAAGAATAGCATCACATTTTCCTATAACTTTTTAAATAGATGATAGCCTATAATAAAATGAAAAAAATACTTATGAAAAGCAAATATCTATTTAGAAGGGTGTTCCATGATTTATTATTTGCATGGTTTATTTCCTATACTAATAAAAACACCCAACACCACTTATTAAATAAATATCCTTTTTATCGCCAGGACTATGCTGGTAAATGTCTGACAACTGGCTCTCCAGGGAAAGCAGAGAGCTCTGTTGGCGGCTTTTGCCAATTTCTTTCTCTGTGGTGTAAATTTTCCCATCGTGGCCAATTCAAACTACTGGGGTGACGTCACTGAACATAAAATTGGGAAGAGAGGTGCACAATCCTTTCCCAAGTCCTGTGAGTCAGCTCTGGCCCATCACTTACTAGAAAGTAAGAAACTTACCCGAGTTCACGGAGAGTAAGTGGCAGAGTGAGAATTTAAACTCTGGCAGAGACTCTGAAGCTAGGTGTTTAACTGCTATGCCATATACACCAAGAGTTGAGTCATAATGTTGAAAGGTTGATGCAAACCCAGGGCTCACTTTAAGTCCAACTTCTTTTAACAAGCAAAAAAACCAGAACCCCAAAAGGTTTTTATTGATTTCTTCAAGGTTCAAAAGCTCTTTCTTAGCAAAGCTGGGGCTATCCTGGTCACTGTCCTGGACTCTGCTGTAGCTGCTTGGTTCTTGCAAACCTCCTCTACAAAAACATTTAAATATTGGGGTGCCTGGGTGGCTCAGTGGGTTAAGCCTCTGCCTTCGGCTCAGGTCACGATCTCAGGGTCCTGGAATCGAGCCCCCCATTGGGCTTTCTGCTCAGCAGGGAGCTTTCTTCCCACTCTCTTCTCTCTGCCTACTTGTGATCTCTCTCTCTGTGTCAAATAAATAAATAAAATCTTTTTAAAAAGTTTGAATAATTTCTTTTATAGAAAAAGTGGGAGATGTTTTTCCTTTCACGTATTTGGAGTGAAAAATCTCATCATCTGGCAATGAGACTCAGCAAAGTCACCCTGCTTGCAAGCAATTTATTAACTGTGTACGAAATTCCTAAAGCACAAGCATCATAATAACCACCATAGCCACCATCATTTGTTTTGTATGTAATAGTTTATTTCACACACAGACAATACACTATGAAGACCTAAATGTGCTCCCAGTTGTATGTATCCTAAGATGTACGTGTTTGTGTGTACAACTGTAAAGTGACAAAGACTCATTGCCTAACTATTTCTATAACTAGTTGCATAACTAGTTCTGTATTTAGGGGCATGACTAAAAATCGAGCTATGTTTGGAGATTCCAAAAGCCCACACTTGAAGAAGCAGGTCCTATGCAATTCCAGCTCATTTTGGAGCCATGCAAATGACACAATTTGTTTTCATCTCAAATTTAGTAGTTTAAAAGTGAAGGAGAGGAGGAAAATGAATTATGGATTGAACATAAGCATGACAACAAAATTGCAGAACTTCTAGTGAAATCTCAAAACACACTTTGGCCAGGTTACCAACCCTCTGTAGATCAGGGAAAATAGCTACTCACCCCACAGCACTGTTGTTAGCAAAAATGGATCAGCAATGGTATTGCTATCTACAATAGCAATATGTAATTTCTAGAAAGATTCTGAATTTTAAGGAGACTCCAATTCGGAAAGTGATTAAAGATGAAACATTTTATTACTTATAAGAGGATACATAGTATGAAAGTCTGTGTTTACATAAACTTGACCAAACATTTTAAAAAACAAAGCAAACCCTGCTACATGTGGAGAAACATTTTATTTTCTCAATAATTAACAAGGGGAGACTTGCTATTTGTTGCTTCTTAAAAGATTTTATTTTTTCATCTTGTTCTTTAAATCAAATTATAACCTACGAGTATGGAAGTAAGAAGCATTCTAAGAGTTATATGTAAAAATTATTCAAGAAAAGTGACTTTTATTAAGGTAAATGGTTCATTACACTTTTGGGGGTTTAAATTTGGCCTATCAATGTTTTGATAGCACAGCAGGTAGACTTGTAATCTTAGGAAGAAAGAACTGCAAACTATTCTCTGTCTTTAAAATGTGCTAAGCACAGATTGGGCCTATGGAAATACGACACCCAAATTAACATGATATTGAAGGAAAGCGGGGGATAAAATGAAGATCTGAACTACATGCTTGAATGTTGTAGATGTTCTGAGGGAATCTTTGACCTTTTGTGGAGCCAGCACTTTAAGCCTGGGGACAAATAGTTGCATTTTTGACAGTCATGTGAAGATTACTCTGGGGATGGAGATGTGAGACCCTTTCTCTGTCAGAACTTAGAATTAAACCCACATCAAAAGCATTTTGAGAAGTGGAAGATCAGTGGGACATACTCAGTAAAAACCTCTTAATGAGCAGATAGACTGCTGTATAGCTTCTATGATGTGTGTCAACTTGGTCTTGACATAACCAATTCCCAGTTCTCTATGCAAGATAGAAGAAGGGTAACAAGGATAATTGAAACACACAGATAATCTGCAGGTCCCATTTTAACCCTCAATTGTAACTGACTGCCTTACAAGCCTTGCAGGAGACCCAGGGAAGAGTTAGGTCTCCTCTTCATGAGACTGGCTCATCAGCCTGTCCTGAAAGTGTTGGGAAACCATGAAATAAATAGAGGTTGTATCATTCAAGGGTCTGGCAGGAAACAAATGGTACACTCAGAGGGCAATTAAAAAGAGTTGAATGAAGAGACCACTTTCAAAGATGTGGGTAGGGTCAAGAGAAGCCAAATAGCTGAGGAAACATCCTGAGCTTAGCAATGACCAAGAGGTGTTTCCATCCCTGAGGATGAAGGAGGAAGAGGACAGAGTTGTGAGTAGAACCAAGCTGCTTGGCAGAGACCGTGGTCTTCCCTGCAGAAAGGTGCCCATGGGCAGCCAGAGCTCCATGGAGCAGGAGCCAGGGCAGTAAACACCAAACCTCTCTCTCCTCTTGTGCTCTGATCTCCTGCCAGTGCTTCCCACTGGCTAAACCCATCTGGAAGCCAGAAAGAAAGTAACGCTGTTGATGTGGTCTACAGATGTCAGCATCCTGGGGGCGCAGAGCAGGGTGGAGAAGGGTCACGAGTAAATCTAGAGGGACAAACAATATGGAGCCCAAAGGAGAGAAGGAAAATGATCTCGGAGAGGTCAACTAGTCATCGTTACCAGCGCCTGCATTTGAATGCAAGACTACAAACTTTAGAAGAGATACTTTCAGAAAGCCAGTCAAAACAGAATGTAAAAGAAAAGAATATTCTCTGGGCAATGTCCATCTACACTACATAACATGTAAGTATTGGGAATACAGTCTTTCATCCTTTAGAGACAGAGAGAGAGAATGAGAGAGAGAGAGAGAGATGTAGTAAGGGGAAAGCTGGTGCTCATTTTGCTGTTTAAATTTTGAGAATAGAAAATCTTAGCTGTGATTACATCAGCTTTTATCAACAGGGAGTCCTGAGGCATTCCTTGATGAAATCTAACACATGACCATTCCAAAGGCCAATGTGAAAAGCAGAAGTTTCTGTTGTCCCTTCTGAAATTCAGACCCAGCCTGCATAGGCACACTCCTATATTTCAGTGGCTCATGAGAGAGACAGGGTTACTTGTTTCATTATTTGCTCAAAAATATCCTAAAATGAGCCTTTCTGGGAGATCCAGATACTGCAGGAAACTGAACTGTAGTAACTCCAAGTGTTACAAATGTTTTGTAAAGTATTATGGCTTAATTATTTTAGTATGTTTATGGATTAAACAATACAGACCAGCCTGTGTTAATGCGGTTCTTGCTCTCTCTCTTTATCTTATTGGAAAAGATGCTGTTTGAAGGGATTTCTGGAGTGCATGGAAATATACAGGAGGACACGAGTGCCTGTTGCCCCCCATTCCTGTCCACTTTCCATGACAGTCTCCACCCTGTCACATTCCCTAGCCCAATCCTACCAGCACTTGCATATGTTAACTTTTTTGGCTCAATATTCATTGAGGGCTAGAATAAACTTCACTGACATGATCTCTGAGTCTCAAGCGCTGGGCAGAGCCCTGAGTGCCCAGAACTTCCCCCAGCTCCAGCGGTGGGTCTCACTTTAGGTGACAAGTTGTATTTAGAGTGGTAAATTTTCATAGCACTACCCTGAACTTCAACTTGTTTGACCAAGAAATTGGTACTTTCCCTAGCCTTTGCCCTGAAGCCCTGAACAGGGTCCGGGCCATGACCTTGTCATCTTTCTTGCTGTTCTTCTGGGCTTCTGCTGCTATGCTCTGCCCCCCATCCTGGGCCTCGTATAATGTCACTTGCCCCTTTTACTCCACCTCCCTACACTTGATCCCACTTCATGTTGTGCCAGCCTAATGGGACCAGGCTTCTGTCTCCAAGGTGAGGTAGGCTCCCCACTGAGATGGATATACAGAGAGATTGAGCAGAAACACAGTCGCCCCTCCATCACCAGGATTTCTGCCACTTGGCTTCTTCTATTTGTTTCTCATGGGATGAATGAGATGTTTTATGTTTTATACTGTCACCTGCTTCCCAAAAGTCCGCTAAGGTCAGTCCCACATCAAGGTCAGTGATGGTAGCTTCCCAGCTTATCTGGTCCCAGTGTCCTTCTCCTTCTTATTGTCCCCTGCTACTATACCCTCTACCACCTGGAGGCTGACCCACCTATGACAGATGGCCTCAGATAAATAAATTCCCTATTTTCCAATATTCGGTTGTATTCCGGTAGGATGTGATGTTGAAATGTTAATCTTTTGAATAAGAGACACACTGAAGGGCTAGAACTTTATTATTTGCTCTGAAAATGTCATATAAGTTTAGGAAACTTTAAACTCCTCTTTGGTTATTTCATTAGGAAAAAGTAATCTCATTTAACTGGCACTTTTACATCTACATTCATGCTTTTAAAACACTGAAGTGAGTGTTCTACAGCTATGTAAAGAAACACATTATCAAAGCATTAGGGAATGATTAAACTGACATTTTCTTAAGAAAACGAAAGGAGCAGGAAAAAGCCATTCTAAAAGGACTGAGTGCTACATACTCCAGATGTTATCTGCAGTGCTTACTCAGGGATCTTTAAAGAAGCTTATTACCAAGTACCCTAAGAAGACAAGTGTGGATGTGTACAGATCAGAGGAATGCAAGTTAATGCACCTGCCAGATTTTACTATCGTA
This sequence comes from Mustela erminea, assembly GCF_009829155.1. Taxonomy (NCBI): domain Eukaryota; kingdom Metazoa; phylum Chordata; class Mammalia; order Carnivora; family Mustelidae; genus Mustela; species Mustela erminea. The sequence continues at coordinate 52,404,395 of NC_045629.1, forward strand.
CAAAGTATGTCAATCAGCACTCAGACCTTGCATTTAAAAATGTGTTCTTTCAGGTTTTCTCTGTGCTGTATCATTCATAACTTAATCCTCTAAGTCGGTAACCATTCCATGTTGCCGATTGTCATAAATGGCATATGTACACACACACACACACACACACACACACACACACACACATACACATGGCTCTTGAGGTTATTAATAATCTTTTCTGGACATGAGGAAATATTTTGAAATATGAAAAAGTTAGGATCTTGACTAGCTCAACTGTTCACACATTTTTCTTATTCGGCTAGCATTTATTAAGCGTTTGCTGTATACTAGGCACCACTTTTCATGGTTTCATGCATGCCATCTCAGGAGATCAGTATTGCAAAGTGCCGGGATGTGGATCCAAACTGGAGGGAAATCATAGTCTTCTATGGAAGAGATAAACTAAACTAAACTTAAACTTAAAAATAAGCTAAACTGACCTTATTAGGAGAATATTTCTAGCAGCGAGGCTAGCCCCAAGAAAAAGGAACAAGAATAGAGGATCAGGGATGGCAGACAGTGGTTGTGAATGGTCTGGCCTCTTTCTGAGGTCATGGCCAGGGAGTCTGACGAACAATGACAGATACGTGCTTTTTCAACACATATGGGATGGGGTGTAACCAGGATTGGTAAGTGTTCATCATATGTTGATCGGAACACTTTTAAAATTTGACCTCTGACATCTCAACAACAATTAACATAGTTGAACACACTCTCCTTCGTCAGATACTATGTTTCCTTGGTTTCTCAACACGTTCTCAAAGGGTTGTCCTCTACTTCCCTGGTTACTTTTTTCAAGGTCACTTGCAGTCTCCCCCTCCTTTTCCCTTTCTTTGAATGTCATTGTTCCTGAGGGTTCTGCCTACAGAACCCTTCTTATTTCTCGTATTCTGTCTAGGAGATCTTCTTTATCTCTGGGTCTTTCAGACATTGAATCTATTCCTGAATTTCAGACCCTACAACTTATGTTTGTATTATGTTTGGCTAGACATTCTACAACTCTTCAGTCTCAATACATCCAGAACCAAGCTCATCTCCCCCTTAGGCGCTCTACCTCCTTCTAGAAAATCTGCTTTGGGTAGTCACTATCTTGGGAAGAAAGACCATCATCTGTTCGTGGGCCCTACCCATCCTGGTCATCGCTTTTGTCTTCTTTTCCCTCTTCACTTTGGACATTCTCTAAGCCAATGTCAGCCACTAGGTCCATTTATAGGTCTAACCTATCACAGTTTTTACATCCACCCTCTCACTCTCTCCACTGCCATCACCTACACTGTCTATGTTAGAGGAAACCCCCATAAAGAGAAATTGGAAAACTTAAGAAGCACAAGAGTAAGAATTTTGAGACCTATATTTTTGTCTCCACTTTGTTCACATCTGGTCAAAGGATGAGAAATGTCTTTCAGAGAGCTAGGAGCTAGTTTTAGGCTAGGTAGGAGCTAATTGTGCCTTATCTCTCTCTCTCTCTGGCTCTTTTTTTTTTTTTTTTTTTTTTTTTTTGAGGAGTATAGCACTACTATGTTTTTAAATAAGTGTCTGTTGAATGGAGGACCAGGATCAGAGATGATTCAATAATGTAACATTTTAATAAATTAAAAAAAAATTTTCTCTCTCTAGAAATAGATATTTTAGGTAAAGATGGGATAAAACTAAACATGTGGATAAAGAGGTATAGTAGCGTGAATGGAATCTGTAGCCTTTTATAAGATCCATAAGGGGAGAAGTATAATGTGATAATTAAGGCAAATCCAGGGGCCAACTGTGGATTTTACCTTCATACGAAGTATGTCAATCAGCATTCAGACCTTGCATTTAAAATGGGTCCTTTCAGGTTTTCTCTGTGCTGTATCATTCAGAACCATCCTCCAAGTCAATAACGGTCCTGTGTTGCCATGGACTGTTTTTAGGCTGTAATTCTGTGTGTTGGGAACAGAGCCCATTTGTTTTTATGTTGTCTTCTTACACTGTGGTGGGTTAGTCTTTTTGGTCCAGTTTCCCAGAGGCAGACCCTGACATGAGGAATCATGTACATGTCATGGCCCAAGGATGTGTTCCTAAGAAATACAGGGAACAGGAGGAAACAGTACAGGGAAAGGGGAGAAGCTAGGTAAGGGTCTGATTTCTGCCCAAGTCCTGTGAAGGGTAGGTTTCACCTGATGCCACAGAGACATTCTGGAATGTAGATTTTGTTTCTAAACTGTCCCAATTTGATGATAGGGGTCCACGTAGTCCTCTGAAGAAGCATGGTCGATGTAGGCACCGTAAGCAGAAATGGCTGAAATCAGGACAGAGCCCATGGGAATGGAAAGGAACTGATGGAAGGAATCTGCAACTGTTGGGGGCACTGACAGGATGTCCTCTAGTCTGTCATCTTTAGATATTCCTGGCCTTGTTGGTATTGATTGTTTGATTAAAATTGGAATTGTCACCTACACCGAGTGAAGAAAATACTATTGTGATAGTAGGGCAATTGCTGTTTTGAGAGTCCACACTTGTTCGTCCTGCCTTGGGATGGTGTGTGGTTAAGGGTTGTTCTTCCTTTTGGTTGGAATGGCCACCTCATCCTCAGAGTAAGTAACTCATGTTTTCAGAAAAAGGCCAGAGGAGATCCCTGAATCCTTGTTCATTTTTAAGACACAATATGTTTGTTCCAATGATAATTTCCTTATAGGTATTGTCTCTTTTGCACTGTGTACCCTAAAATGCTTTTTTGGGAGAAAGAAGTGGGAGAGACCATGCTAGGACACTAAGTAATGTGCCCAAAGTCACACACAGGTTCTTCCAACTCTTGCCCTGAGTAAAAAGACTGGGGACAGTGTGAGTAGCCTCAGGTGTAAGACACTTGTCTAATATTCTGTTCTGAGGGAGACAATAATGAATGTGAACTAGAAAAATCATCTCTGGGGACGTGGGTGGCTCATTCAGTTAAGCATCTGCCTTCATCTGAGGTCATGACCTCAGGGTCCTGGGATCAACCTCTGCTTTGGGCTCCCCCCGAAGCAGGAAACCTGCTTTACCCTTTCCCTCTGCCCCTCACCCTGCTCATGCTCTCTCACTCTCTCTGTCCCTCTCTCTCTCTAATAAATAAATAAATAGATAAATAAAATCTAAAAAAAAGAAAAAAAATCTCTATGGGATTGGCGCAGTTAAGATGCACCTTATGACATAGGCACTCAGGTTATTGTGATATTATTTTTATACAATGATATAAAATATCATTATTCACAACAATGGTGGTTAGTCATTTACTAATTTATTCAAGAGCATTACTGAATGTTATATTACAGGCAATGTGCTAAGTGTTGGGGATACACTGTTGACTCTCAGAGCCATAGTCTTAAATTTCAAGGAAATTTTAGTAGGAAAACACATGCATACATAATGTTTCCTGGTACCTGTTTTATAGTAGTAAAATCTCTGTTGTAATTAAACCTGTTACTTTTGTTTAACCCGGAATTTCTCATGGTTATTTGATCATGGGAAAGCTTACCTTATCATTGCTCTTTGCATTTCATGCAAGCCCACTGAGATGTATTGCAACACAACTTGGGAAACACCATTGAAGCAGGATTTCCTCTCCCATGAGGCCTAGTATGTATTCCCTCAATGTGCTGTATTTGCATAAATCATATTATGTAGGTGGCTGCCTGCTTTGCCCATGGTCAGGGCCAGCCCTGGAGAGGGTACAACCCTGAAGTAAACAAAACAAGAGTCACTCCTGGGCAGAGAACACAAACTTTGTCAGAAAATAAATTACTGGAAACATTTTTATTAAAGAAGAGGAGTAGTTTTGAGGGTGTGATAACTTCCGTTAAAGCTTACGCAGTTAATCATTCCTTGTTTGAGGTTTGGACTTTCTTCCCTTTGATGTAATTAGCCATTAGGCTTTCTGAAGTACATTTTTCATGTCAAGGAGACAATGGTTTCAAAGGAGAGATAGGGTGGGGCTGAAAGGAAGGCCAAGTTAATGCACAGAACAGCAAAAGACACAGGAAAATATCAACTCTTCTTGCATGAGCCGTTTCCTAAGGTGCATTGGAACACGATGCAATTTTCTCTATAAATACAGCAATGTTTTACATTCTGTTTGCTGCACTATAAGGATTTTCTGGTGTTTTCTTCAGAAGTGTGGGATGGAGAAGTGTGTGTCTTTGGGAGTGGTCTAGAATCGCTTTTCCTGCTTAACCAGGAAAGCTCTCCTGTTATATTTTATGTTTCAAAGCAAGATGCCAGTTACAAAACTAATAACTGCTAAAGGCATTTTGTAACTTCTGAAATGGATGATTTGACTGATTGAGACAGGATTGGTCAGTAACCTGTTGGTTCATTCATATCAGATCTGGTTTTGCTATAGCAGAAGAAATAACAGGTCAAGCTATTAAAAAAAAACAAACAGTTTATCTAAACTATTTATTCCATAAATGTTTATGGAGTTTACCTACATGCAAGGTACTATTTGGTTTTAAGTAAATTTATGAGCATAAGCACACATGCAGGCATGTGCATATGTGTGTATACACACATGCATGTATACACATGTGTGTGTAGATGTGTGTATGTGTGTGTATGGATACACATATGCGTGTGTGTGAATTAGAAGAGCTTCAAAGCTGACATATGAATCCTACCTTTAAAGAGCCTGGTCTAGTACAAGAAATGAGGCATGTGTACAAATTATAATCAAAAGCAGAAAGTATTATGAACTATCTGGTAGATGAAGATTAGTTCCCATTCAACCTTAATAAAAATATCACTCCCCAAGAGGATGTCCTTGTCTTTGTTGTCTTAGAAAAATATTTAAAAAAATACAAAGTAGATAGGTTAATTTTAGAAACACCTGATTTCTGCCACTCCAGATTGATTTTTTAAAAATTATTTTTTGGTCATATTTGTGTAAGCCGTTTGATGGAAAAACTAAGTCCAAGTTGAAGTTTCCTCTTTGCCTGGGCCGGTACCCAGTTTCAATCACTGTCATAAATCTGGAAGGTGCCCTTCTGGTTCTTGCTTTATATTGCTCTACACATATGTCTGTAACTATGTATACTGTTTTTTCAAATGTGCCTGCATAATGTCAAAGTTTTAAACTTTTGGCATTATATACAGTTGTTGATATAAACAGAGACAACACTAATTCGTACTTTTGTTACTGTTTTAGTATTTCAGGTTGAGACAGTATCTCTTTTCATTGATTCCTTTCCCTTGTGGTGAGTATTTAAGCTCTTTCAATTTTCCATAATGACAACTAATGCAGCAATTTGCATATGCGTCCTTGCAAAAGTTTTTATTGGGTAAGAGTCCTTCTCAAGGTTAACAGAAATGAGAAGTTGCAGGGTGCACCCTTTTACTAGATCTTCTCCAAAGGAGCTCAACCCATTTCTGCTTCCAGAATCAATGCATGAGAGTTCCAGCTTTTCCACATCCAAGTCAGTGCAGAGTTGCAATTGTAGGTTTTTGCTAATTTGATATATGTTTTTTCATTTGCCATTCTCTGATAACTAGTGAATTTGAACATCATTTTCACATTTTAGTGACCATTTAAATTTCTTCTATGAATTCTTCATATCACTTCCTCACTTTCCTATTTAGGTTGTACTCATTATTTCTCAGTAACATATTTTGCAAATATTTTCTTTGGTTATTAATTTCCTTTGAAATTTTTAATAATATCTTTTGATATACATATGTTTAAAGTTTCCGAATAAATGAAGTTAAGTTTTTTTAGGTGTGAAAATTGGAATCCAATTAAAAATTTTTTTCTACAAGGACCATTGATATTCTTTAAGACATTCAATTTGGTAATTTGATTGAAGAGGAGAGCAGGTTATGGTGATAAGAGTGCAGGCTCTGGAAGCAGGCCATATAGATTTAAATCTTAGACCTGGCACCTACAGACTGTTGCTTTAGCCAACTGATTTTCTGAGCCTCAGTTTTTACATCTGTAAAATGGGGATGATAATAATATTACTTCTTTTTTTTTTTTTAAAGATTTTTATTTATTTGTTTGACTGAAAGAGAGACAGTGAAAGGGAGCACAAGCAGAGAACATGGGAGAGGGAGAAACAGGGAGCCCAATGGGTTTGATTCCTGGATCTTGGGATCATGACCTGAGCCAAAGGCAGATGCTTAATGACTGAGCCACCCAGGTACCCCAATAATATTACTTCTTATAGGTATTTTTGTCAGGGCTAAATTAGCTAACATATATAAAGCATTTGTAACAGTCCTAGAATCTAGTAGTCTTATATGTGTCTGCTGTTATTATGAATTCTTCCTGAGCATAAATGCTATAACCTGAGTTTTTCAATACCTATATTTGAGCTAACTTTTATTTCAGATATGATAAAATTATTGAGTCTGGGGCACATTGGCATATGTACTCACAGGACTGAAAAGACATATGGCTGAGTATTGATTATATTTACTTACGAGTATCTCCAGGACAAAGACTGTAAATGCCTCATTTCTCTTTTAATCCTTAGTACCTATCACAGTGCCTGGTGTATGTCAGCTCTCATCCAGGACCCGATGGATGAATGAATGAATGAATGAATGAATGACTTTCTTACATTTATGTTTAGCTCTACACCCCACTATTTCCTGACAGTATTTTCTCAGAATGAAAACTGCCTAATATCAGCACAAACAAACCCTGGAGGATCAATCAGCTGCAAAATTATTATGCAAAGCACCCCTGAGCCAAATAGAAATGACTTCGGATTATCTGATGTTATGTATTTTCTGCATCACTACCCCCTCCGTCAGTGTGAATATTCAACAGATAGGTGTGCTAAGCAATCAAGGGCCTGTTTCACCATCAGGGAGTCCAAGAAAGTGAAAACATTCCAAACTGTTTTCAAATGGCCTCCCCCTTGTTAATGCTACTCACTCCAATTACGCTCTTGAATCCATCGCAGTATAAGGCACTGAGAGGTTTTTAAATATAATTTATCACACTGAAATTTTCTGGTATTTGAACTTGGGAGGGCGAGTGTTGTGCCATGGTTCATGTATCAAGTTACTGCCCCTCCATCCACTCACCCACGTATCCATCTACTCTACGGATGCCCGCAGAGTCGGCTCCATGTGTGTATGCACTGGGTGGCGCTGTGGGGGAGGCCGAGATAGTGTGACCTGTCTATTCCAAGAACCTCTAGGGAATCATGATGCCCAACCCTTGAAAAATGCACGAATTCTAGTATGAGATTCTCCGTCTTCAAGTTAAAGCTCTCATGTGATGCTTGGAGCAAATATTTAACATTCTGTGTCTGTAAGTTGTATGGAAAATAGTAAATACTCTCTAACGTTGAGTTTTTATTCCTACAACCTTGGATTTCAAATGGATTAAGGGAAGTGCTTACCTTAAAGGCAAGCCATAATTCTGACCACATGGCTGATCTGACAAAGGTATTCATGAGGGTTAGAAACTACAGATGGGACTGTCCTGACCATAATTTAACTTCAGCCACTGCTAACATATGTGTGTCATCATTTACAGTTAATAATAAGTAGGTGCTTACCATTGGAGAATCTCTCTTGTAATTTTACAACTATTAATTATTTTGTTTTTGTTTTTATTTTTATTAGATTTTATCTATTTATTTGAGAGCATGAGGGGGGGAGGGGCAGAGGGAGAGGGAGAAGCAGTCTCCCTGCTGAACAGGGAGCCCCATAGGGATTTTGAACCCAGGATCCCTGGATCATGACCTGAGCTGAAAGCAAACACTTAACTGACTGAACCACCCAGGCACCCCTGCAACTATTAGTTATTTTAATCCTTCCAGCAATAATGTGTAGAGAGTGAAATGGAACCATAGAGAAGTTAACCATGTTGCCTCAGGTCACATTATAGTAATCAGTAAATTCAGATTCAAAATCTGATTACGGCTCCAGAGACCATGCTCCAGCTGCCCCTCCTCGCTTCAGGTGGTGGGTTGGAGACTGCTGGACCTGTTGAAAACTCAGGGACTTTGGGTTTGTCTATTGGTTCCAGGTCTGTTTCTAGGAATTCTAGGGGCCTTTGATGTGCAGAAGACAAGGAAGCCAGCTTTATGCTTCCCTTGGGCCAAAGAAGTAAGTCTTTGGCCAAAAAAGTCCTTGGCCAAAGAAGTAAGGCCAAAGAAGTAAGACAGAAAAACTTTTCTTGTCTTCTAAATGATGGGACTAGACACTTCTGAATTTGAGTGTAAAGCAGAGGTTTCTTGTATTTATGCAAGAAATATTTCTTGAGCACAAAAATTTACCAATGAGGTGTTATCAGGACATAGTAGATACCAAAATGGGCATGATCTTGGCTCTGCATGAGAATATTGCATTATACCTTGTCACTGTATTCTAATTTATTCTAATTTGGGGAATCAAAGCAATTAATTGAAAGTATTCAGAAATATAATATCTATCATCAGATTTATTGCTGTTACTTCTTGCTAATTTGCATGTAGTATAGATCAAGTTCCCCTGAAACATACTAGGAATTTCTTCCAAATTAATTGGGTATAGCAAGGACTACACAGTGGTTTCAACAAACCTTATTAGTACATTACTGGACTACATTTCCCAGCCTCCTTTGCACTTCAGGTTTGGGTATGTGACTGAGTACTGGCTAATGAGATGTGGGCAAAAGAAAGTTATGCCATTTTGTAGTCTTGTCCCCAAGCAGCTCTCACATGACCCTCAACCCTCTCTCTTCTCCAGTTTGCTGGATCGATCTCAACATCCAGAGTGACTTTGGAAACTATCCTTGGAAGATGACTGTGTCAGCATGGGACCGTGAGGATGCTGTGGAGCCCAACACACTACAGGTACCATCACTCTAATCAACTGGACTTCATGAGAATGACAGATAAAATTCTGTTGTGCTAAACCACTCAGTTTTCAGAATCGATCTGTGGCCATTGCTTTCTTGTATGGGCCAGGTTTTGAAATTTTTTGTGTATCCTAATGATTTTTTTATAAGTTCAAGTTACCTTTTGCTTCCTGATGCAACTAGCTAACTCATTATTCTTTCTGTTGTAGCTTCTATTTTTAGGCATATATTAGGGCCTAGTTCAGAGCAAAATAGGCAGTTAAAGAAGAAAGGCTTGTAACACAAGCCAGGTGTACACCAAATGCCTACAGTAGTAATTAAAGAATATTTAAAGTGGGAGAGACTTAGAGAGAAATGTGGACTACCGTTTGAAGCAGTTTTTAACAGGAACAAATAGCCCCAGATTTCTACATTCACTTGGCAAACACACGGTCTTATATGCCATCAGCGAGCCATAGAATCTAGAACCTGCTTCCTAAGAGTGAAGAAGGTATCTTCCCATCAAAGCAACTGCCTATGAGACATGTGTTAATCCTTCCCAAGGGTGTAGTAGCTCCATTATAATTGAAATGCCACCATTTTTCAGTTTGTTGGGGTCCTGTGTTCCAGCCATTTTCATTGTATTCCCTTTCTTGTGTCAGTTTCTGTTCTACAATGATAAAATATTTGAAATTCTGGTATTGAATTTCATCCCCTCGTGAGACTTTCCCATTTAGAGACATGGCTCTCTCACAGTGCCAAAGTTTTAGCTTCTCAAATTCAGATGCAGAGATTTAAAACCAGTGGCAATCTGGGCAGATGTCAACGGGTGAGAGGTTGCCACAGCCAGTACTCATAAAGCACATGTCCATCCTGCACTGTGGCTTCTAATCCACAAATAAAGCACAGATCCTACTGCGATCATCGGCAGAGACTCATGTCCAAAGGCAGATATTTTATTCAAATAATCTCACACTGCTCTGTGGGAAATACTATTTTCATTATGTTTGCAAACATGTTAGCATTCATTAAAATGTGCACTGCCTGCAAGAAAGATTCATGGCGAGCTTTCCTGTTAAAGGACATATTTGTGAACAGCTCTCGTGAGGCAGAAGTTTATAACATTGGTGGTTTGAAGTGTGTAATATTTATGTTGCTATTCTCATTAGAAAGTTTCAGAGTGCAGGCATCTGGGGTGGTTTCCATCCCTCTGGCCATCTGACAGGCCAGACCTTCAACAGTCTCTGAAGTTTGTCTGTTTACGTTTTTGTAGGTTTCTATATGTACCACACCTGTCAACTTGTCAAAAAAGAACAGGATTTAAATGGGCCATCCATGTGGGCTATATGTTAAATTCTCAATTCACGCAGAACCCAGAAGGGAGGTTTTGTTTTGTTTTTCCTTTTAAACTTGAGCCTGGGAATCAGCAGCACTTGTGTGCCTTTTCCCTTAAAAATGTGTCTGTTGGGGTCTGAAGATAATTCATCAAGAAGTGTTTTAAAACTACACAGTTATAAACTATAGAATTTGAGGCTTGAAAGGACCTCAAGCTCCTTTTTTGCATGTGTTGGGCTTCCTTCTAGACTGATTTTTGGTTTTATATTATTTCTCTTCTCTTTCATGCCTGATGTCCTTATATGTTTAATATTTTTGAAGGCTTTTCTTTTGATTCTTTATTATTGCCCTGATGTCATTTTCTGTCATCTGTTTAGGTTTTCTTCTTATCTAAACATATCCGAATTTGTCTGTTGAGAACATACTCTGTTCTTTTCCTCCATTGTGTGTTTTTTAATTACCTATCTAGGTATTATCCTGTTTTACAACAGATGTGATACTAGAAACTTACTTTGTGTAGACTTACATTGTGTTTTCAAAGATGCTTGATGTTAGTCTAATAAAATGCTATCTTGTTCCAGAGGTGCCATTAGAGTAGAGTATTTCCTTTCTAAAAGAACGGATGCTTATAGAGAGGCCAAGGATAAAAAAAATTAAGTAAACTTTAATTTCTAAATGAATGTGATCCCACAGTCTTGCTTGCATTGCATACACATCACAACACACACACACACACACACACACACACACACCCCTGTGCTTCATCATGGTAATGACCAGGCAAGCAAAAGCAGGACATCTAATCATGTCAAAAATGACTGGTACCTAGGGGTGGCTGGACCACTGAAGACCTTAAAAGTTTGAGTTCAAATAGGGAAGAGTTAGCCGTCACCTACATCCCCCACCCAAAATTATCTATTTATCCTTGAAAGTTGTGCTACGTGACAATCACATCTTTCATTTTAAATAAAAGCTAAAACCAAATGTCTGTGTTGTCTAATTGCATTGGCTATGCTTGTATCTAGGGCTTACAGCTTGTAACCACTTAAGGAGATGGTCTAGTGGCCATCAGAAGAAAATGTTACCCTTGGGAGAGACTCACTAGGAAGAGGCTAGGTCCCTGTGAGAAAGAACAGTCCAGGGATATTTCACCAAGACTTGTTATTTTTATCTTTGTTTTGATGGATCTTAAATTGACTGAAAAATTACTTGTCTGTTTGGTTGGAAGAGTGGTGGTCCTTGTACTGACCAAGTTCCTTAACTTTTATTTCTTCATCTATCAAAAGGATTCCAATTCCAATTGAATTGAATTGTTGGGAGGATTAGGAGATGTGATCCTGGTAAAGGTCAGAGCAAACCCTGATACTTAATAGGGACTCCATGTTGGTTGTTCTTTCTGATACTATCTTTTGGCAATCGCTTCCTGGCTAGTATTCTGTTATCTTCAAACTGTCCTTTTTATTACCCCCCCTTTTTATAAGATTTTATTTATTTATTTGAGACAGCACAAGTGTGGAGAAGAGTCAGAGGGACAGGGAGAAGCAGACTTCCTGCTGAGCAGGGAGCTCATGGTGGGGCTCCATCCCAGGACCCTGAGATCATGACCTGAGCCCAAGGCAGATGCTTAACTGACTAAGCCACCGAGCCACCCCTGTCACTTATTTTTGTATACTTCCAGAAAATCTAGAGTTGGAGTTCATGCTGGAACACAGCAAAAGGATCTGTTTTCTTCTTTATAGCTTCAAGACACTTCCTGGTCACATAACATGTGCTTATCACATCCATGGCCCCTACAGCTTCCATAGTTATAAGAGCTATGAAATTTTGTCTGTCCAATCTTGGGATAGAATACATTAGGATCTTTATAGATTCAATTCAGTCATTCTACTTTACTCTAATATTTGAATTCTACTATATCTTCTTTCTTATAAACAGGGAATCTGATAATCTAACCAAAAACATTCATTCTAACCTAAGTAAGGATTATTGACCTTTGGTGATCAGGCCCCAGTATATTGGCCTAATTTAAGGGAGGGTTCTAATAACAGAAAATTTCAGAATAGAAAAGTAATTATAGACTATAAAATATATGATAGATTACAGTTGGGAAAGAGATGAGAGATTCTTTGGCTTAATTTCTCATTACATAGATGGAACTGAAGCCCAAAGAGGTAAAATAAATTTTCCAAGGTCACTCAGTGAATTAAACAGGAACTGAGACTAGAACTTGAGTATTTGATTTCTAGTGTTTCGGGTTTTTTCCCACTTGTACTTGATTGTCTTTTGAAAAAAGATGGTTTCTTAGTGGTTGGATCATAAGGCTTCTCAACTCATAGTACATGGGCAACTTGATGCTTCTATCCTCAAATTTCCATACCCTGGCCTTTATACCCCTCTTTTCTGTCTTATTCTGATAGTCAAAGACCTAAAAGCCCTATGTCAGCAGTTTTATTCACTGACAACTACTATAAACATGTTACACTTAACTAACAATAAAATTGTAGAAATGCAGGGTTCATCAGATATATATTGAGCATATGTCAGACACTGTGCTAGTTGCTATGGATACAACAATGGACGATATATAGTTTCTGTCATGAAGAAGCTCACAATCTCATGGGGAAATAGATTCATAAACAAATATTTGTAATTCAAATAAATATTACAACTTATAGTGTAAACAGACTCCATTTCTAATAGTTAAAGTATAATTGGGAAGTGTGTTTAGACAGTTTTTTGAATATTATCTCTTTATATTAAATGAATATATCAGGTTATATATTAATCAATTCTTTTTCACTTCTTTAATCCCCCTGCCATTTAACATAAATTATATTAATAGTATAGTTAAACTTAGTAATGGTTAACCTTATATCTCAGTATTTAAATTACAGGATATTCAAGTGGGATATTCACTGCAGAAGGAAAGGACATCACTTAAAAATGGATGAAGAGAGAGACATCTTTGTATTATTTTTTGTTGAGAGAATTTGCATGTTTTCAGTTGTACAGAAGATTGTGGCATCATGTTAGGTGGAAAGATGATTGTGCTATTTATTTATTAGTTAAGTAAGGTTAAAAAGGTTTATTTAACTTCTAAATAAAGAAGGATTCCTATATAAAGAGAGCTTAGACTGTGTGGTGGGATGACAAAGGGATGTATGCAATAGCAAATAAGCTAAGCTGGAACTACAATTTCCAGAAGTCTCTTAACTGTATTCCTGGTTGTGGGAATTGAGTGATACGTGGAAGGCAGAGTGTAGCTAAGGTCTCTTATCCTCTGAGGTTCATGAGGCCTCCAACTCCCAACACAGTTCATGCACATTGGAGCTGACTTGTGGGCTCACTTTGTGGGCTTGTGAGCCCACTACTCTTCCAGCCCCCACTGATCAATCTACTCCTTCAGTTTCATACAGTTCTGGGCTAGGTGAACGCACAGCTGCACCAGACATCAGGTTTTTTGGTCAGATCATTGAGTTGCAAGTGGTAAGAAATAGATTCAAGTTCTCTTTTGTCATCATGGAGTCCTGTTTGTCCTGACTCTGTCCCTTTTCACTTACAGCTTTCCTTTATGACTGTCTGCTCTGCTGACCTACACTAAGTTCAGGAACAGACTTCTTCGAGTCCTCATGATTGTGCAATGTCTAATCTCTACTATAAATCCATTATTCTTTACCACTCATAGTGGTTCTGCTTCTTTGAAGGACCATTTCTAGTTTAAATAAAGATCTTGGTATTTACATTTTGATTTCATTTTTTTTAAGTTTCCATTTTTAATTTAGGTGATTCTTTCTAGATGCTGATTATGGCACTAATGTATTTCATGTTCTTTTGAATTTCATGTCCACTGTAAATGTGGTAAACAGGTCATCTAGATTTTCATCCATATCATATATAAAAATATTTATTTGTTTTAGATTTATTAGCATAACTTAAATAATCAATTATTATCACTTTACTCAGAAAATATTTCTTCAGAAACTTTTCCTCAGAGACTGACAAGAGAATCTTTGAAAAACTTTGGTTAAACACATAAAAGCATAGTTAATTATAGCATATCTATACGTATGCTACATGTAACATATGTGTATGTTATATGGTATATGTAACGCATGCATAGATAATTATAGCATATCTATATGCATGTTACATATAACATAACAATATAATTATATATAATATAATTATAGCATATCTATGATATGATAGATATAGCATATCTATTAAGATATGCTAATATAGATATATGCTATATCTATATGCTATAATAGATATAGCATATCTATATGCATGTTACATATAATATACATATATTTTACATATAACATATGTATAGATATGCTATACTTAACTATACATGTTACATGTAACATATGTATAGATAAGCTATAATTAACTATACTTTTTTGATTCCACAAGTCACTAGTTCTGTGAGATTAAAATAAGTTACTTTTAATCTGATTGGAAAGTAGAGAAGGACTTGAATAGATGTTCAAAGAAGATATACAAATAATCAACAAGTATGGGAAATGATGCTCAATTTTACTAATCATTAGGGAAATGCAAATCAAAACCATACCAGAAGATCATCTCATGTTGGTTAGGATGGCTATTATAAATAAAACAAGACAAAACCAAAACCAAAGGATAACAAGTGTTGGTGAATATGTGGAGGAAATTGAAAGTCTTATACACTGTTGGTGGGACTGTAAGATGGTGCAGCCATCATTGAAAATGGTATGAAAATATCTCAAAAAATAAGAATAGAACTATCATATGATCCAGCAATTCCAGTTTTCCATATGTATCAGAAAGAATAAAAATGAGGATCTCAAAGAAGTATCTTTATTCCCATGCTCAATGCACCATTATTCATAATAGCCAAGATAAGAAAATAACTTAAAAGTCTATAGATAGGTGAATGGATAAATAAATGTGGAACATACATACAATGGGATACTATTTAGCTTTAAAAAAGAAGGGGGAAAGTGCTAAGATAGCTGCATAGTAGAAGGACCTGAGGCTCATCTTATCCCTTGAACACATCTGGGTAGCTATCAAATCATACCAAATACCCCGGAAGTCAACCGAAAACTGACAGAAGAAATTCCATAACTAAAGAGAGGGAAGAAGCCACATGGAGGAACGTAGGAGTGAAAGAGATTACAGGTGCTGCAGAGGGGAAGGAGCTGTGGTCAAGGAGAAGGTGAGAGAGGAGCACACAGGGGAATGCACAAGGAGAACATTCCCAAGGCCATTGGCTGGGTAAATAAGAGGGACTTATTTATCTGTGCCTTTGCAACCAGCAGGGGCTTAAAGACTAGAGTTTTAAAGATCAAGGGCTTGCTTAGGATAGAGCCCTGAGGGCTCTGCCCTGCTCCTGGAGAGAATGCAGGCAGTTGCTGGGGCAGATGGCAGGATCTGAGGATCTCTGGGGGCATGTAATGGGGACATTATTAGCTGTCCTGGAAGTGCTTCCCTAAGAGGCAACATGCACAGATATACAACAAAGGAGTTGCCTGGAGCCACTTCCCACCCCCACCCCTCAGCATAAATGCAGAACCCCCTGCAGTAAATAGCACAGCACCAGCACACACTGGCTGCCTAATCTGCTTCCACCAAGTCCCACACTCCTGTGCTCTGCCAGAATGATCCTTCTCAGTCAGTACTGCCCTTCTCAGTCAAGTGTGCCTCAGTCCCAGTGTAGCAGGCCCCTTCCTCACAACACCAGCAGAAACGCTGGCCCACACCACATCTCCCAACAAGAGAGTTCTGCCGGTCTTCAGTTCTAGTGGAAGTAACATCAGGTCTCATTTAATAAGCAGACCAGAGTACACCCAGTTAAAACTTGCCACATTCTGGCCAAGGTCCAAACACTCTCCATGCAGGTAAGGAGAAAGGTTGCAGATGACTGGCCTGAAGGATAGCACAGCCAAAACACAACAGCAGGGTGCAAGCAGCAAACACCAAACACCAGAGATACTTTTGGAAGTGCCAGGCCCTGGACACTATATGACCTCTTCTTCATAAAGCCATTACTCTCAGGAGCAGAAAATATAGCAGATTCTTCTATCACAGAGAAGACAACAGAGACTTAGAAAAGATGCCAAGACTGAGGAATTCATCCCACATGAAAGAACAAGATAAGGTCGCAGTCAGAAATCTAAAAGAAACAGTTATAAGTAACATGCCTGATGAAGAATTTAAAGCAACAATCATATGGATACTCACTGGGCTTAAGGAAAGAATGGAAGACTTTGGGGAGGCCTTTACTGCAGAGAAAAAATAGTTAAAAAAACAATCAGTCAGAAAAGAAAAATGCAATAACTGAGATTTGAAATAGATTGGATGCAAGGAACACAAGAAGCAGAGAAACAAGTAAGTGGTATAGAAGATAGAATAATGCTCACTTCGGCAGCACATATACCAGAAGAGAGAATAATGGACAACAATGAAGGTGAACAAAAGAGAGAAAGAATTATGGATCACAAGAATAGACAGGAAGTCAGTGACTCCATTAAATGTAATAACAGTTGTACCATAGGAGTCCCAGAGGAAGAGAGAGAAATTTACTTGAGGAAATAATAGCTGAAAACTTCTCTAAGCTGGGGAAGGAAACAGACATTCACATCCAGCAGGCACAGAGAACACCAATCAAATTAACAAAAGCAGACCAATACCAAGACATATTGCAGTTAAATTTGAGAGATATAGTGATAGAGAAAAAATCTTAAAAGCAGCAAAACAAAAGAAGTCCCTAACTTACCAAGGAGGACCCATAAAACTAGCTACAGATCTCTCAATAGGAACTTGGCAAGCCAGAAGAAAGTGGTATGATATATTCAGTGTGCTGAATGAGAAAAATCTGCAGCCATTAGTATCTATCCAGCAAGGCTATTATTCAGAATAGAAGGAGAGATAAAGAGTTTCCCAGACAAATAAAAACTAGAGTATGTGACCACTAAACCAGTCCTGCAAAAAATAGTAGAGGGGACTCTGAGAGGAAAGGAAAGACTGAAAGTGACAAAAGCAAGAAAAGAACAGAGAAAATCTCCAGAAACAATGACAAAAGAAGTAATAAAGTGGGACTAAATATATATTTATCAATAATTATTCTGAAGGTAAAGGGACTAAACACTTCAATTAAAAGGCAGATGGTGTCAGAATGGATAAAAAAACAAGACCCATCTATATGCTGCCTACAAGAGACTCATTTTAGACCTACAGACACCTGCAGATTGAAAGTGAGGGGATGGGGAAACATCATCCAAATGGACATCAAAAGAAAGCTGGAGTACCTATGCTTATAGCAGACAAACTAAACTTCAAACCAAGACTGTACCAAGAGATGAACACCACAATCCACCAAGAAGACCTAACCATTGTAAATATTTATGCACCTAACATGGGAGCACCCAGACACATAAAACAATTAATAACAAACATAAAGGAACTCATTGATAACAAAACAGTAATGATAGGAGACTTTAACACCCCACTTACATCAATGGACATATTATGTAGAAAATCAGCAAGGAAACAATGGCTTCGAATGACACACTGGATGAGAGGGACTTAACAGAGATATTCAAATATTCCATCCTAAAGCAGTAGAATACACATTCTTTTCAAATGCACATGGAATGTTCTCCAGAATAGATCACATACAGGATCACAAATCAGCCCTCAACAAGTTAGAAAAGACTGAATATCATTCATATTTTCAGACCACAATCGTGTGAAACCACAGGAAAAAAATTGGATGACAAATACATAGAGGTTAAACCACCTGCTACTAAACAGTGAATGAGGTCAACCAGGAAATCAAAGAAGAAGTAAAAAAAATACAAGGAAGTAAATGAAAATAAAAACAGTCCAAAACATTTAAGATGTAACAAGAACGGTCCAAGATGGAAGTATATGGCAATACAGGCCTATGTCAAGGAGCAAGAAAAATCTCAAATAAACAACTGATCCTTATACATAAAAGAGCTAGAAAAAGAACAAAAAATGAAGCCTACAGCCAGGAATAGAAGGCAAATAATAATGATTAAAGCAGAAATAAATGATAGAGAAACTAAAGAAAAAAAAAAAAAAGAACAGATCAATGAAACCAGGAGTTTGTTCTTTGAAAAAGTTAATAAAATTGATGATCCCTTAGCCAGATTTATAAAAAGTGGAAGGACCAAAATAAGTAAAATCACAAATGAGGTTAAATATCAACCAACACCACAGAAATATAAATTATAAGAGAATATTATGAAAAACTATATGCCAACAAATTGGACAGCCTGGAAAAAAATGGATAAGTTCTAAGAAACATATAAATTGCCAAAGCTAAAACATGAAGAAATAGAAAACTTGAAAATACTGACAACCAGCAAAGAAATTGAATCAATAATCAAAAATCTCCCAACAAACCAAAGTCCAGGGCCAGATGGCTTCACAGGAGATTTCCACCAAACATTTAAGAAAGAATTAATACCCATTTTTCTCAAACTATTCCAAAAAACAGAAATGGAAAGAGAAGTTCCAAATTCATTCTATGGGGCTAGCATTACCATGATATCAAAACCAACCAGATTCTACTAAAAAAGAGAACCACAGGCCAATATCCATGATGAACATGGGTGCAAAAATTCTCGATAAAATACTAGCAAACTGAATCCAACAGTGCCTTAAATAATCATTTACCACAATCAGGTGGGATTTATTACTGGTCTGCAAGTGTGGTTCAATATTTACAAATCATTGTGATATACCACATTAATAAAAGAAAGGATAAGAACCATATGATTTTTTCAATAGATGTACTTTGTCAAATACTTTCATTTGATAGCATTTGACAAAATACATCATCCATTCATGATAAAAACCCTCAACAAAGTAGGATTGGAGGGAACATACCTCAACATAATCGAGGATATATATGAAAAATCCACATCTAAAATCCTCAATGGGGAAATATTGAGAACTTTTCCTCTACATCAGGAACAAGACAGGAGCATCAACCACTGTTACTTAATATAGTACTCGATGTCCAACCACAGCAGTCAAACAACAAAAAGAAATAAAAGGCATCCAAATTGGCAAAAAGGAAGAAAACTTTCATTATTTGTAGATGAGATAATAGTCTCTATAAAAAAAAACAGAAAGATTCCATCAAAAAATTTGTAGAACTGATAAATGAATTCATGAAATTTGCAGGATACAAAACCCAATATACAGAAATGTGTTGCATTTCTAAACACCAGTATTGAAGCAGCAGAAAGAGAAATCAAGGAATCAATGCCATTTATAGTTGCACCAAAACCCACAAAATCTTTAGGAATAAACCTAACCAAAGAGGCAAGAGATCTATACTCTGATAACTATAAAACACTAATGAAAGATATCGGAGATGATACAAAGAAATGGAAAAACATTCCATGCTCATGGATTGGAAGAACAGATATTGTTAAAACGCCTATACAACCCAAAACAATCCATACACTTAATGCAATCCCTTTAAAATACCACAAAATTTTTCACAGAGCTGGAACAAACAATCCTAAAATTTCTATGGAACCAACAAAGACCCTGAGTAGACATAACCTTTCAAGCTATAACCTTGAAAAAGAAAAGCAAAGCTGGAGGCATCACAATTGCTGACTTCAAGTTATATTACAAAGCTGTAATGATCAAGGCAGTGTGGTACTGGCACAAAAACAGATCAATAGAACAGAATCGAAAACCCAGAAATGAACCCAAGATCCCTGGTGTCTGCTTGCTTCAAATTACAACATACCTCTGCCCCTTTCGAAGTATATGATAGCAGTCCAAGTGTGACAGATTTAAAAAAAAAAAAGATCTTGGAAATAATGATGATGTGTAAATTGTTTGCGTTCACTCCTGGTGAAACTGTAACTTGGTAAAATTGGAAAATTGGCATATGAATCAAAAGCCTTAATATTTCCAAAATTTTATTGTACTTGTTGAGCTTCCAGGAATTTACCTTAAAGAAATCATGACAAAAGTATAAAATGTATTTACAGTAATGCTCATAGTAGCATTATTTTTAGCAGGGATAATCTGAAAGCAAACTAAATACCTGACAAGGGGATGGGTTAAATAAAAGTTGGCACATTGTCAGATAAAGCATGGGTAATTAAGGGCGGGGCTTTAGTGCCATGTCTCCCCAGAGGCTTTCAAACCATACTAACAGCAGAATCCAGAGGCATTTTCTACCTCTTTACCCTCTTTTATCTTCTTCATCACATGTATCTTTTTACTTCACTTATTCGCTTTTTTTTTTTTTTTTTTTTTTTTTTTTTAGTGTTCTTTAGGAGAGTGTGGCTCCATTCCTCATGCTCTACATAGTGTCCCAAGAACTTAGAACATTTCCTGGTGCCCTATAGGTATTTGTTGACTGGCCTTTGTCCTTGATCATGTGGACCTATTTGGGAAGTGTAGAATAAAGAGACTTCATTTTTACTTTACACATGGCATTATTCTAATTTTTTATAGTGTACAATAAAAAGATGATACTGGTTATTTGTGGATATGAAATTAAGGGTATTTTAAATATTTTTCCACATTTTAAGTATGTTTGCCCATAAATGTCATCTTTTTAGAATCAGAAAAATATTTTAAAGAACACTATAAAGCCTTGATCAGACAAAAAACTTTGGTAATATATCTTCATATATAGCTAGATGGCAATGGGTGATAATAATGTGTATTAGTTCATCCTTTGCCATGCTTAAGCAATGGATGTTTATCAAAAATTATAGCATCAGTGATAAAAACACTGGCAATCACTAAATAGGAATAATTGTGCCTGATTATGACAGAATTTGTAAGAAATTTCTTTCTGTTCTCTCTTTCTTATTTTTGTTGTTTTTTGCCTGTCTTTTAGTAAAGTAAATGCAGTATTTCCTGTCTAATGGTGACAGTATCTTTACTATGTAATTTCTAGGGTGGCCCTTAAATGTACCTGAAAATAGATATAATGTTCTGGGGTGAAAATAAGGCTGTAATCTGGAGATGAAAGACACTGAATTCAGAAAAATATCTGAAAAAAGACAGTTATTTCTCAAAAAGAGCATCAGACCTAATTTTGCTTATAAAAGATTCCACTGGATTGCAACAAACCTCCCAATGTTGTATACAGCAGAGTTAAAAAATCCACTTCCAGTTTTACTATTTTTTTACTGTTTCATTCATAAAACATCTTTTATCTTACGTGGTGCCAAACATTGTGCCAGGATCTTGGAAAGGAAGGTTGACCGAGATGGACACGATCACATTTCAGGGCAAATGTACAAGCTGGAGCTTATGAGATCTGGTTCCAGGGCATTGACAGAAACCAGAATATCCTCATGAAGTAGAAGGTGAAGTTAAATGTCTAAGACTCTGGTAAAATTTCAATTTTCGAAGAGTCAAAACATGTAAAAGCATCTGTTGTGGTAATTTGCCCATTTTCTTCCTCCTATAGTTTTTGGTCTGTTTTTAATGTTTTACCGATTTCTTCTTCACAGACAATCACGTTTGGGTGAGTGTAGGTTGTATGATGATTTTCCTGGGAGCAGTTGCTCTGAGCTGATGAAGAGTGTAGGGGCTCCTAACACTACAGTCTATGTCTTTTCCCCCATTTTAAAATTTAGCTCTGCTGTTACTTCTTTGACCTGCCTCCACTCTGTTTCAGATTTGTATACTCGTGTTTCATGTATCAGTGATGATTCCAATTACACGCTAGGTAACAGGAGTTTAATAAAATGTGGCAATAAATTGTGGAAAGACATCATGCATGTGAAAAAAAATGTATTAAGAAATGTGTTCCAGGTAGAGCTTCCAGTATTAAATGACTAATCACTTCCACACACATATACAAAGTGAAGGTTTTATTTAGTTGAATTTGGCCTTTCAAAACTAGAATGCCAAGCAGTGACTTCCAGCTGGTTTGCTAGCCTGTCTGAAACATGTGGCAGATGTTTCTTTTCACGGAAATGTTTTAGATGGTCTTCAGTAGCCCTTCAGCCGAAGGGTAGGGTATCTTGTTCAAAGCTCACATTATTTTGATTTAAATGGCAAATGGTAATAAAAAGAATGTGCAATATTTATACTCAATACAGCCTCATGGTCAAGATGATTAGAATTGAATCCAGGCTCTTCCTTTTAGTAGAGACACAATGTTAGGCAAGTTTCTTTTAGGTGGTGTTTCTTTATTGGCGAGACTGGAATAGTAATATCTCCTTTGCTAAGACATTGGGAAAGATCAATGATAAAAAATGTAAAATATTTAGTCCCATGTGGGACATGGTGTAAGCCCCCAATATGTATATTATTATAAAGAGAGAATCACACTAAAAGATTTGAGCAGATGTAACAACTAGAACAAAACGAAGCTGGTTGTAAGGGGTAGAGATACTATCTTGCCTTTTACTTCATTCTTACTTTCAGGTTATGCTTTGCGAGATCTTCTCCATTAGTCATAGCATCATATGGGTTAACTTCTGCTCCCCTTGCCTTCATTAAGAACTACTATAAGGAGACCCAAGTTTCAGTGCTTCCTCAGATGGGAATCATAAGTGCAATTCATTTCTGTTCTTTTCATACTGAAAGCAAACATGGAGAAAACACAGGAGTTAAGGAAGCTGTTTGCTGACCATCAGGTTTATCTTCCCACTGCCCATGCCTCAGGAACATTCTGAGAACCCATTAGAAGCCAGCCATAGTCCCTGTGTTCTATCTGTGGAAGAGAATGTGAGAGAGGAAGCCGTGTGGGCTGTGATCTCAGAGATCCCTTTTTTTTTTTTTTTTAATTATATGACACTGAGAAAGTTATTTAACTACTCTGTACCTCTTTGTTCTCCTATGTAAAATGACAATAATGGTACTTCACAGTTGGGGAGGAAGGATTAGAGAGCCCCTATTTCCAAATGCCCAGGACAGAGCTTGACACATAACAGCCACTTAATTAAAGGCTCAGTGTTAGTATACTATTAATGATTTGCAAGAATCAAATGAATAAATGTCAAGTTAGATGAGAAGCCTAGAATGGAAAAATCACATACTTAAAAACAAGTTGGACCTTTATCTTTAGAGAAGCAATACATTGAAAAAGATTACCCGTGGGGCGCCGAGATGGTTCAGTCAGCTAAGCATCGGACTCTTGATTTCATGTGAGATCATGATCTCAGGGTTGTGAGATGGAGGCCAGAGGAGAGCTCTGTGCTGGGCTGGGCATGGACCCTGCTTGGCATTCTCTCTGCTCCTCCCCCTCTGCTCATGCGTGTGTGTGCGTGTGTGTGTGCGCGCGCGCGCGTGTGTGTGTGTGTGTGTGTGTGTGTGTGTTTTCCCTCTTTAAAAAAATAATGTTTCCACATGATTGTAGCTTTGGATGCAGGAAATTATGGTGAAGAACAGATATAAGAGGCTAGATTTCCTTTATATGTATATGACTAAGAGATAGAAGAGGCAGTCATATGATACAAAAGTGGGCTATCATCTGGTATGTGCATTATTCGTTTATTGGTAATTTGACTCTGAAAACATTATCTTTAAAAAATAGTTTTATTCAGGGATTTGGGAGCTCTGCTCTTTAGATCTACTAAAAATAATAGTTATAAAAATAGTAAACATTTGCTGAGTGCTTACTATGCACTTGGTATATTTCTGAGTGTGTTCCATGTACATGATTCAACTTTTTCTCACATTAACTCTATGAGGTGGATACTACTGCTTTTACACTATTCTATGAAAAAGGACCATTTTTCACTGTATCTTCCTAAAGAAGGGTGGGAATCTCCTTTCTTCACGTGGTGTAAGAGATCTGGGGAGACATGACTTGTCTTGAGTGGAAGGAAAGAGACTATTACAAGATCCCTAAGAGGGAAGAAGGCTGTGTCTTGGATATCCTCTTACTGTTCCAGTACTACTCATCATTATTCTTATAATAGTGATGATAGTAATAACCACACCACTATTATTGTTGTGAATAACATTTGTTGATTACTATGCTTCATGCATTTCTGTCTTATATAATGACATTTATAGGAAGGAAAGGTATTGACATATAGGCTTTTTAATTAATACAGGTATTATAGTGTCCTGAAGTATTCATTGAAAAAGGCAACACATATCTTGTCTATTAATTTGGATATATACATTCTTCATTTCATGATATCTGTTAAGTTATAGCAAATGTAAAAAAAATCATATAAGAAAAAATAATCAGGGAGAATGATTTCTGATTGCTTTGACTCAGAGAGTTAGATCTACTTTGGGAGTGTTAATACACTCTCTTGTCTTGGGTTGTCCTAATTTAGTAATATCAACATTGAAGTTTTCAGTTACTTATTTTTAGGAAGGAATGTCAGCTGAATTTTGGGGGGTTACCATCAGTGGAGTTTGGATTTAAGCTATGAAAGTGTATATAAATCAAATATTTTATTTTATTTTTAAAGATTTTTATTTATTTGGCAGACAGAGATCACAAGTGGGCAGAGAGGCAGACAGAGAGAGATAGATGGGGAAGCAGGCTCCCTGGCAAGCAGAGAGCCCAATGTGGGGCTCAATCCCAGGATCCTGGGATCATGACCTGAGGTGAAGGCAGAGGCTTTAACCCACTGAGCCACCCAGGCACCCCATAAATCAAATATTTTTAATATGAAAAAATATACCTAATCAATGATCCATACTAACTATACTTTATTGATTTTTATAGTAAAATATTACATTATAAATAATTTAATTCAGGTTTATCTTGCTTTAACTAATTTGAGTGTTATAAAAATCTAAAAAAAATAAATGATGGGCCTTTGTTTTGCTAAAAGATTCTTTAATTACAAAAGGATTTTTGATAGGAGTCTTTGAATATAGACTCATTTAGAACATCTGAAATATATGTAACTTCACAAATTTGACTTATATATGTATTGTTTACAGTAAGAGATAATATTTTATACTGAAAGTCATACTGACTTGCCCCTGGGTTTTTATCTGGCTTCTGTATTAGTTCCTTGTGTGACTGGGTTTTGGACCACATTTTTCTTAGTTTTGTTTTTGCTCTAAAATTCTAAGGTTTTGAAAAACAATCTTGTCCAACAAGTCCTCACTTCATTTGAGAAACAGGATACTTGTTAGATGATAGAATTGAACAGCTGGGTTCCAATGCCTGGTTCAACATGTATTAGCTGTGCGATCTTGGGCCAATTTTAACCTCTGTGCCTCAGTTCCTCATCAGTGAAATGTTCAGGTACTTATGGGATAGGACTTCTATAAAAGTTTTGCAAAACACTTAAGAGTAGCTGACACATTAAGCATTATATAAGGTATTGTTACTAATTAATTAATTATTCAGTTAAAAATCTCAAACTCACTTTACCCAGATATCAAAACTATGGAAGCATCTGTAATTAGATTAAGTTCTACCAAGGAACTTAAGAGTTGGTAAGGAAAAAAATAGGATTGAGGAACCAACCTATCAAAACTGTTGCAAAAAAAAAAAAAAAAAGAAAGAAAGAAAGAAATCACTTTTTAGCAAAATAAGACTAATTATGGGACACTGAAAATATTGAATGGAATGCTACCAACCATATTTTGGAATTGACTACCAACCATATTTTCTACATTTTTAAAATGAGCAATAATGGTATTTCTGAAATTAACTTCCATATATTCTCCCACCCACCTTCTTTTAACCAGAAATATGTCCAATTCTCCCTTTCCCATCTTTACAACAAAAATTTTGCGATTTTGGTTTTTTTTGCTTTGTTACTAAGAAGCGCTTGTCTCCCCTCACCCCCACCCCATGGCTAGTTCTCCATTCAAGTGTTGACAATTTTCTTAAAAGTTTGTATGTTGGATTTCTAGGTTTCTCTTCATGACGCGGAGTTACTGACGGTTCAGTGTCTGCATGTTTAGAGCAACTCTTACTCTTACTCCATAAGGTACTAATTACCACTATTGCCCAAGGCCAGAAATCCTCCTTCTGACTTCCATGACAGAAGATTCCTTCCTGGGCATACCATGCCTGGGAGTGACCTCTGGCTACTTCTGGGAAAGCACATGGATATTTATTTGAATGACAGTGGATGAAATTATTGTTCTTTTCCTTTTACAGATGAGTTAACTGAGGTTGCTTACATAACTTGTTTAAGATTATAAATTTAAGTGATAGACCTAGGATTAAAACACAGACAGGCTGCCAGTGAACCCCGTGTGCTTTCTGTACAGAGAGTGGGAAAGTAATGGCCTGTATGACATTGTGCTTTGAGACCATGTACCGGTGAAGGGAAAAGGAGATTTGGGAAGTTGTCATATAGTATAGACTATGTGCTAGGCGTTGTTTAGAAGTTTAAATAACTTATTTCTTTGATTGTAGAACTATTACATGATCATCATAAAATAACTTGGGAAATATGGAAAAACACAAAGAAGAAGACAATACAACAATTCACAACTCAGAGATAACCACAGTTGACATTTCACTGTATTTTTCCTCAGTCTTTGCTTTTTACTGTTAACAGATTGCTATCTGCAGTGACACAGCAGGGCTCAGACAATAAGCAGTTGTGAATACTGCTTTTTCCATTCGACACGATGTCGTATGCATTGTGCAGGCTAGAATTTGAATAACTACTTGAAATTTTTGGAAATTATAAATTGGCCTGTGTTATTCTTTTACTGAGAAGGCTTAGTTTAATGAAAGGTACACAAAAATGCCAGGTTATAGGTTTTTTAGAAAAAAATGTTTCAGGAAGAGAGCAGGTACAAGGTAGCTTAGAATTTATCAAAAATGCTATTCAATCTAGCAGGCTGTTATCTTTTAGGAGGCTTTCTAGAAACACAACAAGGAGACTGATGTGGGGGAAATGTTCAAATTAAGTGGACTCCTGATGTTTGACCTGTTTTCTGGAAGGGCTCCCAAGTGGGCCCTAATAGACCCCAAATCCAAGGTCAGTTCTGCATTTGGATTTGTTCTAGAATGACCTGGGGATTCTTCCCTGTCCTCTAGTGTCATCCGGTCAATCCAGTGCTTACTGAGCTCTTTCTCTCTCTAGACCAGGCATTTTGGTGTGCACAGTGATGAGGCTAACCTGGGTTCGGCTTTCATGTGGTTTATCATACAGTATAAGAGAACGGCTCTAAACCACCATTTGCCTGCTTAAGTGCTTAACTAAGTACCATGATGGGAAGTGCTCTCTTGCTATCTATGGAAGAAGAACAGAAAAGGCCGTGACTCTTGAAGTAGGAGCTGGTGGGGAGTGTGTGATTCGGCAAGGCTACCTTGAGGAAGAAGGATGAGTAAGATCTGTTTAGAGGAAGGGCAGGAAAGGAGATAATTGAAGTAGAGAAAAGAACATAGTTTCCCCCAGGAGGACAGCAGATTGAGGTTTTGGGGAAACAGAGAAGCAGGGTGGCTGGAGCACAATGATCAAGTGATTTGAGGTGAGTCTAGACGCCAGTCTGTCTTATTCTGTATGCTTTGATTCATAGCACAATAGAATATAATAAATACCCACTAGGGGTTGAAATATCCAAATCATAGCAGCAATTCAAATTTAAATGGGCCTGGAAAAGGAACAATTTTAATTGCTAAGGAAGGAAATACAAATGAATGAAAATGTCTGGGAAGACAAATGCAAGGGAAGGATCGAAATAGAAATGATTTTGAAGTCAAGGCAAATTCAAAGGGCAGTTTTCTTTATTTTAATTTCCAGTATTTCTTCAGAGGATCTCAGGAACATACTCGTAAGTGTAATGCTCCCTCTTTGAAAAAAACATTTTTAAACACCAAGTTTTTATTCCAAGAACAGAAGAAGCTAATACTCACATTTTTATTCTGAATGAATTGCCAACATTTTATTCACTAGGTTCACTAAAGAGCTGGAACCTCACCGGGGTTTCTGAATTAAATTAGCTTTCAGAACCATTTAAAGTTCTTCCATTCTATTAATTCAGCAGACAATCAAGTTGTTCACTTGTTGACTTTTATCCACATGCACTCAATCAAATCAACTATCAAAGAGAGATACCTATTAGTTGTTAATTTCATATGTTAGATAGGAATCCTGGAACTCCTGTTTATATCTGTTTGATAACCTTCTAATCTTTACCACAGGCTCACTAACAGCAGCATTAACTAGTCTGCCATCTATCTTGATTAACAACACTGAGACTCAGAAAGATGCACAACATCTGATAAGACCAGCCCGCCAAACTTCTAACAATGCCTGTAGCCCTATGGAAAATGGGCTTCTACCAGCATTCTTGCAAACCCTTCAAGTTGTTTTTAAATCTCAGTTTTGCAAATTATCATTTTAAGCAAATAAGAATAGAGTGTTTTGGTGTAGGAGCTCTTATGAATAATTGGTAGGATTGAGGGCTTGGCAACATTTTTACCTCTATTTTGTGCCCTGTGAATTGGAGTTGCTAGAAATGGTTTTTGCCTCATGCTGAATTACAAGTATACTGTTATCACTGGAACAGATTAATTCAACAAATATTTATTAATCTCCTTGTGACTAACACTCCTTTCATATATAAAAGGCATAGAAAATATAGTTCCATATACCTTAAAGTTCTGTACATGAAATCACAGCAACTGGATTTCTTTAATAAGTGGAATTACACTTTTTGTTTTTAGTGTAAAATTTAGGGATTTTTTTATTAATTTAATTTAATTTTTTTTTCAGTATTCCAAAATTCATTGTTTATGGACCACACCCAGTGGTATTTATGAGAGAGAGAGGGAGTGGGACAGAGAGAGAACAAAGAAATCAATAAACATAATCTTTGTTCCACATGATAACCTCCAGGTAAGTCTTCATGCATCTCTTTCAAAGTCTGTTTATACTGTTCTTCATTCAGTTCCAATGCTGAAAGGTTAAAGACATTTTATATATAACCCATGTTATTTTTAGCAGCTGGCCCACAACCTTTCTCTCCATGCTCTTTTCAGGAAGTTCTTGGTGACTTCCATATCCACCTTGCTAATGCTTCTACCTCCATGACTTCATAGTTTCATGTTTTTAAAATTTCCACCAAGCCTATTCTTCTTCCCACTTCGGATATTCTTAGGTACAGCTACATCATGGAAGTTGGTTAGGACCATGCTGTCTCCAATATTGTACTCCAAAATGTTATTTTTGAGCTTCTCTAAATTTTTATTGGTCTTTCTGTTCTTCAGGTGGCTGGCTAGTGGGTAGTGGATATTAACAAGAGATTGGAGCAGAAAAATATAGAATGAATGATTCCTGAAGTGAGACATTCCTAGATATCTCCAGAACAAAGTGTGCACAGAGAGAAGGGTTGAATTCTTGTATTATCCCAGGAAGACTTTGCACTAGCACATTTAGGTATTAGCGTGATAAAATGTGACTTAGAAAAAATACGAACTCATTACCTCAGGATGATGGACGATAAAGACATCCACATTTCTTTCTCAACTCCTATATCCGTGCAAATGACTCCTTAATTTATTTCTGAAGACAAGGTCACTCTCCTGAGGTCCAACCCTGAATTTCCAATGGCTTGAGTATCTCTAAATGCATCTCCCAAAGAACCTTCAAGCTCAGCATGTTCTGATTTGTATTCATCATCAACCTTCTTACACCAGCACCATCTGGGAATTTCATTATCCATTAATGAGACTCCCATTCTCTAAGTCATACAGGTCCTCTGTTTTGCTTCTCCACTTTCAATCCATTACCAACTCCTGGCAATCTTTACCTTGAAATTTCTCTGAAGTTTATCTATCTTTTTTCCATTCCCAATTTCCACTTTCCCAATTCACTCTTCATTGTATACCATTCTGAAGACTGCAATAGATCCCTCTCTGGTTCCTCCTGACCCTTGGTCACTCTTCTAATCCATCCTACCCATAACCATAGATTATTTATTTCTGAAAATTTTTAATTAATTCATTATTGAATTATAGTTGATATACAATGTTATATTAGTTTCAGATGTATAATCATAGATTCTTTTCACAAAGCTACCTTAGTACAGTTAGCTCTGCTTAAAATTCTATTTAAGATTTTCTTTATTCATTTGAGAGCAAGAAAGAAAGCACAAGCAGGGGGAGTGGCAGGCTGAAGGAGAGGAAGAAGCAGGCTCCCTCCTGAGCGGGAAGCTCAATGTGGGGCTAGATCCCAGGACCCTGGGATCGTGACCTGGAGCCAAAGAAAGACTCTTAGCCAACTGAACTACCCAGGCTTAGTCAAGTTCAGACCCTTTAAACTGGTATTCTGGTTCCTCACAATTTGCCCAAAATTTCCATTCCGTTGTTTTCTTCTCATATGTATTCTTCCATATATCTTTCTCTACCCATTGCCTTTTTACATTTCATGCATTTGCTCATGAGGTTCCTTCTGCCTCTAATTTCTTTCTTCTACATATTTATTGGTTACCAAAATGATTTTCAAAACTAAACCCCATCCAAATCCTTCTTCCCTTCCTTCCTCCCTCCCTTCTCTCCTTTCTTCGTATGAATAGGTATATTCATAGGTGGCTATTATGTACCAAAATGATACACAATTCTGCCATGAAGGAACTCACAATCCAGAGGAGATGACTGATACGCCAAAAAGTACAAGCAAATATGGGAGCAGAGACAAGGAGACTATAATTGAGTCTTATTTGGGGGATGTGTAAATCTTGGAGGAAGTTACAGGTATGTTGAATCCTATAGTATGACAAAGAATTACCCAGAAGTTTAGTAGAAAAGGGAGATTTTTCCAAATTTCAGAGCTAGTAGGAGCACGAGCTAGCTGAAAAAAAGAGGTGTTTGGTGAAACCATTATCAGTCTTGCTTTAGCTCAAAGAATGGAGGAAGGGAGCAGCAGAAGATCATATCCAAGAGGTAGGCAGGGTTTGGGAAGGCATTGCTGTACCATGTTTAAAACTTACAGATGATGGGAACCATGAATGGATTTGAGCAAGCAAATGAAATGACCAGATTTATATTTTAGATGGACAGAGTAGTGGGAATTTATATTAAGAACAGATTTGAGGGAAAGAAATCGCAGCCAACAACAGTAAATTGAAGATATTAACGCAATCTGTGGGGGAAGGAAAATTAGTTAAAGGAGGAGAACAAAAAAATACTTAGTAGATAATATTGGTAGCATTCTACTAATTGATGTTGGAGATGAGGAAAAGAGAGTCAGTGGTGACTCCAAGATTTCTAGTTTGCATAATTGGTTGGATATGGTGCTATGAAATGAGACTAAAAAGTAATAATGCATGAGAAGGAGGCTTGGTGGGAGAAACGTGAGATGGAAAGATTGAAGATAAAATTGAATGGCCTCATTGTCTCAGGTGAAGATTAATGAGATTAGATAATATACATAATACATGGACACTACCTGAAGCTCAGGAGGTAGGTCTAAACTGAGCTTTAGATTTGAGATTGATTAGTATGCAGATGGCTTTTTATACCTGGATTGCATCTCTAGCAATGCAGTGTACCCTGGGAGGAAGGCTTAAGAAATAGATGGAGGAACAACAGCTGGGGAAGTAGGCACGGAAGAAATAACCAAAGGGGGGAAAAATCAGAAACATACTTTTTCTTTGATTTCAACACCCCCCCCCAACCTTTTCTTTTGAATTCCCAAAGCGTTTGACAATTTTGATGATGGGGGAGCTAGGAGTTTCCTCCTATTTCCTTTATTCTTCAGTTACAATCTGGTTAGATTAAAGGACATTTGTTGGGCCGTGTTTACTGGTGGATGGATTTGCTATTGCAGATTGATATAGTGTGGTACCAAGATCTCATTGCTCTTCTTCCCATTGCCTTTGAGAGATGTAATTGATAAGCTGTGCCAGAGCTCTCTTATAAGTGTCTCTTGAAAGTGTCTCTTTTCTTACAAACCCTAAATTCTCATCACTTCTAGTGAGTAGTTGGAGAATTAAGAATGTGAGATGGTAGCCTTGCAGGCACTTTGGGCATCAGATACATTCTACAAACCAGCATTAGCAGAGAACACTGTCCTGGAGTACTGGGCACTAGCTCAGCTAATTCTAAAGTGATAATGCACCCATTTATCTTTGTCCCTTGTATGTATTGCTTCCTTAGTCCCAAGAGACAGAAGAAATTGTCAAATAAAGGTAGAATTCAGGCATTCCTACCTTTCCTTCCTCCATCTCAACAGTCCTTTGTGGCACTTGCTACTTTATGTCTTATATTTTTGTATATTTATATTTAATATATAACTATATTATGGTTATATTTTGGTTATTTCTACCTATCTCTTATCCCCTTTGCTGTACCCTGGGCTCTTTGAAATTTCATTCTGGCAATGAGGAAAGACATTTTTATTTTTAACAAAATACCAGATTCTTAGATAGTTGGAAAGATTGTGCTAACCTGCATCATTCTAAGTTAAAGGTAACAAAAATGAGGTATTAGAAACATGACTTGACAGAATTTTGTATGAAGTCTACAATTATGATTAGAAGTCAGGATCATTAACAAAAAACAAGATTTATGATCGTGCTATATACACTTTATCCTAATAATTCAGAGCCTTATTTCTTGCTTCATAATAAAAATATTATATCTTTCCCTCTGCAATAAGGTATGTCGGCTTTCCTGCAGTCATCTCAATAGGTGAAAACAATATTATGGTATTTGGGGATCTCTATTTCAGTGTCAAGAGGGGGCAGTGTCATGACTTTGATGTTGAGCAGGTGGGTAAAGAGGAGAAAACCTAAGTCCCTCTGTGGGATATGCAATGTACTTCTTAATTTTAACATGCGCACTGAGGACTGCTATTCTTTGGCTCTTTAAGATGTCATTTTTTTTTTCACACTTAAGATTCTCATTAATTTACTCTGAGCACCCTAGTTTCTTGGCTGACTGGTGCGTGTATCATAGCTTGTGCCCTTATTTTATTATCTGCTCAGAGGACCTTTTCCAATGGTAAGGGGGTTATTTAGATCTGTGTATGTGTGTTTTTAATGCAATCAACTAATATTTTTGAATATGACTAGGGACACATGATCTAAATTTCCTCAGAAGATGAATTTGAATCACTGGTGCTATGAGACTAAAATGGAATATAGACTCTAAACTCTGGAATGAACATAGCCAGCACTGTTGGCTCAAACTAACCAGGATATTCTCTGTTTATACACAGTAACAACTTCTTCTTCTCCTTCTCCTTCTTCTTCTTTTTTTTTTTTTTTTTTGATATAATGTTTTATTGGAACACAACACCCATTTTTTTACATATTGTATACACAGTAACTTCTTAAGGCTGAATGATTCACTTAAGTTTTTCAGATCTAATTTAATGAATTTTTAGAAGGGCAGTGGTGTACTTTGGTGATATTAAAATTTGGAGGTCCTCAAAGATACTATGTCACATCATCACCAACTTATCAATACTTATTATTAAATATAGGACAGGATTTCTATCTTCAAGAAATTTATAATTGAGTTGAAGAGAAAGTGAAAAGTTAAAGGGGCTAACAATACAAAACTTGAAAACATGAAATGTCAAAAGGCAGTGATTCAGTGAACATGAGAGTGCTAATATCACTTTGTTATCCTGATTTCAATTTTTTTTGGGGGGGGGGATACATACCCAGAAATGGAATTGCTGGATCATATGGTAGTTCTATTTTTAATTTTTTGAGAAACTGTCATACTATTTTCAATAGAGTGTGCATTGTTTTGCATTCCCACCAATAGTATAAAAGGGTTTGGATTTCTCCAAATCCTCACTAACATTTGCCTCTTTTTTTATAGTAGCCATCCAGAAACACTATTCATAATAGCCAAGATATGGAAACAATCTACATGTCCATCAACAGATGAATGGATAATGAAACGTGATCTACACATACAATGGAATTCTATTCAGGCTTCAACAAGAAGGAAATTGTTTAATATGTGCCTGCATGAAGGAAACTTGAGAGTATGAGGCTAAGTGAAATTAACCAGTCTCAGAAAGACAAATATTGCATAATTCCGCTTCTTTGAGTTATCAAAAATAGTCAAATTCATGAAATCAAAGATTGGAATGGTCAATGCCCATGGTGGGGAAAGAGGAAATGGGAAGGTACTAACAATGGACATAAAACTCCAGTTAGGTAAGACAAAGAAGTTCTAGAAATCTGCTGTACCACTTTGTCCACAATATTGTATCATATACTTGAAACTGAAGACTGTAGGTCTTATATTCAGTGTTCTTTCCACAAAAAAGGGCAGTGAACTAAACTTTAGGATGAAGTTTACATTTATCTTAATAAAATATTCCCTTGACCTCTTATAATTCTGCAAATGTCCCTGGTTCCTGTTAAAAGCCTAGGAAATGGAGCTGTTGCGAGTGCTCAGTCCATTTTGTAAGGTGTGAATAACTTCTGAAAATTTAAGAGAGAAGAGCTTTATCAATGAAGTTGGGTGAAATGCATTATATCATATCATGGCCATCAGAGTTCTATTTCTCCGGAGTCACTCAGGTATGGCCACAGAGCCAAGGCTTGGATATTGCTGTCTTGTTTTCGGCACAAATGCTGGCAATCACAGAAGGAAAAACAAATTATTTTATTTTTTGATGTTGGTGATTCTGGTCTAGGTCCTGATCTGAAAACTGAATCTATAAGTCACCTGGAAGTTTCCCATCATGTTGATGACTACCTTATATCAAATCCCATTTTCCCAGATTTCTTGGCAAAAGCATATTTTCCCTAGTTGAAAGCCAATGTTTTAGTCTTCATATATCCTCTGTTCTGAACTGCTGCTTACTTCTCCTCTTGGCTCAGTGCAGATGATAATAACCTTCAGCTTTGCTGGGTGTGGAGTGCTGATGGGCTTCCTTTCTCTTCTGTCAGGTTCCTCTTAGAAAACAACACTAAGTGGACCTTTCTTTTTTTTATCTTTGAGTTAGTTATTTAATTTGGCAAGTACTTTTAAATCTTCTTTCTTCCTGTGTTCAGAAGACAAAAAAAAAAAATTGTATGCAACTGCAGAAATTTTGTTTTATTCCTTTAGTAATTTCCCCCTTTATTCATATGTCTACTAATTTATAGTGACTATTTAAGGGGTCACATAAGTCTGGATATTCCATTTTATTAGAAAGCCTGGGTATATGGGCTATTTCCCCATAACTAGACTAATGTTATCTAGATATGTGTTATCTCCCCTAGGGCCCCTGTCATTTTAAATTTTGTTTCAAAATTTATTTGCTCTTTGTTTTGTTGCATTTTTTAGGGCTCAAACAAAACAAAACAAAACAAAATAAATCAGAATTCTTCCTGCCTCTACAAATGGTATTTCGGTACATTAAAATTATGAAAACTTACTATGAGTAGTCTCCTTTTTTACATTCATCCCATTCACTAGTAATGAGCACATCTTAGTTACAATAATTGTATTAAATGTTTAACATTACAAAGCACTGAGAGAGCATTTCAAAGCTGACTCTCCTGATCTGTCAGCCACAGAGGGATTCTCTTGAGCACAGCTTACTGTAAGGAAGGAATATTTTCATTGCTAAGAGGACATGTGAAATAAATTAACATTTGTTGATCACATAATATCTAACAGACACTATGCTAGGTATTTTTCTCAGTCATTTTTATAATAGCCTCGTGAAATAGGAATTAGTGTACTCAACTTATAAACATGGCTCAGAGGTAAAGACCCTCAACCAAAGACACATGACTAGAAGGTGAATAAGGTGTGTTTAAGTGAAATCTACTGGCTATGTAGTCCATTTACTTTCCTCAACATATTCTACTGCCTTCTGGCATTATGGTGGTGTGAAAAGCATTGGACCAGAAAGAAAAAAACCTGCATCTAAATCCATTTTAACAGATGTGGACCCATGGTAAGCTTTGGCTTCTGGGCCACCCACTCCCAATTTGTTGAGTGAGAAAAAAATACCTCCCAAGTTTATCATGAGAATTAAATAAGATTTGTATGTATTTCCTTTGTAGAAAATGGTTAATACCAACATGTATTCACTTGTACGGTAGGCATTCTACTAAATAATGTGTCTATAATAAATAAACTCATTATTTAAAAAAAACCCTTGTGTGTTTTTTTTGTTGGTTTGTTTTAGAGAAAGCAAGCAATAAGGGTGGGTGGAAGGGGCAGAAAAAGAGGGAGAGAGAAAATCTTCAGCAGTCTCCATGCCCAACGCAGAGCCTCACATGGAGCTCAATGTCACAACCCTGAGATCATAGCCTGGGCTGAAATCAAAAGTTGGCTTTTGTCTTTAAGCCGACTTTTGTCGGCTTAACTCTTAAGCCTCTGCCTTCAGCTTAGGTCATGATCTTAGGGTCCTGAGATCAGGGCCACACGTAGGGCTCCCTGTTGGTCAGGGAGTCTGCTTCTTCCTCTGCCTGCCTTTACTTGTATTCATGCTCTCCTTCCCTCTCTCTCTCTCTCCCCAACTCTCTCAAATAAATAAATAAATAAATAAATAAAATCTAAAAAAAAGAAAAAAAAAGAGAGAGAGAGAGAGTTGGTCGCTTAACCAACTGAGCCACCCAGGTGCCTCCCATGGGGTTATTTTTATCTCCAGTTTACATAAGGAAATTGAGGCACAGATAGGCTAAATAATTAGCCCAAGTTCATGTAAAGATGAAGAGAAGAACCAGAACTTGAACCCAGAAGGCCAGGACTCAGAATGCATGCTCTGAACTACCACTGCATATCCTGCTATAAAATTAAGGCTTATGGGGCGCCTGGACTGAGCATGGAGTGTGCTCAAGATTCTCTCTCTCTCTCTTCCTCTCCTCTCCCCTCCCCCTGCTCATGCATGCTTTCTCTCCTTCTCTAAATAAATAAAATCTTTAAAAAAAAAATAAAATTAAGGATTAGTATGATAATTTCAGACTTCAAAATAATTAGGTGAGATCAGTGTCAGCAGTAGCTTTGGAGAAGTGGAGCTGGAAATATTCAACACCGTTGTATCAAAAATGTGCCTTAAGAATTATTTTATAGAGAAGGTCTATCTTGTCCACCACCATATCAGGATAGAGTCAGGCAGCCCTTGTGATTCCTCTAAACATGCTCAGATTATCTAGAGTAATCTGGTCTTTCCAAAAACACTCTGGTATTTCAGTGACATGTCCACTGAAGAAGGCCTTGAAGGATCCAGAAGGATAATGTTCTCTTAGAGATGTAATTATATGTTCATAATAATTATATGTAAGTATATATGTTCATAATACAAGCATAAAAAGAGGGAACTCTTTTTGAGGATTTATCTTAACAGTTATGGCATACATTTATACCAGTATACTTCTACTTCCAACCCTGACCTCCAAACCAGGATAAACATTAATACTCTGTATGTAATTTTTTCCTGGGTCTCAATGTAGCCCTAGAATATTTCTTAACCTCACCCTGGGGCACCACTACTCATTTCCACTCTACTTTCCGTTATTTCCTTTCTTCTGGTTGCTCCAGGTTTTGTTTCCTCTTCTTTTTCCCCAGTGTCTTAAGGTGAAAGTTTAAGTTACTGACTTGGGATCTTTCTTCCTTTTTTACATAGGCCTTTGCAGTTATAAATTTCCGTAGAAACACTGTTTTAACTGCAT
This sequence comes from Mustela erminea, assembly GCF_009829155.1. Classification (NCBI taxonomy): domain Eukaryota; kingdom Metazoa; phylum Chordata; class Mammalia; order Carnivora; family Mustelidae; genus Mustela; species Mustela erminea. Next base: position 52,442,088 of record NC_045629.1, read on the forward strand.
CTCATTAGTTTTGGGGAGGTTGTGTCTTCTTTCATTCATCTCAAAGTATTTTTAATTTCCATTTTGATTTCTTTAATCCAGTGGTTCTTTCAGGGTGTGTTAATTTTCACATATTTCTGTGCTTTGAAAATTTCTGTTATTAATTTTTCATCTCATCCTTCTGTGATCAGGGAACTTATTTTATGTTATTTCTATCCCATTAAATTGATCAGTTTGTTTTATGGCTTAGCATATTGTCTATCTTGGAGAATGTTCCATGTGCACGTGAGAAGAATGTATGTTCGATGCTGTGAGGTGCCGTGTTCTATAAAAGTCTGTTTGGTTTAATTGGTTTGCTGTTGTTCAGGTCTTCTATTTCCTTTCTGAGCTTCTCCTTAGTTGTTCCATCCTTAGAACGCATGAATCCTGGAGGCTGGGAAATTCGAGTTCAAAATGTCAGGAAGGGGGCGCCTGGGTGGCTCAGTGGGTTAAGCCGCTGCCTTCGGCTCAGGCCATGATCCCAGGGTCCTGGGATGGAGCCCCACATTGGGCTCTCTGCTCAGCAGGGAGCCTGCTTCCTTCTCTCTCTCTCTTCCTACCTCTCTGCCTACTTGTGATCTCTCTCTGTCAAATAAATAAATAAAATCTTTAAAAAAAAAATGTCAGGAAGGTAGGTTTCATTCTGAGGTTTCTTCTCTTGATCGGGAGGTGGCAATCACCTCACTATGTGCTTACATGACATGTGTGCATGGAGAGAGATCTTTTCCTTTTCTTACAAGGGCACTAATCCTACTCTGAGGACACACCCTCATGAACTCATTTGACCCTAATTATCTCCTAAAGGCCCCAATTCCAAACACTTTCACAGTGGGAATTTGGACTTCAATATGAATTTCGAGGGGACACAATTTATTCCCTTTAGTCTGTGACTCCCCTCCTGGTTTTCCCAAACTCCAAGCATCTCAGAGAGTCTTCTCTGACCACTCCATCTGTTTTAGAGACCTTCCTTTGTTCACACAGCATACTGTGCATGCTTCCATCATAGAAATGATCACACTGAACTATTACTGGATACATGGTCTTCTCTTTGCCCAATAGACTTGGCTTCCTTAATGTGGCCTTATTCATCTCTGTATCCCAATGGCCTAGCAGAGTCATAGAACAGATGTTCAATAAGTATTTGTTAAGTAGATAAATCAGTCTTGAGTAACTTACTCCCTATTACTAGAAATGCCTCCTTTATTTTAAAATAGTAACCGTATATTTGGAAAAGAGCTAGCTAAATGCTAAGAATATACATCTGTGGTACATAAACGTATTCAGAAGGAAGAAAACATTTTAACTTGATTTAAGCTTCCTGGTGACAGGTTTGATTCTGGGAATCCGTGGCTCTATACTGCAGATGCCACGTTACATTAAGGAGCACAGAGCGTCTTGTGGCTATAGAGATGCCTTCTGTGTATGCAAATGTTGACATGTATGACTAATGTAGGCACCCTTTCTTTTGAGTTAAAAAAAAAAAAAGGATTCTCACCTGAATTTTTCCAATGCAAATAGAAGCATAAATAAAGATTTATGTAGAAATTGCAGATGGCTGAAACAGAATGAATGTGTAAAAGAGGTCAGATGAGAACAAAAAAAATCTGTGCTGAAAGTTTGTCTCCATAAAAACCTTAGTTATTTCTGCGGTTGGTGTTTGTTTTGTGTTATTACGTCATATTTATTATTTTTACAGATCTTCCTTGTCATATGGCGAGGTTATGGTCCCAATAAACCGATCTTAAGCTGAAAATATAGTAAGTAAAAAAACGCATTTAATAAACCTACCCAACATTAGAGCTTAGCTTATCCTGCCTTAAACTTGCTTAGAACACTTATATTCGTTTATGGTCCGGCAAAATCATCTAACAAAGCCTAGTTTAGAATGAAGTGTTGAATACTGAAAGTGAAACTCATAATGATTTCATCGGCATGGAATGGTTGTAAAGTGTTCTGGTTGTTTACCTTCGTTTGTGTAGCTGGGAGCTGCGGCTCACTGCCCTGCCTCATGTTATGAGAGAGGGCTGTCCTGTATATCACCAGGCTAGGAGAAATCAAAATTCAAAGCGCCTTTTCCATTGAATATGTATTGTTTTCACACCATCATAAAGTCAAAACGTCTTAAGTTGAACCATTGTAAGTCATGGACCATCTGAATACTCTAAATACTGAAGCATCTCCTATACTTTATTTCATTTAATCCATTCATTTAGCCCTGGGAGGTAAACCAGTTAAATTTGAGTTCATGCTCTGCTTTTGTTCATATTCTGAATTTTCCTTTCATGGGCTCTAATCAGGATTTGGGGGTAGATTCTTAGATATCTTTGCTAACATGCCAAGCCCTAGTAGGTCAGACTTCCCAATTAATAAATATGACCATTATCCCCCTTTTACTTTCCTACCAACGAATGAACATTTGTGCATTTACTATTTTGGACTGGTAGAGACTTTTGTTAAGGTTAAATGTTGTTCATTGAAAACTTTTCCATGGACTGTTAATCATTTGACTCTAGCTATTCTTTTTACTTCCTCTTGTGCTTGTGGTTAATTGATGGAGTTGCAATGAATCCCAAGAGTAAGCAGTTATGACTGGCCAAGGCTCTTTGAGGAAATGCCAGGTGCCATGAACCAAGGCAACTGATCTGAGCCCAGTCCCAACCTGAGGACCCACGGAGGGATGGCTCTGTATTAGAATATTCTAAAACACAAACTTTTAGCTCCTGGAGTCACTCAACTTTGTAAAAGATCATTAGATTTAGTAGAATAAAAATAGCCTTCTGTGTTTGCAGTCAGTGGTTTCTACAATGACTGTACTTGATTATCAGATTATGTTGGGTAGGTTATAGGGTTTCAAATTTAGATACATGTGCTTTAATAGTAAAAGATGGATTTTCCTGGGGATTTTTTTCCCCTCTCAGAGTAACTATTTATAAACCACTTAATTTAAAGATTATACTTGGAGATATTACAATAAATTGGAATACAGTATTTTACTCAGTTTACATTTAGTTTCAGGATGCTTGCATCCTATAAAATGTATTTCAAGACTTTCTAAAAGACAAAATAGACACCCTTTAAGCAGTTTACAAGATACAGATCTTTATCTCCTACAAAGGAAAGGAAACAAGAAAGCTGTAAATAATAAGTTCTGAATAGGAATGACATAAACTGCCTAATCAATGTCTTCCAGAACTGGCAAGTGACACCTCTTTGTTTTTTGCAAATAAAAACCTTCTTACCATCACAATATAAACCATTATCTCTGCAGGCAAGGTATATTTAGAAATGTACAAAATGTACATTTCCTGCCAGCCTCTAGATCAGTAGGTGGAGATCTAAAGTCATGCAAATATTACAGTAAATGCAGGCAACCAATTTCTAATTATTCCATATCAGCAGATTTGTGAGGAATATAATTTATTAAAAAAGAACAGTTTATGATCAGCAGACCTTGGTTATGACTGTTTAGGAATTCAGTGCATTTTGATCTAATCACAAAATCAAAATATTCATGAAACACAATGATATCTCCCCAAAGCAGCCGGGCAGCCATTAATTTTGAAATTCGGGTAATTTATTAACACTTATCTGAAGCTGTAAAAGCTTACCTCTGTGTTTGTAATATGGGGAAAAGTGAAAGCAGTTTTAAAACTGATTCCTAATGATTTATAATGGTTTGCTGTAATTTGAGCCAGAAATTCAATTAAAATGTATGTCTAGTTTTGTTTCAAGATCTTTAGTTAAAAATTCTATTAAAATTCTATTTCCTTCTTGCATTAAATGTATCTGTTATCTGCATATACAAGAAATATAAGAAAATTCTATCATTTATTCCCCAGTCTCCATAAATGCTTTAAAAAAGCATTCATTTTTATTTCATAATTCTGCTAAGGTAGCATTTGGAATGTATATATAGTAGAGGAAGAATTACTGTATATGCTATTTTCTCAGTAAGGAAAGAAATCCAACACTGAATACTTTAGGGACAAGTCAAGTGATATTGGCCACTTTAACTAGAAGAAAACAAATAAAATGAAACAGACATTCTTGGCTCCAAATTATTCACCTAATAGATTGTCTCTGAGGCATTTAAAAAATATAACTCTCCAAAGAAAAGGATAGGGCTAGGTAAGGTATGGGGAAGACTTCAACTTCTCTGAAGCAAATGCAAATGGATTCAAACTTTGAAAAAATTATCCTAAGGTATGAGATTCTTCAAATTTGTTAAAAAACAATATGAGTTCAATGGGTTAATTGAAGGTGAGCCTGATTGGTTTTTTGTTTTTTGATATTTTCTTGAACTCTGTGAAACCATGTAATAATTGCTAAGAACAAACATTAAAAAGCTGACTTGTGTCTTAATTTTGTGGTACAAACATCTAAGAATAGAAACAGAAATAAAGCCAAAAGTTATTGAGAATTTGCTACAGGGATATATGGATGGCTTGCATGGAACTCTAAATGGTTCGGTCTCTTCAATGGTACACGTACCACATGTAGTCTATAGAGATATTGTTATTCACATTTCACTCAAATGGTAGCAGAGGCACAAAGTTTCATAGAACTGATAAGTAGAGAGGCTAGGATTTGAACCTAGAAGGGTTATGACTAATCTCCTTTTCAACATGGTCATGTAGTTGGGCAGAGGGGTGGATGGTGGGCACTTTTCACTTTATAAAGCCCTGAATCAGGCTAATGTGAGCTAACTCTGAGTTGGTGGACTGTTGCTAAGAAAGGAGAAGATTTAGTAGACAAAAGCAGATAGTTACTGAGAAGAAACAGAGTGGCATTTTCCTTGGTGTATCTCTTGTTTCCTGATAATGGCAAGGCTGGGGCCCTCCTTGTCTTCCCTCTCATGGTGAGCCGGGGATCCTGCTGGGTATGGAGCTTGAAAGATGAAGAGCTGAGTGTCAAAATGTCAGAACGTAAATGAGGTAAAGAGTAGAAAACTTGGTCACTCAGCCAAATAAGTACAAAGAAAAAATAGAAAGAGAGAGAGAATAATAATAATAATAATAAAGATAGCAAGCAAGAAAGCAAACTAAGCTATAACATCCTATAAGCCCGAGACAGAAGGAAGACTAAACATGAGTTGTAGAAAAGTCAAAGGAAGGGACATAGTTCTGGAGTAATTCCCAAGTGGAGAAGGCTTTTAATGCTACTTTGAAAGTCTCTTCTAGGGATGAGCTGAGATCCTATAAAGGAACAGAAACCAGTAAAGTGTGTAATTTATTTGACCACTCTCTTAGAATTGCACTGAGATTTCCCGGTGTTGACCTGTTGAAAGTTACCAATGTCCAGTGAATTTCTATTTTATGCTCCTAGGTGGGCCAGGGTCTGAGAACAGAAGACCAGCTCTCCCTTATACATTCTAGGGAGAGGGCAGGGTTTTCCTGGACGAGGCTTGTTGATAAACGATGAACTCAGAATGGGTGCCGTAATTGCTATGACAGTGCATATGGATATACTCAGGGCTGAGGTGGGTAGGACAATTGCAGAGAGGTAGTGTACTGAGGGAGGAGTTTTTCTACACATCAGTTTGCTTCAGGAATCTACCTGACAATAATGGCTAGGTGGGCACAAATCTCAAATGCATTATGCACTACCTAGAGCAGAGCTGTCGGTAGAGTCCCCGGTCGGAGGGGGTCGATGGATTAGAGGTAATGAAAATGGGGACAGAAGGAGCAGGAGCCAAAACGTACCACAACTCCCAGGGTGCTCTCAGAATTGAGGGAGGAGGTATTCAGAGATGACTCATAGCGTGATAGTATTGGGAGACATTCTGGAAGCAGCGCTGCCTTGGATTGTCTAGACTTAGGTCCTTGACACCTGAACCATTTCCTGTCATGGGCGTGCCCACTAACCGTCTCTGCACATCTTGTTAAAAGGTTTGCATGAGCCACATTGGCCAGCCAAAATGCCACAGTGGCATGATCACAGTGTCTAGATTCCATTCTTCCTGGTGTGTTTATATAGAGTTGAGTGTTTTTCTCAAATAGGTCCTTTAGCATTTTGTACATACCAGGGCCAGGTCTGGGAAATCTTAAATTTGGAGAATATGAGCCCAGGTGCTAGATTAATTGTCCAATGATATTTGTGATGAGGGTGAGTTTTAGATACCTTGTTAGAAAATGCCTGCTATTAGCAAAATAGTTGACCTATCCTGGCACGAGAAGATGATAGGGAGGCTCTGCAAGGTATAGTCATCTCTCATAATAGAATTCTGATGTCAGGTGCGTGGCATGTGTTTCTTGGGAGCTGACCAGGTCGTGAGCCTCTGTCCATGTTCAAAATGGGTACAATTGCCTCTTGAATTGAAGCATGGTCACCGCTCCCTCAGTAGGTTCCTTGATAGGGCCATGTCAAGAATATATAATAAGTAGGAATGGAGTAGATGGTGGTTAGGGAGCCAGATAGCAGTTGTGGGAGAATTACAAACAAAAGCATCAGTTACGATGTCCATGAGTGACACAGAGGGCTGTGAGATGGCCATAGCTCCCCATACCTTTCTTTTGCTCGTTGCCAAGGAATTTAATGACAATCCTTACACCAGAAACATAGGACTTTTCTGAGCACTTTGCCTTTTTGTTTGCAATGGATTGTTTCCATTAACTAAATTTTTTCCTATAACTTGTAGCTAGGGGTGATTTTTCTACAAGGCAGATGGTATTTGAAAGGAATACCTCTAAAGGCTCTTTGGGGAAGAATGTAGCTGACAAAAGGGTTGCATGGCAGGGGTTACATTGCCAAGGGTTACATGGACAAGACAAAATTAAATGGCCTTGACATAAAGGATTACTGATGCTTAGTGAATACCAATAATGCTGTGCTGAAGAATAGGATGGGACATGAGATCATCTGATTCCATTTACAAAAATCTAATAGACATTAGAGTTCTAAGGCTATGAAAAATGGCATAAGTGTGCTAAGAAATATTGGGAAATATTTAAGGTTTTCTGAATCCAAAATATAACATAAAATTTGAACCAACTTGTTAAAAATCAGAACAATTTTTTTCAGAACTCTTTGTCATAGCAAGTTAATGCATATGTACTGCTTTGGTTGATATTAACTTACTTGATCATTTTTAAAACTCACCAATGTTACTTCAAAGCAATTCCATTATCCTGTTCCCATCAAACTTCTTGAAAAATGTTTTACACTGAGGTTTTTACTTCCTCTGTGTTGGCTGTCCTCTCCACTGTAGCCTGGTTTATGCTCCCCCTATTCTAACGCAACAGCTTTCATTAGGTTCTCTAATAATCTCTTCATTACCAGTTATTATGGCTTGTTTTTAACCATAAGCATTCTTGATTTCTGTGCAGCATATCTTTCGTCAGTAACTCATTGCTTACCAATCTCCTTTCTTTTTAGTTTGTAACCAAATTCTCCTGCTTCTCCTTAAGCATTCTCCTCTGTTCCTTTCCAGTTCCATTTTGTGGTTTCTTAGAATTCTGTCCTTGATTTCTCTCCAGGACCAGAACCCGGGTGTCTGGTTTTTTGGGTCAGACTTTTGTCTAGAGTATCATTCTGCCCCAGCACAGCCTCAGGGCAGGTGGATTCCGTCACCTACCATCATCTTCTACTCCCCTGAATGGCAGTCAGATGGGTGTTTCCTGCAGCTAAATATTCATATATATCCTGCAACTATCCTCAAAAAGGACTGTATGATCTCTTTGAGCATTAATATTACACTTGTGTCATCTTTGTCAAATATCTATAGTTTGGTACCCATTTTCCTACTGTTGCTTTCTTGCAGTTTGTTGATTTTCTTTTCCTTACTTTATTTGAATTTCAGGTAATAAATGGTGTTAAGGTTTTACTGATTCATCTAGTCATCCATCCATTTATGCACTTATTCATTCTTCAGCAATTGCTCTCTCTTTCTTTCTTTCTTTTTTTTTTTTTTTAGCATTAAATTACTTTGTTTTGCAAAGGCAGCCTAAGAGGTTGACCCCCAAGAGATTTGTAAATAAGAAAGTTGAGACTTGGGGCACCTGGGGGGCTCAGTCATTAAGCATCTGCCTTCAGCTCAGGTCCTGATTCCAGGGTCCTGGGATTGAGTCCCTCATTGGGCTCCCTGCTCAGTGGGAAGCCTGTTTCTTCCTCTTCCACCCCCCGGCTTGGGTTCCCTCTCTCACTGGGTCTCTGTCAAATAAATGAATAAAATCTTAAAAAAAAAAAAAAGAAAAAAGAAAATTGAAGCTTGTTATGAGGGCACTCCAGGAAACAAATGAGCATCTCTTTGTTTTGTAATCTGAGAGAAATTTTACCAGTAATTACTTCTTATTCTTCATTGTGTGGTCTGGGACCTGTTCTTGGCTTATGGGTGAATATATGTCTTGGTGGCCTTTGACATAAAGTAGTTTCCCATTTGTGGGGCACCTGGGTGGCTCAGTTGGTTAAGTGTCTGCCTTTGGCTCAGGTAATGATCTCAGGGTCCCAGGATCGAGCCCGACATTGGGGTCCCTGCTCAGTGTAGAGTCTGCTTCTCCCTCTTTCTCTGCTTCTGTCCCCTGCTTGTGCTGTCTCACTCTCTCTCTCTCACATAAATAAATAAATAAATAAATAAATAAATAAATAATAGATCTAAAAAAAGTATTTTCCTACGTGCTTATTAGCAATTTGATTTTATGTTCATAAACTGTCTATTAATTTTATGTTCATAATGATCATATTATTACCTACACAATTCCTCCCTATAGGTTTGTGGTATTTTCTTTATTGATTTGTGAGTTTTTAATAGAATACAAATATTAAAATTCTGCTACAATTCTTGAAAGTAATTTCTTTGTTTTTTGCCTTTCAATTTTGGTAAACTTCTGAAACTTCCAGCTTTCACATTATTTAATGATACCTGTCACTTTCTTTGTGAGTTTTCCCATTACTTAAAAGCTATAAAAATCTTCTTCCCTCTGGGGCGCCTGGGTGGCTCAGTTGTTAAGTGTCTGCCTTCAGCTCAGGTCATGATCCCAGGGTCCTGGGACCCAGCCTTGTGTCGGGCTCCCTGCTCAGCAGGAAGCCTGCTTGTCCCTCTCTCTCTCCCCCTGCTTGTGTTGCTGCTCTTGCTCTGTCTCTCTCTGTCAAATAAATAAATAAAATTTTTAAAAAACTGTTTAAATCTATCTGGAATTTTAGTACAAAGTATGAAGGGAAAATGTAACTTTTTCCTAAAATATTTCTCAATTGTTCCTCCACCTTTAAAAAAAGTAATTTTAAATTGCCCTCTGATCTGTGGTACCCATTTTAAACCATACTAAACTTTGATATGCTCTTTACTCTGTGTCTGGGCTACTTACTGTCTTCTGTTAATTTGTCTCTGTAGCTTTATCACATCTTCAATCATAGCGGCTTTATAATATATTGCATTCTGGGAAGGTTAGTGTCTTCCTTTCTCCATTAAGCTTCTTTTTCAAAATGTCTTTAGCCAGGTATTACTGTTTATTCTTACTTTGCTAAATATTGGTATAATTTGTGATGTTCTAGGTGTTTCTCATGTCTTAAGTTACCCCAAAGAGAAATTTTCATTGAAGCCATAAGAAAGGCTTTTGACAATGTATAAGGGTCTTGTGAAAAAAGCCTTGGATGAAATAAGACAGAGATTCTAGTTATGACCTTGAACAAGTTACAATTTCTTTTAATACCACTTTCTCATTTATAAAGTGAGAGATTTATTCCATACAATTTTAAAGCCTTCTTTCAACTCGGGCTTTTTTACATATAGCATTCTGATGTTCAGAATTTAAGCCATTCATTTATATATTCATTTATTCTCTCATTAAGTTTCTGATCAATTCTGATGACAATGGTGGGACTGTTGGTAGGGATGCGATGGAAGGAGACAAAGAAGATAAACATATGCATAACGTAGAATTCTAATCTTCGAGTAATTGATGAGAAAGTATTTGTTTATCTTTGCCACTAGACTATACACTCTGGAAGGATAGAGCTTACACTTGTTTCTTATGCCTGACAAATAATAAATGCACATAAAGGGGATTTGTAAAGGAATAAACATTGACTTCTGCAATTCAGAAGAACACCCTCCAAAGTGGCCATGGCCACAACTCCACAGCCTTCTGTCTCTGTCTTTTTCCATGAAAATCGACCTCTTTCTGTTCTAAAATGCTAACTCAGTTTTGTCTTCTGACCTACACTTTTGGGTCTAGCTCCAGCAACACTAGATCAGAAGCTGGATATGTGGCGAAATAAGTACCAGACTCCTACCTGTACCTTAGTAAATTCTACTTGATGCAAATAGGAGTGGGAAGGAGGACCTACCCTAATCACTACCCGGGACTTGCAGAAATTTTCCAAGATTGCTCTCTTTCCTATTTCCAATATTCCTTCATCTCAATCCTATTTCTGATCTTGTTTCTTCTGAAGTTCTTTGGAGTTGGCTTCCATATTTGCCACAGCTTTTTCTAATTGACTCTGAGTGTCTGTCGGTCCAGCTGTGGCTATCCAAGACTGCCTAGAGTAGAAACCCTTGGTCCACTGAATTTGAATCTTGCTCTTTCCACTGGTGCTTACCTAGACCACGTTCTTTACCCTGTGAAGAAATGACTATTCGGAATCATCTGCTAGCCCTAGAAAATCTTCCAAACTGAAAAGAAAGTGGTGCTACTGAGAGCCTAGGGAGACTATTTTTCTTGTTTTCCAGCTAATTTAAATTGTGGTTAAATCTATGTAGTATTGAATTTGCCATGTTAACAATTTTTAGGTGAAACGTTCAGTGAAATTAAGGATTTCCATATTTTTGAGCAGCCATTACCATCCATCTCCAGGACTCTTTCCATTGTAAAATGGAACTCTAAAGTCAATAAAAAAAAACTCGTTCTTCCTCTCTCTTCACCATGGCAACCATCATTCTACTTTCTGTCTCTATGAATTTGACTACTTGATATACCTCCTAAAAAGGCTATTATATAGTATTGTATATTATACAGTATCATACAGTATGTTCGGTATAACTAGCTTATTTCACTCAGCATAATGTTCTCAAGGTTCAATCTCTCTGTAGCATGTATCAGAATTTATTTTTTTAAGACAATAATATTCCACAGTATATATAGACCACATTTTGCTTACCCATTCATCTATTATCGGTGGACACTTGGATTGCTTCCATGGTTTAGCTATTGGGAAAAATGCTGCTATAAACCTGGGTGTACAAATACCTCTTCATGACCCTGCTTTCAATTCTTCTGTGAATATACCAAATTGCTAGGTGACATGGTAATTTTAGTTTTAATTTTTTGAGAAACAGTATACTGTTTTCAATAGCAGCTATACCATTTTATATTCTCCCAATAGTGCAAAGGGCTCCAATTTTTCCACATCCTTTCCAACACTTGTGTTTGTTGTTGTTTTAATAGTAACCATTCTAATGGGTGTGAAGTGGTGTCTCATTCTGGGTTTGATTGGTATTTTCCTAGTGATCCGTGATGTTGAGCATCTTTTCAAGTGCTTCTTGGATATTTGCACATCTTCTTTGGAGAAATGTTTATTAAAATTCTTTGCTCACAGGAGAGCCTGTATTTTAAAAACTTGCATCAAAACCTTTTTCACTTTTTTCCACTTTTCCAAGATCTAAATTTCCTTCAATGAAAAATTAATTTTTACTTCTTCTGTGAAGCTCTCCCTGATTTCCTTAGGTAGAATTAATTACTGCCTTTTCTATTTTTCATCTATAACTTGTATAACCTCTTAGAACATTTCTTCCAGTACCTCATAATCATACTATTAACAAATATGCTCCCATCTGAACATGAGGTCATGAAAAGCACATTTTATTAATCTTTGCACACATATTATTTATTACTATATCTGGTACATGGTAGGTGCTCAGTGAATTTTTCTTTAATGGAAACGTCATTATATTAGTTATCTACTTTTAAAATAAAATGTTTATTACAAGATGGAATTGGGAGGGAGACAAACCATAAATGACTCTTAATCTCACAAAACAAACTGAGGGTTGCTGGGGGGAGGGGGGTTGGGAGAAGGGGGTGGGATTATGGACATTGGGGAGGGTATGTGCTTTGGTGAGTGCTGTGAAGTGTGTAAACCTGGTGATTCACAGACCTGTACCCCTGGGGATAAAAATATATGTTTATAAAAAATAAAAAATTTAAAAATAAATAAATAAAATAAAATGTTTATTTTAATAAACCACTGAGCAGTTCAATTATGACTTCTTAGGAAATTAATAAGTAGTGTCTGAATTGTTGAATTGTTATTCTTTACTATAAAAAATGGGTGGTGATCCTTAACTCTGACATTAAACATTAAAATCATCTCAATTCTTGGGTTTAACCTCAGAGACACCAGGTGAGGGCTGGAAACTGTGTTTTTAAATTCAGGTTATTTGAATATGTGGCCTGGGCTGAGAACCATGAAGAATCACTGAAAACTGTGACCACAAATTCTATTGCTCTTTCTCAGCTTTATAGGACTGAGTTACACTAGTGTTACATTATAGGGAACAGCTAACCCACTCATGAGAATTAGTTTGTAGGTCTACTCACTTCCTGAATTTTCTTGCCTGTATTGAAATAATCCAGTACCTCTTCTCCATACCTCATATCTCTTATAATCTATCTCATTATGATCTATTTAGTAGTCCAAGAGCCATGAGAGTGTTCCTATTTCATTTTAGCCCTAGAGACATAAGTTCAGGTATTACTAACCCAGGCATTTTGAATCCATGGAAGCAGGTAAGGGGCATGAAATATCTCCAAGTTTGAGCTATTTCCATGTGGAATGTTATCAAAGTTGGCGGGGAAATGTTGGTAACCTCTTTGCACTGGTAGATGTGGATTTTATAATTACTTGTGACTTTTCTTCTTTTATTGTCTCTGGCTCTAGCCTTGGCATTCTTTTAATGTGAATTTCTGTACAAATTAGAAAAGCAAGAGTTAAGATGTAGAACTTATGTGTCTGGCCACAGATGTTCAGAGCAATTCAGCGTGTCAAGCTGAGGTCAAATGAATAGGGAATGTCATTACTAAATGGTAACATTTTCTGAGAGCTTTAAAGAAATTCAAGTCCTTTTTAAATCTACATTTATTTTATCTTTTTTTTCAGGGTGATAGGTTGCACTTCTAGTTCTTGTCAGAGATTTGTACATTAAAATGACTTTAAATTTAACTATTCTAGAAGTTGCCTTTCCAAATAGTATTTCAGGCAGCACCAGAAGAAGACATACAATTTTATTTGAGATATAGACTTCTCTTTATATTCAATGAGATATTCTTGTTTATTTGTAAAGCTGATGTGACATATGCCTATATATCCCTTTGATATATTAACAAAGACCCTGGGGGTTAGGTCACATTTTTAAATTCCATGATTTGAATTACAGCTATCAATTCAATCTTTCCACAGTTCATTAAACTTAAAATGCTATAATGTTCAGAAGTTTAGGACATACTTATGCCAGTTTGGAAGCTAATAAAATGAATTCTGTACCTGTGCTTCTGTGCTCTGTGTTGTGACGATATACATTGATTGGTACATAGCGGATTTAGCTATCAACCGTATTATATATATTTTAAGCCCATGATGTAGCATTTATGGTGCAGAGTTTACAAAAATGGATCAATGGCAAAACTGAATTATTGAGGTTGCATTTTAGTGCCTGTCACCCCTACAATGCTCGTAAAGAACCAAGTCACGTAGTAAGCAAGAAAAAGTAGGTGCCTCCACCTCTTAATTATCTCTGGAATAGAGGTGAACAGAAATCCAGCTAAATATATAGCAGTCACTCTTGATGCCTCATATACATTCTTCAAATCTGTACATTGCTTGCACTCATGCTGATTTACAGTTGGCAGCATCTCCAATGTTTTGTCTAAGGACTTTTTCTGCAGCAACAGAGGTCTGCTCAGCAAGCGCGCTTGTAGAGCAGGCTGGAAGGGCCAGGGAATTACCTCGTTTTAGGCACTCCCCTCAACCAGTGATGGAGAGAAGCTGATAGATAAATACACCGGCTTGTTTTCCACAAGTGGGAGAATCTGAAGTACGCAGTCTATCCATCTCCCAGACTTCCCCAGTTGGGTTATCTCCAAGTGCCCAGAGGGGCAACTTGAGCAATAACACACATTTATTGCTTTACTGGCACTTTTTCCACGTCTCTGTTACTTCCCCACTGCCCTAACCAGTCACGTCTGCCTCGCCCAAACTTGCAAACAAGGGTTCACTTCTGGGGAAACTCCAGTTATAATAATCGACAATGGTAAATGCTTTCTTACTTCTGTTTTACAATGGAAATTTGTGGGAATTCACCTAAAATGTATTGCAACTCAATACCCTGAGGATTCAATGGCTTCGAGCAACTCCCAATGTCTTCCCGCACCTCCATTTCCTTATTTAGAAACTTAACAGATGGCACAAATGATCTCATCTTCAGATTCTGTTATTTTAAGACCCGAGCTATGGTTTCTTCTTCTCTCATCTATGCATTCTTTGTGCAATTTACTGCTGAGTGTTCTTTCTCTAGGCAGCTTAAGGGTCTTCCCTTTCAGGATCCTTTTAGCCAATGCAAGGAGAGCTTCCAGAACAGTCTTTCTGTTTGATGCATTCTCTGGGTGCCCTGTTCTCACTTGTCATCAGCTCAGACTCTGGGTACCATTCCTCCTAACCCTCCCCATTCTTCTAAGGTTGATAGTTGCAGCCTTAGCCATAGAATGTTAGGATTCCTTGGCCCCATTCTCGGGAAAAAAAAAAAAAAAAAACTCACTTTCTTCTCCTTCCTTCTCAGGTTTGTTCTGTCTTGATTCAATCAGAATTTGCTTCTCGGGAGGACTCCCACAGAGGCTCCCTCCATGCGGTATAAGCACTTGCTCCTCGATCTGACTTCATTTGCACAGTTTAATAAAAAGGGATTTCATACCATACTCAATAGATAGGTACAGCATGACAGGCCAATTCCACAGACAAAGTTGGTACCTTTTAAGGTGGTTGAAATAATTTTGTTATCGGCCGGCATGGCCTGCCCTCTGGGAAATGGAAGTAAAGACAAAAGAAAATGTGAAGTAAATGGGGGAAAACATACTTTAAATAGTTATTTTAAAAAAATGCAAACACGGTTGTTGTTTTCCATGCCTTGGCTGGTCTGGAGAGGGCTGTCTTGGGTTTCCTGAACACCTGCGGCTCTGCAGTCTGTCCTCCTGGCAGAGAGAAAGGCATTTAGATTCTGGGTATTTGTTTTCTTTTGCTTGCAGCTATTCTTAGATTTGGAATAGACATAGGAATAGATAAGGATACTATGGAGAGAGCCTTATGGGGTCAACATGGCATCACCGTTGCTCAGAAGGGGCTTCCTGCAAAAGGGCTGTCGGTCGTCATGTTTTTCAGGTGGTTTATCTCAGTTTATCGGGACTTTGACATCCAGAGCCTCAGGATCATGGTAATTCCAACAGGCATCGCGCCATCTGAATGAATGAGAACAGATGTACGAATGTATGTGAACTTGATTAGACCCAATACTAGGCTCTAAAGCACTGAAGTAGGACCTTGGACCACAGAACCTCATCGAGGAGCCAGGTTTCCAGCAGTCAAATTAAGAGACGACTTCCACCCCCAACCACATTGGTAGCTGGGATGACAGTGATGTTCAAACCCAACAGAGCTTCTAGTGTACAGAGGGTGACCTTACTAGGATCTGTTGGTGTCCGTGATGAACTTAGGGTTTTACAAGTTACTTTCTTTACATGGGTTCTGATTAAGCTAAATGTGATCGTATCATTATCTTGAGCTGCAGAGGTTTTCCCGAGTTAACAGGTCATTTTTAAGCTCCCAAATCTTTCAAGGTCGAATCGGATTAAGGGAACACTGGGGTGGGTAAAGGAGGGGTGTTCTAGAACACATACACAAATGACCTGGACTGTTTCTTGCCTAGATTGGAACAAAAAGCATGGTGGGGGTGGGTTGGGGGTGGGGAGGTGGGAGTGTCTAGATCCAGTGTACATGCTGGTGGTTCTCTGCAAATAATCGTGACTTGGTTTTGAGGCAGTTCCAGAAGAAAGCTTTCAGAAACGTATTTATTATGTGTCTTGTGTTAGTGTCTGTTTGTTTGTTTATTTTTTCCACCAGACTTGAAGGGCCTTCCTGGCAGTCTCTTCATTTGCCTTATTGTGGATATCTTTGCACAAGCTTAGTGTGTCAGGGATGATAATTTTCATCAAATATGCATCCCATGTTCCCTGGCCCCATGAAGTTAGGTATGCCATCTGGATTATTCTGGCCAATGAAATAATACTTGTCAGTGCTAAGCTGAGGCAGCAAAAACCCATGAATGATCCTGCAGTGTCTCTCTCCTCTGTTTTGGAGGCTAACAGTGTTCCAGATGGTGATGCTCCATCAGTCTGTGTTCATGAGTAGCTGTGCGAAGGACAGCCCTATATTTGACTCATACTGTGCATGTAGGGTTTTTGAGGGTGCAAAATCTGGACTTTCATTGTATCAAGTTCTTGAGACTTTAGGGTTATTTGTTACTACAGTATAATAAGTCTATTTTGACTAACACAGCCATTGGTACCTAATATAAGGTGGTGCAGCACAAAAACACAAAAATATGTATTTGGTGTTAGCGATCAGGTTATGCACAGTGAATGAACAAACCCTGGAGACTGGAAAGGTGGCAGTTACTGAATGCTGGCCCTAAAAAATAACTTCTTGCTAAGACAAAGCTGAGTTTGTTGTTTTCTGCATAAAGGAAGAACACTGCCTTGAGGGAGACCCTTGGGAAGGGTCATAATACAACACGGTAGGATTGTAGGACACAATGAAACGGGAGTGGAATTGGGTTTTTTTTGCTACACCAAGTGTCGGAATAAATGGACTACACTGCTTCTAACAATATTGTTTCTGACACAGTAGATTTTGAATTTGAAGATGTTATTTTATTTATTTATGTATTTATTTTTTAAATTAACATATAATGTATTATTAGCCCCAGGGGTACAGGTCTATGAATTGCCAGGTTTACACACTTCATAGCACATACCTTCCCCAATGTCCATAACCCCACGACCTTCTCCCTACCCCCTGGCAACGCTCAGTTTGTTTTGTGAGATTAAGAGTCTCTTATGGTTTGTCTGCCTCCCAATCCCATCTTGTTTCATTTATTCTTTTCCTACCCCCCAGACCCCCAAGTTGCCTCTCAAATTCCTCATATCAGGGAGATCATATGATAATTGTCTTTCTCTGATTGACTTATTTCACTAAGCATAATACCCTCTAGTTCCATCCATGTTGTCGCAAATGGCAAGATTTCATTTTTTGATGGCTGCATAGTATTCCATTGTGTGTGTGTGTGTGTGTGTGTGTGTGTGTGTGTGTGTGTGTCTGTGTGTGTGTGTATATATATACACACACACACACACCGCATCTTCTTTATCCACTCATCTGTTGATGGACATCTAGGTTCTTTCCATAGTTTGTCTATTGTGGACATTGCTGTGAAGATGTTATTTAAAAGTCTTGCTTATTTTAGTGAGTATGGCTTAATGTATAGAAAAGTTGAATCACTATGTTGTATGCCAGAAAATAATGTAACATTGTATGTCAAACATACTCAAAAAATTATTAAAATATTTTTTAAAAATAAATAAAAATTTAAAAATAAAAATGATAAAGTGCCTTCTTATTGAAAAACATTGTTAATATACAGATTTTAGAATCTAATGGTTCTAAAACACCATAACAGCTATCCCTCAACAGCTAAAAAATGATCTTTCGATTTTACCAATTGCCCAAACCATAGGAGACTACCATAAGCTCTTATTTAATTATTATTTTAGCTCTATACCCCAACAGAAATGCAGGGTGGGCTTTTATTCATATTGTTCCCCTTGTTTCTCATGTTCACCCAGAGAGGTTCCTCTAGACATAGACTTAATGATATATCCTCCTTCCTTCACATATCCCCTAATCAGTGCTAATCCAACCTCACTCTGTGTTCTCAGAGTACTTTATATTTCTATTATAACATTTGATATGGGCTGACTTTGGAGTAACAGGTATTTGTGTCTATGTCTTCTTTAGTCTCCATGAATGGGTTAGAGCTTTTGAAAGTTTGGATGATGCGGGCCATAAATTGGAGAAGTTGGCTGTGTTAAATCAATTCTTTCCAAAAAATCTGAGTGAATAAATTTCTTTTGTGCACTTATCCAATGTGTAAGGATGGGATATGTTATAGTGCTGTAACAGCAACTTCTCCAAATTTCCATGTTTTGACAGACACAAGTTTATATCTCATACTGCATGTACAAAATGGATCAGTATAAATTTTACATTATCAGTTATTCAAGGATACAGGTTGATAAAAAACTTGACATCCTGAATGCTCTTGGTAGCTATAGCAGAGGAAGAAAGATTCTGGAGAATTACAGAAGAGCTTTGCACCACCTAGTCCAAACAGCTCATGGAGAGAGAGTTGTGAAGGTGTTGAGGAGCTACTAGGCTCTAAAATCTGTATTTTCAATTTGCTATTCAATGAGAAGGGTTTTTTAGTAATACTTCCATATTTAAATTCTAATGTACTAAGACCAAACCCAAGCTGAGATACCAAATTAGCAAAGATTATTTATTTATATGGTTGCAAGAGAACCACCTCCCACTACTTTTGTTCCTGCAGGAGTTCAAAGAGGGTTTGAAAGGAGAGTGAACGTTATAGAGTAAAAGGGAGACAGTCTATTAGGATGAGACTTTTAGAAGGAGTGTGGGAAAGTTTTGTGATTGGCCTTTAAGTATATTTGGTTGTCCTTGCTCAGCTGCAAGTGAATAGAAGAACAGGTTAGGGAGATTTCCAGAGGGAAAGAATCTGTTTAATCTGTAGCTGGCCATTTCCTAGAACTTGTGGAGATCAGTAATTTGTTCTTTTTGGTTAAGTTGACAGAATATTTGAGTCATGGTCCTAAAGTTGGGTGGTGGTGACAGACAATTCCTCAACTGAATTATTAACCTTAGTGAGTTTTGCTTTTTTTTTTTTTTCTTTTTACTTTAGAGGAGTGAATTTTATTGTGTATAAACCATATTTCCAGAAAACAAAGAAAAAATAATTATGCTTTTCTGGGAATGGTAAAGATTTGTACATCATAGACAGGAAGACTACTAGGATATGAACAGTCCTAGGAAATGAAAAGCAGTACTTGCTTTCCAAGTTGTTGGTTTTCTACATGACAGCATACTATGTTTCCATTTAAAACACAACTTTAGTGAATTTTGGAAGTGGCCCTGAATTGTTTTTTCAGATGTTGTGATGAATTATGAGGGCTTGGACTGGTCAACAAATGTCTTTCTTTCTTTCTTTTTTTTAAAGATTTTATTTATTTGATATATAGAGAGAGAGCTCACAAGTAGGCAGAGAGGCAGGCAGAGAGAGAAGGGGAAGCAGGCTCCCTGCTGAGCAGAAAGCCTGATGCAAGGCTTGATTCCAGGACCCTGAAATCATGACCTGAGCCAAAGGCAGAGGCTTAACCCACTGAGCCACCCATACGCCCCTCTTTTTTTTTTTTTTAAATTAACATATAATGTATTATTTGTTTCAGGGGTACAGGTCTGTAATTCACCAATTTTACACAATTCACAGCATTCACCATAGCATATACCCTCCCCAGTGTCCATCACCCAGCCACCCCATCCTTTCCAGCCCCCTCCACTCCGGCAGCCCTCAGTTTGTTTCCTGAGATTTAGAGTCTTTTATGGTTTGTTTCCCTGTCCGTTTTATCTTGTTTCGTTTTCACTCCCTTCCCTTATGATACTCTGTTTTGTTTCTCAAATTCCTCATATCAGTGAGAGCATATGATAATTGTCTTTCTCTGGTTAACTTATTTTGTTTAGCACAATACCCTCTAGGTTCATCCATGTGCTTGCAAATGACAAGATTTCATTTTTCGACTGCTGCATAATATTCTGTTGTATATATATATACCACATCTTCTTTACCTATTCATCAGTTGATGGACCTCTATCTAGGCTCTTTGCATAGTTTGGCTATTGTGGACATAGTTGCTATAAACATTGGTATGCATGTGCTCCTTCAGATCAGTACATTTGTATCTTTGGGGTAAATACCCAGTAGTGCAATTGCTGGGTCATAAGGTAGCTCTATTTTAAACTTTTTGAGGTACCTCTACACTGTTTTCTATTGTGACTGCACCAGCTTTCATTCCCACCAACAGTGTAAGAGGGTTCTTCTTTCTCCGCATCACCACCAACATCTGTCATTTCTTGACTTGTTAAACTTGTGGGAGTTGGTATCTCATTGTGGTTTTGATTTGTATTTCCCTGATGCTGAGTGACATTGAGCACTTTTTCATGTGTCTGTTGGCCATTTGGATATCTTCTTTCTTCTTGTGTTCCTGTCTTCTGTACAGTTCTTGATTGGATTATTTGTTCTTTGGGTGTTGAGTTTGATAAGTACTTTACAGATTTTGGATACTAGCCCTTTACCTGGTATGTCCTTTGCAAATATCTTCTCCCATTCTGTCCGTTGTCTTTTGATCTTGTAGACTGTTTCCTTTGCTATGCAAAAGCTTTTGATCTTGAAGGACCAGTAGTTCATTTTTGCCCATGCTTCCCTTGCTTTGTTTCTAGGAAGAAGTTGCTGCAGCTGAGGTCTCCTCAAGGATTTTGATGGACTCCTACCTCACATGTAGATATTTCACCCATTTTGAGTCTATTTTTGTATGTGGTGTAAGGAAATGGTCCAGTTTCATTTTTCTGCATGTGTCTGTCCAATTTTCCCAACATGATTTGTTGAAGAGACTGTCCTTTTTCCTTTGGACATTCTTTCCTGCTTTGTTGAAGATTAGTTGACCATAGAGTTGAAGGTCCCGTTTCTGGGCTCTCTATTCTGTTCCATTGATCTATGTGTCTGTTTTTATGCCAGTACCATACTGTCTTGATGATGACAGCTTTGTAATAGAGCTTGAAGTCTGGAATTGTGGTGTCGCAAGCTTTGGTTTTATTTTTCAACATTCCTTTGGCTATTCAGGGTCTTTTCTGCTTCCATACAAATTTCAGGGTTATTTGTTCCATTGCATTGAGAAAAGTTTATGGTATTTTGATAAGGATTGCATTAAATGTGTAGATTGCTCTATATGACATAGACATTTTCATGGTATCTGTTCTTCCAAGCCATAAGCATGGAACGTTTTTCCACTTTTTTTGTGTCTTCCTCAATTTCTTTCATGTGTCTTCTGTAGTTTTCTGAGGGCAGATTCTTTGCCTCTGTGGTTAGATTTATTCCTAGGTATCATATGGTTTTGGGTGCAATTGTAAATGGGATCAACTCCCTGATTTCTCTTTCTTATGTCTTGTTGTTGTATAGGAATGTAACTGGTTTCTGTGCATTGATTTTATACCTGACACCTTATTGAATTCCTGTAGGAGTTCTAGCAGTTTTAGGGTGGAGTCTTATGGGTTTTCCACATAAAGTATCATATCATCTTCAAAGAGTGAGAGTTTGACTTCCTTTGCTGATTCAGATGTCTTTTATTTCTTTTTGTTGTCTGATTGCTGAGGCTAGGACTTCCAGTACTATGTTGAATAGCAGTGGTGATAGTGGACATCATTGCCATGTTCCTGACCTCAGGGGGAAAGCTCTCAGTTTTTCCCCATTGAGAATGATATTTGCTGTGGGTTTTTTGTAGATGGCTTTTATGATATTGAGGAATATCACTGATTATCTCTTCTGTATCATTTATCCTAGCAGTTAGAGCCTCCTTTTTTTTTATTGTACCTCATTAATAGCCTTTTTAATTTTGACTTGATTAGGTTTTAGTTCTTTTATTTCCCCAGAAAGGATTCTTTAGTATCTTCTATGCTTTTTTCCAAGCCCAGATAGTATCTTTATAATCATCATTCTGAACTCTAGTTCCAACATCTTACTAATGTCCATATTGACTAGGTGCCTGGCAATCGGTACTGCCTCTTGATCTTTTCTTTGAGGTGAGTTTTTCCCTTTTGTCATTTTGTCCAGAGAGGAATAGATGGATGAGAGAACAAAATGTTAAAAAGGTAACAATGACCCCAGAAAAATATACACTAAACAAATCAGATGAGATCAAAAACTGAGGGAAAAAGAAGGGAAAAAATATATAAATATATAAATATAATATATCAAATATACAATATATTTATATAAAAAATAATATATTAATAAATATAATACATCAATATATTATATATTATATTTATATATTATATATCATACATATTATATATAATATATAAAATATAAAAATGTATATATAAATATATATTTATAAAATCAGTCATACATAAATAGAACAGAGCCACACACTTGATTTTTGGTGTAGTTTGGTCTGATAGAAGAAACGGCCTCCCCAAATTTTAAAGAAAGAACTCTTGGTAAATACAATGAAGGAATGGAATATGACTGTAAAGATGAAAATTTAAAAAGATTTTTAAAAAGGAATTGATGAGATAAGAAGTTGGTTGAAAAAAGAAAGAAAAAAAAATTTTTAAAAAGGAGAGAATATGATCAGGTGGGAAACTAGAACAAAGCCATCCACTAGATTTATGGCAACCGTGAACTGCGACTGCACTCCTCAGCTCCATCTTTCCAGCCGGCTTCCTTGCTTTGATACCTGGGAGCTCTGCCACACTCAGGTACCTCCAGTCTTCAAGGGTCCTGAGACCACACTGTCCCAGTGAGTGCTCCACAACCACTGCCCCCCCACCTCCCTTTGCCACTGGAAGGAAGTCCCTCCATGGAGCAGACTTCTGGAAGTTCTGATTTTGTGCTCTGCTGCTCTATCACTTGCCGGTACCCACTGACTGATGCTCCCTCCGCCTGTGCTCTGTCTTCCCAAATAGCGCCTTGGAATCACTTCTCTACACGTCCTACCTTCCAGAAAGTGGTTGCTTTTCTGTTCACAGAATTGCTGCTCTTCTTTTCTTCAATCTCCTGTTGAGTTTGTAAGTGTTCAGAATGGTCTGATAACTATCTAGCTGAATTCCTAGGACCAGACAAAATTTAGGTCTCCTACTCCCCTGCCATCTTGCTCCTCCCTCAACAAATGTCTTTCTTGACTATTTTTTCATACAATGATAACAGTGAATTAGGTGATGTCTAACTTTATCTGTGGGTGCTTATGAGTCTGGGCTCCATGATGACATTGCCAAAAACTAACTGAATTACCTCATGTTTATCAATCGATAATGGGATGAATAGCAATTTGTCTCTTAGGGTGGTTACAGGGAGAAGTCATGTTATAACAGGAGTCTTACAAACGAACATACCCACTGAGTTATGGAACTCTCTGTAATAACCAGCCATTCTCTGTTATTCGAAGGTGACAGCATTTGGGGGTCCTCCTTCCTAGCATATGTGTCTGTGGCTTAAGAGACTGCTGGGAGTGTGCCCTCCTCTTTGTACATCCCTGGAGCAAAGGCTCTTCTCAAATCATGGATACAGCCTTGTCTCCCAGAACCCAAGGCCATTTGTGACCTTGCCATTTAGATGTGCAGTCAGCTGGAAACCTTTATTCAAAGGAGCTGCTCCAGGCTTAGCGGCTGCCAGGTTGATGCAGCCTGCCCAGCTGCACACATCCATGCCACAAAGTTGGAATCTATGCCCTGAAACAACCTGGATTCTTCCCTGCATATGGTTTCTACACTTCAGCTCATCCAAGTTTGTGGCAGAGTTCACGTTGGGGCAGAAAGTACTGTCATGATTTGAGAAATTGTATAGTGGTCCTTGTTCATGTAAATTATAAATAATGGATGCTCAACAATAACTTGAGGGTGAATTTGTCAACAGTCAGTAGTTTGCTAATGCCTGTCTCTAATTCACAAAGTAGGGATCTCTCTACACTTCCATTGGGAAGGGTAATAATCATTCGCCAGTTCAAGGAAGACATTTGCTCTTGGTACCTTTTAAGAATTCTTCATATTTACTAAGTTCTTAGGCACCATGCCAAGATCTTTACATGCACAATAACTCACTTAATCATCAAAATCACTTGGGTTAAAAAAAAAATCACTTGGTTTGATGTTGATATTATTTATACCCCCATTTTACAGATGAGAAAAATAAGAAAGATTAAGGTAATTTTCTCAAGATCATATATAGAATAATGACAAACTCTAGTAACATCATTAGAAAGTTTTGTTAAGTGGGCAGTCTTTCTTTTTCTTTTTTTAAATTGTAAATTTCTACTTTGCAAAATTAATGGGTTTTAAGAATCTTTATTTTATTTATTTTATTTTAATTTTATTTTATTTATTTTATTTCACTTTAAAAATACCATCACAATGAGGCCACAGTACAACAGGGTCTTAGTTCTTATGTAAGTCTTACCCCAAATTGGTGGTGGTAGTTGGTACAGTGGCCTATGGGTATCTGCCATGTTAAGTTTCAAGTTGCATTACTCCAGAAAAGAGAAAGAAATATGTCCCTCTTTTTATACTTGGTGATGGTCATGGTAGATGTCATGTTTCCTGGTAAAAAAAATGTGATCTGGCAAAAGTTGTTCCTTGTTTTCCTCTTAAGTCATTTCAATGAATAAAAAGGAGCTTACTCTTATCTGAGGATCCTCAAAGCAGCACTAGAGAAAGGCATCACATCACCTCTCTCACTTTGATGTCCATCTGTAAAATGGGGATTATAAGTGGCCTTAAAGAGGGGGCTTGCTGAGCACTCTAGAATGCACTGTGTAGATGGCAAATATGACTCACTTTCTCATTTGTCCCTTCTCCAGAAAGTAAGCCTGGGCAGCAATTTCCCTGAATTTTTGCAGTCATAGGCTTAGATGGCCATTTATGAAGTGCTTGTAATTGTGCAGTATATCACTTGGTGGGCACATACATTTGGTTTGAATCTTGATGAAGAATTTTTTTTAATTCTCCCTGTTTTCCTGGCATAATATTCTGAACAGCAGCAATGCAATCTGTTGTTTGTTTAGAAGAGATGGCAGAAGGGTGTATGGGGTGTGTGTGTGTGTGTGTGTGTGTGTGTGTGTGTGTGTGTGTTGTGGAAGGGGCTAGTCATATAGGATATCTCACATTCTAAGAAAACAGAAGTTCTGCAACATTCTGAGCTACCTGAGTTAGTTATCATTTGGGAAGAGGGTAAGACTGGAGTGCATTAGTCAGAACTACACTCCTGTGCTGGGCGCGTAGCAGAGAGTCCATATCCTTCCCTCTCTGATGTGGGCATGTGCACACATGCACACAGAAACCCACACATATTTATGCAGATAGGGAAGAAGGGGATTTTCATCTCATGGCCATCCCATAATAGAAATCTGTCCCTGGCTTTGGAAACCCTGTCTTTTCCTCCCCACAGCTCTCCCTACTTCCCATTTTGGAGGCTGGGCTCTGCGAAAGGGCAGAGGAAGCATCTGAGCTGGTGCAAGAATCTCCATAGAAACATGGCCCTGAGTCCTGCCCCCAAAGGTCTAACTGTACTTGACTTTTGGTCTTAGCCCAAGTGAAGCAATATGATGGTCTTCCTCAGAACCCAATCTGTTGTGATTTTGAACAAACTTTTCTCTCCAGGTAGGCTCCTTCCCCTGGTCTCTGCAGTTTTTTGAGCTGGTTTTTCCTTTTTCTGTCCACCAGAGTGGATATGCCAAACGCCAATTTATTTACGTTTCAGATAACAAGCTAACTGTACCCAAAAGTATGGTTGGCAGCCCCTTACTGTTGTGTTTCAGGGCTCCAGGGAAGGATTCCCTCTGAATAATATGTTGCTCCCAAGAGGAAGGGATGTTGCAGGACAGGAGTGGAAGTTCTGAGGGAATGGAGCAAGTGCTGGTCTTTCAGTTAGGAGGTCAAGGTTCAAATTTATTTCCTATTAGAGGTGGACTTTGTGGGGTTTTTTTGTTTTGTGTTTTTTTTGTTTGTTTGTTTTTTCCAATGAATGAACTATAGGTATACTTAATGTGGAAGAATAACTCCCAGTAATGTGATGTGGTGTGTGAACAGTAAGTTCCAGAAGATCGCCTATTGTATACTAAAGTTAAAAACCTACTAAAAAATAACTACTGAAACTACACAATATTGTATAAGCATGTCTATATTTAGAAGTGATTTATAAAAAAGTGCGTGTGGGAATAAAGGTCCAATAAACCTTCCGGCTGCCTCAGGTTGAAAGGAAAAGGATATGGGATGGTCGATAGAGGTTGTCAGTGTTGTGTCCTTGGGTTGAGAGGTGTGTTTATGGGTATTCATTATTTTATTTCACTTACTTCATTAGTTAAATAAAAGGGGGTATTGCCTGGGACACTAACGATGGTGTGTCCTGAAGCAATGATTATGGTTAGTCCAATTACATGTATTCAAGGGTCACACAACTGAAACCAAAGCCAAACACTGTAACTGTAGCTGCTGATGCACACTACCTCTGCTCTTTGAACCTTAGTTAGCTTCTCCGCAAATACAAACATTCAGTCCCTGGCAGTATTATTGAATACATTAATAAAGAACCAGGTATATTGTCGTGTCACACATATGTTATTTTGACAACTATAGTTTAATATCCTTAATTTCCTTACTAATCTTATTTTTTCTGAGAAGATTCCATAGGTGTCACCACAAAGCCAAAGGGGCTGTTAGCTCAAAAAGATTACACAACTTTTAAAGAAAACTCAAAATTCTCTAAAGACACAAACACATATATAGAGAGAGAGACATATAATTCTGTTAAGTGGATACCTTGAGTGGCCTGAGAAAGTTCAAAAAAACATATATGTACATTACATATATATGTGTGTATACTTATAGGCACACATGTGTGTGTATAGATACAATGTGTCTATACATGCATTACATACATGTGTACACATATATACATGTGTGTGAATATATGTATATGTATATATATATATATATTCCCCCTTCACTTCTCCATAAGCTGTGGGGTGTTCTTTTTTGTGTGTTTTTTTTTTTTTTGGTGTTTGTGCTTGCTTTTGATAGGTGATCCGCATTTATTCCTTTTGAGATGAATAGCAAGATGGTAATTTTGACACATTAAATACGTGGAAAAGAAATGAGCACATTACCTTTTCAGTTAAACTCCACAAAGGAAAATAGTTCTTTTGAAAATGATTTAGACTTGTTAAAATATATCATTCAAGTTCTAAATCATTTTGGAAAACTCTTGAGAAAATTTCAGGACCTGAAGGTCTTTGGGTTATTTCTTCCAATCTAAAAAATGAGGGTCAGACAAAGTGCAATATGACATTATAGCATTTCCTACATTACACTCTTTAAAAAAATGGACACACATGGTCCTGTGTGCTGAAATCCATCCAGAGAAGAATCCATATGATTTCTATTTATGTTTTCTTACTCATTCATTGACTTTTCTCCAGGAACTCTGAATCCCGATTCATTCTTATAAAATTATTCATTGCCATATAAGGTTTCAGTACACATGTACAGCAGAGGTGTTAGACTCCAATGTAAGCCACAAACCCAGCAGTCTGGGGGATTAACAAGAACTTGTTTGTATAAGGAACCAAGGCGTTTTATGAAAAGAATTCGTCTCAAGTGAAGAGGAAATGAAAGAAGTAAACAAGTTGGGTATCAGGACAATGCGCTGTTGTCAGGGAAGTGCCAATTTTTGGCAAAGGAATAAATATATCTTCCAGACTGTTATTTGGCGATCCAGAAGTTGGGTAGATCCCAGGGATGGTAAATACAACAGAGCTGGGTCACAAAAGAGTCTCTGTACATCCCTTGAGCCTACTCCCTAGCCCCTGTGGCAGAATCTAACAAGTGGTACAACTTCTGTTCTCTTAACATCCATCACACCTCACTGTGTAGCAGCCTTTCTGTGGATGGTAGTAATTCTGCTTCTGTCCTCTGAGCCAATCAGTATAATTTTAGCCTCCTGCCATAAGGACTGGTTTGTAGTATGGCACAGAACAGAAGGTGGCCCAGTCAAAGGGAAGCTCAGGACTTGTATTTGATAGGTAGGGAAAGAAAAATCTTATTTCCTGGGGAAAAAAGTCATATGTGGATGTAATACATGAGTCCAGTGAGGCCTCTTGCCCCGCATGGAAAGTGAGCCTGAAGACGAGGCTGACCTTGAAGGAGGGCACAGCGACAATGCCCTAGTGCAGAAACAGAGCAAGAGCACCAATCAAAACAGTCCAGAAGCTTCTCTACTTCTGGATTTTTCTAGTACATGAACAATGCATTCCCTTTACCATTTAAACCACTTTGGTTTTGTTGTTGTTTCCATTGGGTGCCAAGAAGATTGCTTATTTTGGCTCAACTCAACCATGGTGACTATTCAAGCATGCTGAATTGCAGAAAAGGAGAGACGAAAAAGCAGGAGAAGAGAACCATAGTCATCTGGACTCAGCCTCACAGCACTCTGTGGAAATTTGTTCACGAGGTAATATAGTTAATAATATAGTTAATATAAATCAAAACTCATCTGCATCAGGAGGTCTTCTGGTGAGTCTCATGGTCCCATATGACTTACTATGTAAATTAAGAATACAAACACTGTCTTTTGATTCAACTCACATAGATAGAACAGAGTACTATGGATTTTTTTAAGTACTTTTTTTAAGTTTTAAAACCCGGAGTCATTTTACTAAATTATTTTAGATTTGGGACATTCAGATGACTTATATCTCCTTGAAATTCACCTGCAAATGATAACTAGCTGATCTGCAGTTGACTCTCTTTTACTATTGTTAGATGAAGATGACAGAGTATAAATTATTGAGAGTACCTCAACCCCCAGTTAGAAAGCTGTACTCATGTTCCAGCTAATTGAATCTCTCTGGATGGCAGGAAGGTCAAATTATAATGATAGCAATTGTTTATTGAGCATTAACTTTGTGTTAGGTATTGTGTTAAGTGTTTTACATGCATTGTCTCATTTAATCTTTGCAAAAACTTTGGAGGTTGTTACCGTTGTGCTATTTTTCATACAGTGAAACATTAGAAATGCAGCAGGAATGTGACTTGGGGGGAGGTTATTAAGGAGTTGATGAGAGTTCATAATCTCAGACCACCTTCAGGTATTAATATATAATGTCTGCAACATGTTTGAAACCACATGACCCCACTCAGGATGTAAACAGATCCCTCTAAAATGATTTTGCATCATTCATCAACTTAAAAATTATTTTAGATGCTGCCACTAATCTTTTTCTAAAATCTTCAGTATTGGTTCCTTCTGAGTTTGAATAACATGTCACAATTTTTGAAAATTTGCTTTCCGTACAGGAAATAAAATTGATTTTTCAAAATACATTGTTATTTTATATTTGAAAGTAATGTGATTGAATGCTTCATGCTTCATTGGTTGACAACTATATATTAAGGAGTTATAAAGAAGAAAGAGGCATTGCATTTCTGAGTAATAGTGATGAAGAATCAATTTTTATAACTGCATCTCATCTTTTTATTTTAGAATTGAAATATTGGTTTAATAATTCTGTGATATTTTAAGGAAGGTTCATCACTTACACCTTTTCCTAAGAATAAACATGTATCTCCTATAACACACCTATAATACGTTTATAAAGCACAATTGCGTATCTTACAATGATTTGTTTTTTTAAATGAAACATAGTTTTTGAAGGTGAATGCCATGTCTGGCCTGAGTTCTCATTATAAAATTAAAAAATAAATTCCTCCAAAGGAGTATGCATCACAGGGGAGATTTGAAGTACTTGTGGGTGAAAGCAGTTCAGAAATTGCCAACTCTAGGGCTACGGAACCTCATACTGTTTGTATCCCTGAATTATAAGATATTGGTTGTATAAAGCTTTAAACTAGAAACTTGCTTTTTCCTTAAGGCACTTTCTTAACTTGAGGATATCCTTTCTTCTGAGTGTTAGCTATCGTCTCTCCCTATTATTTTTTCTCGGTTTAGGTGGACCCATAAGTATTCTTCTCCTTTCTGGCAGTTCCTTGACTCCACACTCAAATTCAGCCAAGCCTTGTTGCACTCTTTCTTGGTTCACAAGCTAAAACCACACCTCGGTCATTAATCTCCGTAAGTATACCCGACCGTAACATTGCACTTCACAGGTAGATCTCACCATCTTACATGTGATCACAAACTGTCCAAGTTCAAGGTTTCAGGAAGATGTCAGCTTCCTACTAATTTGATAAAGTTTTATAAACTTGAAAGCCTATAATCAAATTTATTTAGAGCAAGATACACTTGTGTCTTCAGCGTTTCTCATTTACAATAGCTACATTGCTGAATGGTAAAAAGTTGGCATTTTTTCTAACACGTGGTATCAAATGCAAACATATAATTAACTTATCTCAGCACTCCTCTCCAAGTGAGGCAGCTCCTGCCAATCCACAGAGCTTCCAAGACAGATAAAGGAGATGGTGAGGAGCGTTGTCTTTGCTGCCTGCAGTATCTCCTTCCCTATCCACAGAGAGATAGGGTTTCTTCTCATCACCTTCAAATCCCCTTTAAGCTCCACTCTTACCCATCTCTAAACTTGATCTTCTGACTACTGATGCAGATAAGCTTTGGAAGAGGGGAAGCCTGTCTTCACTGAATGCTGGACCTGGGTTGTCCTATTTCCTACAATGCATCTACATTAAAAAAGAAAATGTGTGCTGTAATTCCTGAATCCATGCTGTTACAGTCACTTTTTAATGCAAAGACGTGAAAATTATGTGGACTGAAAAGAATTCCTGAAATAAGCATGCCTACACCCTCCTCTAATCAACACAGCATTAAGTAAAGACAGGAATCAGTCGGAAGTAGGGACAGAGTTAGGCAAATTGACCTGAAGCCCTTGCATTCCTGATTGCCTCTGAATCTGATGCCTGGGAGACCTGTGCCCACCACGAAACTCATGAGCTTTCTGCTGCCTCCCTGCTCATCTTCCTTCCACACTTGTATCCATTTTGATAGCAAAGTCCTATTTTACATCTCACTCTTTTTACTTCTCTCCATCTCTTCTCTAGTTCAGATGACCATCTCCTGCTTTACAACGGTCTTCCAACCTGTGTTTCTGCTTCTCCCTAACTATCTTCTAATCTGTATGAGGTAGCACAGCCCAAATTAACAAAAGGGATGAACTGTTAATTATGCTACTCTTGCAATGGCTTCCCATTGACTTTTGCATTTAAGCTCAAATTCTGAGTTGCAGAACCAGCCCTAAATGGTCTATGCATGCTTCACTATTTCCATACCACCCTCCTGCCTGAGATTGGGAACGACAGTTTCTAGAATCCCCTTTTCTTCATGGTCCTTGGTTGGAAATGGCCAATGACAAGACATGATTTGGGATTTGAGAGGCAGAAGTGAATGGGATGCCATTATTCTCAAGCAGCAGTGGGGTTCGGACACAGGGCTTGGTCAGCTACTCAACAGCTTCACAGACCTTTCTGGAAATTCTCACTCTGTGTTGAGGTGGGCTTTACAGTCTTCCCTGAGAGTTTATCTCCCTATTCACACTCCAATCCTCCAGGCTGAAGCTGTTGGTGACCTTTTCGCAGATTTTCCAGTTGCATCCTTCTATACTTCCACTTGCCTGGCTCCTCTTGCTTTTCCATAAGCTCTAGCTTCTGTGTTAACCCACACCTGCCTACCTCTCTCCTGCTGCTTCTCTGTATTCACTTTAAACCTTTAAAAAAATTTTTTTGGGTGGCTCAGTGGGTTGGGCCGCTGCCTTCGGCTCAGGTCATGGTCTCGGGGTCCTGGTATCAAGTCCCACGTCGGGATCTCCACTCAGCGGGGAACCTGCTTCCTCCTCTCTCTCTGCCTGCCTCTCTGCCTGCTTGTGATCTCTCTGTCAAATAAATAAATAAAATCTTAAAAAAAATTTTTTTTTTTGTCATTCTCTATTATCATAGACTTTTCTTTGAACCTTTTCTCAAATGCTTCCCCTATTCCCATGCAGGCACTCTCTCACCAAGTTAGCTCTAACTTACCCATCTAGGTATGATTTTACAGTTCACTTTCTCAGTAAGGCCTTTCCAGAACCCTAGCTTAGTTCAAGTCTCCCACTTATGTATCCTTCCAAATTTATTTAGACGATAATTCTCTTCAATGCTGTCTTCTGCACAGGGCTCTAAGCTCTGTGTGAGCAGGGACTAAATCTGTTTTGTTCAGGATCTAGTTCAGTGCTTGGCATTTAGTAGACCCTCAGTAAAGATTTGTGGAATGAAAGAAGGAATGACTGAATGACGAATGGCTGAATGAATGCAGGGAACGGGTTTATGATCCATTCATTGGGTCTGGCTGACCAGACATAAAGGCCGGCGGATGGAACTGGTGTGGGCCTTGTCCTCCTTGATCTAACTGGTTTGTCTCGGGTCTCCCTTTCTCAAAGAAACATTTTCTTTTAAGCTCATTCCTGTCGGGAGATTTATGGGATAACTTCAGCACCCCATTTTTTAAATACACTCATGGTAATGAACAACTTTTAATGCATGATGATTTAAAGTTTAATTTTTAAAAATTGTGCCCTTTACTTGAAAAGCCTGAAGACACAAACTTAGTAAAATATACTAATAATGAAAAGATTTGAAGTTCTCAGCAGTGGAACTTAATAAAATATCAAGCAGCCCCCAGACAGTGGTGTCATCTTGCCCTACATGGGATGCATGCTTGTCCCCTGCTCAGGGACCTGCTTTCTCTAAGCCGTGCTTGGGTGTGTGATCGTGATGGGTAACACTTCACACTTGAATGGTATCTGGCACGCATTATAACACCCAATCTTTTCATAACAAACATTTTTTTTCTCCACTGTCTCCAAATACAATTTTAATGGTTAATATATCCCACAGGATGGTTCTCAGGACAATTTAAGCCAGATATTTTTGCCTAATTACCCAAGCTATTGTCACTTTCCACATCCCCTTGGCCTGAAAGCCAGGCCCTCAGTGAACACTGAGTTATGGCATGAACATGATGATAGTTCCCAGGGTATGATGCTGATGAATAAAGGAATGGAGCCAATTGCCGAGCACGGATCAAAGCCAGAGAATGTCATCTCCTCTTCGGAGTAGGGGGGCCCTAAGTAGATGGAACAGATCAAGGTTAATGATGGCCTTGAGCAGATGCAAATCTTCTTTATCCTTTTCCTGTGGCCTTTCCCTTCTCCAATTTCCCAATCTTCTTTACTCTAAAGTAGATAAAATAAAACAGTGAATAACATAGGCTTTCTCTGTCTGTCTCTTGTCTCTCTCTTCCCCCCTCTTTAAAGTCTGTTGGAACATGCTGAATGTTGCCCCAATAACCATTGGGGCATGCATTTCAAACCAATGCCCTTTCACTCCATCCCAAGGCACTACACCTATCTGGAGGGCAGCAACTTTACAATCGATCCACTTTGATTCATCACATTTGATATATTTTTCATCACAGATTTTTGCAATTATTTTGGCTTATAAAATATTGCATTGAAATATTTATCTTGGCTACCGAGTTTTTGGCACCCCCTTAAATTTTGCCCTCGAGGCTCCCACCTCTCTCCAATTCCAGCCCTGCTAGCACAGCAGACAAGAATGCCCTTAGATGTGGATAGCCGTGAAGCCCATTAAGGACTATGTCATCACACTCATATACAGCGATTTTCTTTCCAATTTAGAAACCGGGCTATTTTATGATAAACCACATTACTGGAAACGGTAATGCTGTTTTGTTTGTCCAGCTCGACATGACCATTTAAACAGTAATATTTAGAAACAGAGAACTATTCATATTTCTCAAGTGGGTTTCAGTCTTTTGGAAAAAATGGTGTGGCAAAGTGAATTGAGTTCATCTCTATGCTCATTTGTACTCAGGCGATCTATGAATCTCACCGTATGTTTGGTAGTTAGTGCAAAGCATATACATATGGGCTCCTTAGATTGTATCAAGTAGAGCCCTTTATTTTCTGGGGATCATTTCTCTTGTTTCCAGAAAGCAACCTCTCCAATGGCCCTGAGACCCTTGTATTCAGCTATCTTGAAGTAAACAGCTCTGCATTAAAAAAAAAAAAATTAACTACAAGCATGCACAGACATGAAATGTGCCAAAGATTTACACAGACACCAACTATGTTGTGAGTGGGGAAAGTGTTAGGGCATATTTAAAGGCTATCGGCTTTCACTGGAGAGACAGATGACCGAAGGAAATATGGGAAATCAGAGTTAAAATAATTTTGTTCTCCCAGGAAACATTCCAATCAGTCGATCGAGAATGGCTGATGCTGTAAATACTTTTCATCTTAGTATGGAGCGGAGAAAATCCTGCTAAATTCCACATTTTAGTGACACCAGAGCCAAGGACAGTTTTTGAGACAACTTTTACTGAAATGGAAAGCAGTAACTTTAACTAAGAAATAGGAGACAACAGAAATAAAAGACCCAGAATTCAGAGGGCAACCCTACAGAACTTTATATACTAAGCCACACAAATTGAAACAACCAAAATAAATGCCAAACGTACAAGAAAATAAATGTAACTTATCAGAGGTTAATGCTCTTTAATGTTTTCTTCATATGGCAACTTGTTCTGTGGTTTGATAAAAAGGATTGGGGACCAGACAGGCCACGAGGCTTTGCTAATCCATATTGAGCCACTGACTCTCTGTGACCTCAAACAACTCTCTAGAGTTTGTTGGCCTCACTCAATCACACACACACACACACACACACACACACACACACACTACTTTTACTTGGCTGATAAAAATGGGAGGAATTAATAAGCCTTCTGTGAAATCTGGCATCATTTTGGGAGATCAATTATCACCTCTGGTAATTGCAGAGAAAGGGGGCTAAGAGAGGTTTGCAGATCTGCAGGGGAGTCAACGCTGTTGGTTTTTGATGGGACAGCTCTCCCAGAGCAGAGTGTTTACTGTGTGCATATCCCTGGCAAGTATTCAGAGGATTAACTAGCCTGCTGACAGGAGAACAAACACTTTAATCCCACTGGAGCACCTGCCATGGAGTGGGCTGGGCTCAGCCCAACACGAAGCCAGACTCCCTGTCCTCTCCTCTGTTTTTATGCAACACACTCTGTACTCCATTGGCTTTCTAGATGTGTTGAGGGGTTATTTTTGGGGTAGAGGACCTTTCCCAGTGTCCACCAAACCACAACAGAAGAGCCTGGCTATTCTGCTCTAGCATAAACCCTTCCAAAATACACATTATAGCACCGCAAAGACACCGTGCCTGCCAGCAAAGAGCTCCAGCTTTGTTAAAAGGCTTGTGATTCCAGTCTTGGCCATGTCACTCTCTGCCTGGTAGGCCCTCCCAGCAACTTCCTAAGACTGGGTTAGAAGCCCATCTGCCCCTCATCTGCTTCCAGAACACCCTGTGCTTGTTTGCATCATAGCACTTTTCTATCTCACGATGTAAAATAAGCCCTCCATGAAGTCCATGCCCACCTTTCTTCATCCTAGTTTCTCACTCTTTTTTCCCTCCATAGTGCCCTAAGCTGAAACTGATTTCTGGGTTTATCATCTCATACACTCCGTTCATGCAGGTTCTCTCTAGAAGTTCATGCAGATGCTGGTATATGGAATTATTATTATTATTTTTTAAAGGTTTCATTTATTTATTTGACAGACCAAGATCACAAGTAGGCAGAGAGGCAGGCAATTGGTGGGGGAGGGGGGGAGAGCAGGCTTCCTGCTGAGCAGAGAGCCCCATGCAGGGCTCGATCCTAGGACCCTAATATCATGACCTGAGCCAAAGGCAAAGGCTTAACCCACTGAGCCACCCAGGTGCCCCGGTAGGTGGAATTATTGATCCCATTTTTCTCTGACTCCCAGCCTGGCCCATATTTTTATGCCCTTTGCTATCTAACTTTTGTAATACCTTGCACCAAAGGCAGAATGCAGCTCTGTGCCCCTGGATCCTTGACTCTGGCCTTGGTCATATGACCTGCTTTGGCCAAAAGTACATGGGCAGACGTGATAGTGTCTGGAGTCTTAAGTTGACTCCAAGCTTTGCATGTTAACATTGGTCCTTTTGTGCTTCTGCCATTGCCCCAAGGAGAGCTGCTCCCTGGTAAGGGCTACCCCTTCAGCCCAGACTCCAGAACTCCAGAATGAGTATATGTGGAGGAGAACTGCCCACCCGCCGCCACTGGTCCTCAGTCAAAGTATAGATCTTCAGCAAGAGGATTGTAGTCACCATAACCGAAGTACAGCTAGCCCTACTGACCTGCAGACACATGAGAAATAAGTTCTTTTGGCACTTTATACTGCTCAGTGGTGAACTTTTCCTATCCCTTAAAACGCAGCTAAGGGAACCTATTTCGGGAACTGTCTCCTGACACACTAAGACTTTGGCCTTTCTTCTGTTAAAAAGAAATAACAGACCCCAAATGGAGACACTTAATGTTAAACCCACCAAGACTTAATATCTATCTTAAGTGCAGCTTCAGCCTTTCTCAGGAGTGGAATTTTAAGCCAATCAGTCTGGAATTTCCTGATTGCCCTAGGGATGTAACTTGTGTGATTGTCCCCCTGCCCTTTCCCTTTAGGGAAGATGACCTTGCCTGAAACAATTCTTTCTTTTATTTTGCTAATAACTTATTTGTCCTGCTTCTGTCTCCCGATAAACACCTTCCATTTTACACAACTCCTCAGAGCGCCTTTCTCTTTGTTACAGGGAATGCAGCCTCACTTGTGAACTGTTGAATAAAGCCAATTCGATCTTTAAATTTATTTGGTGGAATTTTGTCTTTAATTTGGGTTTGGAGGCAGCATCGAAACTGAAGGATACTTTCAGCAGCTTTGGTGGCTATCAGCCAGAGTAGGACTGTGTCCAACTTAAAAACCAGACTGGTTTTGAGCCGGACTAAGTCCAGTGGGAGACCTCAGTGAATATTAAGCAAGGACTAATTACTAATGGGAATCTAGGAAGTTAAAGAAGACTCAGACGATGGTGGGCACAGGTTGAGAATTTAATAGTTGTAAAAGAGCTTGTCCCCTCAAGAAGACTCCTGTGATAGGCCCTCTCAGGTATTAGTCTGGTTCCAGGAAATTGAAAGGCCTGGATAAAAGAAGTGGGATCCTTTATAACCAAGAGTTGAGTATGCTACCTTCTGACACACCCGCTTATTTTATGTTTAAGAACTATAGTCCCAGAAGCTTCAGATATCTAGCAAAATGACAAAATTTTACTAAAAATAACCTAGAATTACAATGGCCATTATGGGAAATGGTCCAATTAAACGAGATTGCTCATTTAAGAAATGCATTCGAGAGGAAAGGATCCCAAGTTGAGCAAGCAGAATGGAATATCTACTTTAATTGGCAGGCAGAAGCTTCCAAAAGGTTTCAAAATTCTGAAATAGCTTCATTAAAGGACTCGTTACAAAAGGATAATGAAAAATTAAAGGTATAAGAGGTACCCAAAACCACAGATGATAGGACTGATGTGACTTCTATGCCTTTTTTTTTTTAACCTGAGTACTTAGATTTTACTAATTTTCTGTCTGCACTGCCTTTCCACATTGAAGATACTATTAAACAGTTGCCTTTTAAAATAAACCCTAAGTTACAGAAGAATCTTCTCAGGTATCCTGAGATACCCCTTTTTATACATACTCAGTATGTATCTATACTGAGTAGGATACATAGAGTATCCTCCTACATACTTTGACTTGTTGGTTAAAGACTCAAATAAGGGCCATAAAGAATTTCCCAAATCTAGAGAGGAAACGCAAATTTTTTTGAGATTTTAGTCATTATTAGGACCTATAACTCCACGCTTCCATATTTTTATCAGCTTTTATATATATTGGTAGGACCTGGTGAAGCCCCAAAATGGATGCCAAGAAGCAAGATGGCAAAACCCCAAGGATAATAGTCAAAATCCTTGGTTTTCAACATGTCAGGGACCAGAAAAAGCTTTCAAAACAGCAGCCAAATTTTATAAACCATTCCTACAGTCTTCCCTGTGCACACTGATTGGTCTATTATACAATCTTGCAAAAGAAAAAAAAACATGAATCTATGGCAGAATTTAAAGCATTTTTTTCTATGGCAGTTGGAGTTTCATACAATAAATAAGGTCACCCTGTCTACTCTAGACAGAATGCAGATTATGGATTTGTAAATGGATTATGTTTGTAAATGGATTATGTTCTAAGATAAGTGGATTGATAAAAAGGCAGAAAATAAGATGGGAGACCACCAGCCTGACTGAACTCCTGACTATAGCAGAGCAGTTAGGACCCTGGAGCAATATTGCAAACAAAATCTGCCAAGCTATTAACTTTATAGCTACAATAGTTCCAAGGCCAGAGACCCCAAATAACACCTGGGCCTCCCATTTACACCCCTTCTTGGGGTCCATCACCAAAATATTGGTGTATAAATTGATGTCTCAGCTGTAATTAATTTGGACACTGGTAAAAGAGATTGTTCTCAAACGTCCTATGCAAATCCTTCTTGAATGCCCTCATACAAAAGACTCGTCTAGGTATAAGTAAACCTTTCCCTAAATTACCTCAATGTCTATTAAAGCCCGAGACCATCAAGCCTCATACCCATAGTAGAAGATCTAATTGCTTGCGCAGGGGTTAACTCTTCCCTATACTAGTCCCTGCGACACACAGATCTTACTGGTTTAGAAACCTAATGGACGGATGGTGATTTGTCCAGGAGTTGAGAGATTATTAATGTTATAGGATTTATTTTTCCTTCCGTGCCCATGGTTCCTCTTGGTCAGACTGCTTTGAAGAATGAAGAGAGAGACCAGATGAAGAGTGGTGAGCACCAAAGCAAAGTTTATTCAGTGAGAGTACAGAGCTCCTGAAGAGGCAGGGGACCCGAGAGGGTTGCCACTGGAGTTTCTAAGCCTAGGGGTTTTTATGGGCTTGTTGGCTGGCTGTTTTAATTTGATGAACCCTCCCTGTGCTTATCAACAAATCAGGCTTTTGTCATCTATCAGGTTGGAAAGAGTGGGGGCTCCTTCCAGGGGGTGTAAAATCCTTAAGAGTGTCTTCCTCTTAGGGCAGGGGGTCCCTTATCCCTGACTGCCTTTCTCCCAACTATTCTTCATCAATAGGATTGTTATTCTCCCTTTCCCAGTCATCCCATGCCTAAGCACCCTTGGGTGGCAAGTTCTTCCAGACTCAGTCAGTTCACTGCTGTGGAGCTCTGATCAGCCTGGTAGACCCCAGCAGCTAATACCTACTGCCTTTATTTGAAATGATTGCCAATATACCAGGACAGTCATACCTCAAGGGTTCTCTGAAATTCCTTATTTCTCTCAAATACTTCACTGAGATTTAAGCACCCTCCAGGTCCCCTTGGAAATCAACCCTTTTACAACATGTAGATGATCTTTATCTGTGCTCAGTAACCAAAGAGGCATCCACAAAAGATTCCATTTATTTGCTGCAACTGTTAGCTGAAAAAGGGCTCAAAGTCCCTAAGGAAAAATCACAATTATCTCTAGCCACTGTTCATTACCTAGGTCATGAGCTAAGCACTGAAGG
The DNA here is from genome assembly GCF_009829155.1 of Mustela erminea. NCBI lineage: Eukaryota > Metazoa > Chordata > Mammalia > Carnivora > Mustelidae > Mustela > Mustela erminea. The sequence continues at coordinate 52,481,533 of NC_045629.1, forward strand.
AATTCAGCCATCTCCAAAAAGAATTAAGCGAATCCAGGACTTTCCTAGACCCACATAAAAGTGACAGCTTTCTGGATTTCTAGGCTTTGCTAGTCATTGCAGACTGTGGGTTCCTAATTTTTCCCTTTTAGCTTTTTGACTCTATGAACTTACTGAAATTTCGGTTCCTAAACCCTTTCATTGGGAAGACAAATATGAGCAGGCTATTATGAGGTAAAACAAGCATTGCAAGAACCACCTGCCTTAGGACCACCTAACTCTTCAAAACCTTTCAATTTTTCTATGCATGAATAGGATAATCAAGCCCTGGGAATGTTCACTTAAGAACATGGTAATAAACACAGGCCTATTGCCTAGGAGAGCACACAGCTTGATTCAGTTGCTTGTGCCTGTCCCAGCTGTCTTAAAACTATAGCCACAGCTGCAAAGTCAGTGGAAGTCTCAGCAGATTTGACCCTAGGAAATGATGTTTATTCGCAAACTCCACATGCTGTCTAACTTGCAACGTCTGTTCTTTTTTTTTATTTTTATTTTTTATTTTTTTTTATGATTTTATTTACTTATTCATGAGAGAGAGAGAGAAAGAGAGAGGCAGAGGCAGAGGCAGAAGGAGAAGTGGAGCCCGATGTAGGATTGCATTCCAGGACCATGGGATCATGACCTGAGCCAAAGGCAGATGCCTAACTGACTGAGTCACCCAGTTGCCCTGACCCTTCTTAACTCCAAATTGCCTCAACATTTCACTGTAGATAAATTAACTTCTTATGAGACCCTTCCACTTTCATAGCCTAATCTACATCTTAAACATCACAATGTCCTTAATCCTTCCATGTTACTACATTTCCCTGAGAAAAGCAAGCCCCATGACTGAAAAGTAATAATGCCCCACTCGGTGACATTGTGTCCTGATTTATGAGATAGCCCTTTAACTAATCCTGATCTGATTTTGTTTGTTGAAGGGTGATGCTAAGGGAAAAAGGAATTTCCATGCTGGTTATGTTACTATCACTCAGTATGACCCACTCAAAAGGGGAAGGAAAACTCCCACAAGCTAAATCCACCCAGCAAACAGAGCACCTTGCCTACCTGAGCATGCCAGTTATTAGAAAGGATGAACTGTAAATATTTATGCTGACAGCTGGTATGCCTTTGGGTTGTCCATGATTTGGGGGATGTAATGGAAACAAAGGGGTTTTCTTACATCCTCTGGAACCCAATTTTTGTTGGGTTTGTTTTTGTTGGGATGGTTGGAATTTTGGGTTTTTGTTGGGATTGTTGCCCAATCAAAAATGGGCAACAAGTAAATGTCTGCTCTTCTTTTACCTTCTGTAATTGCTGTCATCAAAACTGAGACTTATACTAAAAAGAACTGAGTTTTAGTATGAGAAATGCCCCCAGCTGACTTTTATGCAAAGACAGCAGCTACAGAACGTATAAAGATTATGGTGCACATGGAGGAAGTCCATCCTGCTTCTGCAAAAAGATGACCCCTCATTGGTAGACTTCTGCTATCCCAATTTCCTTGTAATGTGGCCATATTCTGCTCTTCAATCAGAGAAATTAAGATGGATAAACAATGGCTTGTAAACTAAATGAACAGTCAGGGCTTTGGAAAACATAAGACAGCTGCTTAGTTCCTCCTGCCTCCTGGCAAACCCCATTTTTCCGTTTTTGCTTTCCTTCACTCATTATAATGCATTTAAGACAACTCAAATTATGAATTGATATGAGTGGGGAGACTTCTTTAAAATTTCAAAAATAGTCGACCACTGATATCTGGCCTGCCATGTCCATAATCCCAGAAAAACTATTCTTGTCCCCAGTGACCTCAGCCCTCCTCTCTCTGGATCATTTGAACACCTGCAGCTGGACTGCATTCAGCTGTCTCTTAGTATGAGTTGTCAATATATTCTTGTTATTGTATGTGTATTTTCAGGATGAATTGCAGCTTCCCCCTGCCGAAAGACTGATGCCCTTACAGTGGCCAAGAAACTGTTAGAAAATGTGTTGCCAGCATGGGGTACACCTTCCACAATCTCTAGGCACCTGCCTCACTGGACAAATCATACAAGCCTTAATGAAAAACTAGAAAATCTCTTGGAATCATCACTGCCCCTACCACTCAATTATCAGGCAAGGTTGAGAAAACTATTGAGATCCTCAAACTTAAAATTTCTAAGCTTGCCAAAACCACTGAAATCCTCTGTCTTAAGGTATTGTATTTGATCTTGCTGACAGTTTACAGTAACCCCTTTGGGTAAAAAGATGTATCACATGAGATAGTGTCTGGCAGACCAAAGTCTATTGGTGTATAAACTTTTGTTGGTTCCCTGTCTCATGCTGGTATGATCAGCTGCCCTTAAGTCTTTAATTCTTATACTCAAGCATCAAATCAACAGATTAAGAAAGCTTTTCTCTATCCGTGTGCAAGGAATCCTGTTTGTTATAGTCTGAATCTGGCAATTGGTATTCTGTAAGGGTCATTAGAGTAAGACAACCCTTGACCCCTGTTGGGAGGGAACTTACAAATTCCCCTGCCCTCTATACTGCTGCAAAAGTAGAAGACATTGAGCAGCTAAAGAAATAAGATACACACCTGACAGCTAAAGAAGTCTCCACCGACATCTGGTCCTGTACAGATGCTGGAGAATCAGACTGATGGAGAAGTGGATGGCATCAAAGTAAACTGTTTCCTTCAGGAAGATGGATCAACACTTCATACCTTAACTAAATCTGAAAACCTCTCTTTCTTCTTTTCTTTATTCTGACATTGGTCTGGAAAGATAACACCCTGTCCATATCTCCTACGTTGTTGCTAAGTGGGGTAAACTTCCAAATTTGCCATGATGAGAGAGATCCCTTGGTCTTCCCTGTGACCAATTTCTCTTCTATTCTTAATGTCGTTGCAAACTACTATTGACCCGCCTTGGGAGTATGTACCAAATTAGACACAATGACTTACATGAATCTTAGTACATTCGTACCCCCCATGTTCTCATAATTATCTAGATTGATTTGACCCCACTCACTGAAAGATCTCACCATCTCTTGGTAAGGCACCACCCATCTTTGTAAGGTATTTAGGATGACTTTTTATATCAAGCTAGAGAATTGTCTTCCCTTTTGTGCTAAAAATCTGTCTGATCCATGGTTTAGGAGTAAAAAGAAATAAGAATATGATCAAAAGCCTCTCCTTAACTCTTGGAGACATTGTAGATTCTATTGCTAAGACACTGTCTAGCAAAGATTCTTAGAGTTTCTGGCCAAAGTTGTTCTTGAAATAGGATTATCTTTTATCTGAGCAAGGAGTGTCTGTGCTGTGGCTAACACCACCTGCTCTACCAGGATTACCACTTCTGGGGAAGCTGAAATTCAGTTATATTAGATCACTGAGCAAACCATATGGCTTAAAATGGTCACTTCTTCAATGGGGTCTTTCTTTGATTATTTTGGGTCTTGGAAACCATGCTCCAAAGTGCACTCCAAGCACTGGGAATTATCCTACCTGTAGATAATAATCTTCCTGCTGCATTGTATTCTTTCAAAAGCCTTAAGTGCATGCTCTCAGCCACTGACCACCAATCAAATGATCTTTTTAAGACTGGAACATCAAAAACGGAACAAAGAGAATGGCCAACTAATAGATTGTATGCCTAGAGTTATGAAACTATGAATACCACAGAAATTCAAAAACAAAACAAAACAGAACAAAAGCAAAAAACAAAACCCAGAATCAACAAAAGCTGTGAGATATATAAAGCAGGAGTTGAGTGGTTCTAATGTTTTAACACCTTACATTTCGATCACTTCTTTCATGCAGAGTTTGAACAAAAGGGGGGAATTGTTAAAAAGAATATCAGGCTCAAAATAGAGTCACTTTTGTTAAGCCCCACTAAGATTTAATACCACCCTAAGCGTAGTCTCAGCCTCTCCCAGGAGCATTTTAAAACATCCTGTCTGAAATTTCCTGATCAGCATTAGTGAGGTAGAAGTCTGCATGCTAAGAACCCCTACCTTTCCCCCTAAAGGAAGGTGACCTTGCCTAAAATACTCCTTTCCCCCCCCCCCTTTTGCTAATAACTTCCTTGTCCAGCCCTGTGTCTGCCTATAAAACCTTCCATTTTATACAACCCATTGTAGTACCCTTCTATTTGTTGGAGGCTGCCTGGTTCATGAATCATTGAATAAAGCCAGTTAGATCTTTAAATTTACTCAGTTGAATTTTTGTTCTTTAACACTTGTCATATGCTCCTATAACTGGGAGGGAGGTTTAGAATCTCTGCTTAGTCCCCTCATCCTTGTTAAAACTGGGATGCCAGTGTTTCCTTAACCCTTTCCGCAGACTATCCTTATTTATGCTCCACTTCCAATCAACAGTCAACCTTCTGTCTGTCTTTCCAAGGCCATGGAATTATTGCAATAATCTCCCAGCCAAGCTTCTGTGCCTCTATCCCTCTCTATGGTGCTCCTCATACAGTAGCTGAAGTCACCACTCTAAAACTGAACCCCCCACCTCCCTCTCACCCTCATTTCCAACCCTTCTCATCTTGCACTCTATGTTCAACTATGCTCTCTCTTTCATTCATTTGACAACATTTTTACCAGATTCTGACTTTGTAGCAAGGAACAAATTATCATCTCTATCATGAAGACTGGGACTTCTTCTTACCTCTGTTACTGACTCAGGTCCTTGGGCTCTCCAAACTGATTGGGGCCAAGTGAGAATTCCAAGCAAGACTTTTTTATTGGAGCTTATGTCAGAGCACAAGGGAAATGGTCCTTCAGGACGATTCTGTGAACAACGGCCATGGAAAGCATTTATTTCTTTGTTTGTTTATTTTTAAAGATTTTATTTGTTTATTTGACAGAGAGAGAGAGAGCACAAGCAGGGGGAAAGGGCAGAGGGAGAGAGGGAGAAGCAGGCTTCCTGCTGAGCAAGGAGCCCCAATTTGGGGCTCAATTCCAGGACCCTGGGGTCATGATCTACCCTGGGATCATGACCTGAGCCAAAGGCGATGCTTCACTTACTGAGCCACCCAGGCATCCCTTGGGGAAAACTTTTAAAGAGGGTAATGTGAGAAAGTAGTGACACCACCCAGTGGGCGCGCATGTGCAGTGGCCAGAACATGTTTCGTCATGCATCTCATGTCTCATTAGTATGTTCAATCTCCACCCCTGGCATGAGTTTTAGTATTGTAATGAAGGCTAAAGTCAGTGGAGTGTCAGCACCAGGGTCCCCCTTGGTGCAGACTGGTTTTCTTCAGTGTTCCCCAGTCTTCATAGTTGAGTCCTCCTCTGGTAAGCATCTTGCTTTTGCATTTATGCAAGACATGCTACTCAAGGGGCATAGGGTTTCAGCTATGAAGTAACGCTGGTTTTCATGGTCAGGACTGAGGCGACCTGAGTCCAGTCCCTGCTCTGTCTCACTTCCATAACCTACCTCATCCCCAACCCAATTCTCATTCTAATCCTTTCTTAGATTTGGTTGTTGTTAGCTCTGGGAGTCCTTTTCTGAATTAGGTATTTCTGTCATGTGCCCTTTGGTTATCCTGTTCATTCCTTATTTTTGTACGCACATGCATTGCATATTTATTAATTCTCTTTAAAGTGCTAATTTACTGTAACACCGTTGAATGTTATTTTTCTTCTTCTTTTTCCTTTTTCTTCCTCTCCTCTTCACTCTCCCCCTCCTCCCTTTCCTTCTCTTTTTTCTTCTTTATCAACATTTCAATTGTATTGTGTTTTATTTTTTATGCAACTCTATTCCAAACACCACTTAACACTACATTGTTAAGTCTTCACCAAAACTCTGTGAGTAAGCAGGTGGGTGTAATTATCTCTATTTAACAGAAAAGAGAGCTGGGATTCATGCTGATTAACTGACTTTTCTAAAGCTACTCTGTTAGTTGAGTGTCAGAACTAGATTTCCAAGTCCCAGCCCAAGTTCATTCCATTTCACTATGTCTCTTGATTTGAGAAAGGTTCTGTTCATAAGGGGCCAGGTGGGAGCCCCCAACATCTAGACAGAAATTAATGAAGTTCAACAAAATAATATCCTCTCTGTTTTGTCCTGTTTCTATAGATGAAGTCGATAGTATGTGGGAGTAAGAGACAGATTGTAACAGAAGCTGATACAGCCTTACAAAGGTTTAACCAAAGGGTTAAAAAAGTGAAAAGACTTTTTAGAGCGTGGGGAAGAAACCTTTTCCCAGTAAATCTGATGATATGCCTGTAATTAAGTCAAATAGGTTAAAGGCTTGTTATGCTAGCATTAACACGTAATTCATCCATTGAATTACAATGAGATTCATGTAAGGATTACACGTAAAATTCCATGTAATGAGATGTATTCATCATCAAAAGCTTTTTGGCCTTTAAGAAAATGTTACAATAATTATCCCATGAACGTGAAAAGTCAATAGAGGTGAAAATACATGTCTTTTTATACCATCATTGTGATTGTATTTATATTGGCAAGGCCTAACCCGGCTGGCATTTAACTTTCTAGGGAGAGAACCCGGGCAGCTGCCGTCTCCTCTCATCTTACCCTTTCCTCCTGGGCCAGCCAAGAGATGCTCTTTGCCCTCATTCTCATCTCCTCTACTGGAGATACAGGCACGAGAATCTTGTTTCTCAAGTTGCAAAACAGATAAGTTAGAATGTGATTACTTACTTTGCAAAAGGATTCACTAGAGACTTCCTTTAAAAACTCTCTTCCTTTTTCTAATTGCAGTTTTTCTTGAAGGGAGGGCTCAGCAGCATTGAGAATAGGGACTTTAAAGATTATTGCACATTTAACATGAATTAATCCAAAATTTGTGTGAACAGGTGTATTCTAGATGTATTAGTGAAAACTATTATAATCTTTGAAGATGATTGAAGAGTAGAGGTGAGTTTAGGGAAAGCTCCAGCGTAGATGACCATTTAAAGAGCTGGCTACGTGTAGAAAATACTACATAATCCAGCCACGGAAGGAAGTTTTTGCCTGTGATCTACTATAAAAAAAAAATTTACCTAAATGATACCAATGAATTCTGAACAGTTTGTCTCTCCATAGAATCTATAGCCAATGTATTGCCATAAACAGTTGAATTTTTAAGAAGTCCACTGTTGTCATTTTAAAATTTTTTAATTTTATTTACTTATTTTTTATTTACTGGACAGACAGAGATCACAAGTAGGCAGAGAGGCAGGCAGAGAGAGAGGAGGAAGCAGGCTCCCTGCTGAGCAGAGAACCTGATGTGGGGGCTCGATCCCAGGACCCTGAGATCATGACCTGAGCTGAAGGCAGAGACTTAACCCACTGAGCCATCCAGGCACCCCTCCACTGTTGTCATTTATCTGAAGGGAAATGAAAGTAGTAAGAGGTGAGTATGGAAATGTTAAATCCAGCATTTTATTTATTTATTTATTTGTACTTATTATTAAATTTTTTTTTTTTAGATTTTATTTATTTATTTGACAGAGAGTGCGAGAGCAAGCACAAACAGAGGGAGCAGCAGAGGGAGAGGGAGAAGCAGGATCCCTGCTTAGCAGGGAGCCGGGTGTGGGGCTCCATCCCAGGACCCCAGGATCATGACCTGAGGCAAAGGCAGACGCTCAACCGACTGAGCCACCCAGGTGCCCCAAATCCAACATTTTAAAGACCAAAGCGAATAACATACAGGTAGGTTATTGTTGTTTGAACATTGGGGTCTTCTCTAACACTAGCTACCAGATGAATAAGGTTAGTTATTCCTGTGTTGATGTGTCCTACGAATGAAGTAGCAGAAGCAACCAAGGGTACTTCATCTTTCTTATGTTGGTGAATGATTTTAGGCAATATCTGTCCAGCTAAGTGAAACATTTTCTAATAATTTTGTGTAAATATCCAAACTATTTTACAGGAGGAAAATAGTACTAAGAAAAACTTGCTCTTTTAAGAGAAAGAAAAAGAATACCAGCGTGCTTTGTTTGGGACTTTTGATGTGATGTTTAAAAAATGCTTCAGCCATAATATCCTTCACCTAATGGCTGAGTAGGAAAATACCTGTCACTCATGGTCTCTTGCTTTCAGTCATGCTTAATAAAGAAAAGTGTCATTTGGAGAATTAGAATTTAACTTGATGTGTATCTTTATTGTATGTGTCATGCGAAGTCTTCGTTTTGTATGGGTCAGCAGGTGCTTTTTACTGACACTGCTGTTATCTGAGGTAAATTCTCCAGTGTTCTTCCTGTACAGTCTAGTTCCTTTTATGTAAAAGAGATAAAGCAAGTGTCTTAATAATACTTTTTTTTTTCAGTACATGGAAACTGATGGAAGATCTTCTATTCCTAGAATCAAGATAGCCATTGCCAGAGCTCACAAAGTCAGCTTGAAGGACAGAAGGAGACTGGCTGTCTCCTTTTGTTGTCATAGAAGCTTCTTGAAGAATCTTATACAGTCACCTTTGTGCCTGTGATTAAAATAGTGGGTCCAGGGGCCAGCAGACATTGTGACTAAGCATTGGTGTTCTTTGCTATTAAACTAATTTTCTTCTCCAGTAGTCTTCTTTATAGAAGAAAAGTAACAACTTATTTTTTAGAAATAAAACTCTAGTGCAACTTTACTTCCCCCTTCATCACAACCTACTCAACATTGACTTATTCGTATGTCGACATTCGACTAACTAATTAGGTTACTATTTATTGTTTAATGGCCATATGTCAGACACTTTCCTTGGCTAGGAACATTAAAAATAGAGATGAATCACAGCCCTTCTTTCCATTTTATTTACAATATAGAAAGAGGCAATAGGTAAGATGGCCAAATAATCATAATACAAGGTAAAAATTTAATGAAATCCATAAGAGATGTTCATACAAAATAGTATGGGATTTTGGAGGGGATAGAAGTTTCATCCATTTTTCAGGGAATCAGGAAAAGCTTTATGAAGAACATGAAATGGGAACTAAGGTGGTTAGATCCGTATGAAGAGAGAGAAACAGCACTTCCTGGTGGGAGGAATAGTAATAACAATGGCATGAAAACTGAAAATTGATACTGTCCTTGGGAAATAATGAACAGTTCAGCTTGCCTGTGCTGGAAAAGAGTTGAAGCCACTAACTGCCCTAACGAAGTTACAGTTTATTTAGTAGGAAATGGTGAATCACTGAAAGTTAGGGAGCATCATTATGCCACCATCAGAGTAAGAAAGATTTATCTGGCAGCCATTTTATGAAAGGGCGGTATTAGAAGTCATATTGAAATCACAAGCATGAAAATTTACGGCAGCCTTAACTATTGTGATAAGGAGTAGCAAATGGAAAACAGGGATAGAGAGGGCATGGTTGGTGACTGACGTGATGGATATAGGGTGGGGAGAAATGCTGAGAGAAAAACCTGGAATTATAAAAGATGCAAAGATTTTGAGCCTGGGGTGCTGAGAAAATAAAGTTTTATTAACTGAAACTGTGAAATTAAAAGTCATTGGGACTAAAGGGAAGATGACCAGTTGAATTTTAATATTTGTTAACTCATTTATTCATTCAGAAATCTTTCCTGAGCACCTCCTAGACAGATGCCCCTTAAATATCTATTTAAAATGTGTCAGGAAAGGACAGGGGAAAAGATACATTTGGAGCTCTAACTAACTGCCCAAACTTTTGTGTTTTAAACATTACATTTAGTAAATTTTAGGAACTTTGATTTGTTATGAGATTTTATCTTTCTTTTTTTTTGGTGTTAAAGTGGTGTTGTATTAAGTAATAGTGATACAACCAGGTTTTAATTTTTTTTTTACTTTTAATTTTTATATAATTTTATTTATTTTTACGTTTGAAAGTTTTTTTATACTTTTAAGGCTGCAAGATAGTACACAGAATACCCAAATAATCTTCATCTAACTTCCTCTAATATTAACATTTTATACAGTATGATTGTCATGCTGTGTATTCCATTTTTGGGTTCCCTGACACTGTGGTTGATATAAAAATTTTGCCCACAGTAAATTCATTATGATATTTATTTCTATGGGTTTTGATAAATACGTAAAGTTTTGTATTTACTAACACACAGGATGGTTCTATGGCACCCAAAATTCTTTTATGCTGTTCCTTTGTAGTCCGTACTTTCTCCATTCTCAACCCTGATCTGGTTCCTATCCTTTTACTTTAAAATTTTTAAAAAAATATTTATTTGACAGAGAGAGAGAGAGTGAGCAGAAACAGGGGGAGAGACAGAGGGAGAAGGAGAAACAGTCTCTCCACTGAACAGGGAGCCCAAAGTGGAACTCTTCATGACCTGAGTCAAAGGTAGATGCTTAATTGACTGAGCCACTGAGGTGCCCCAATTCCTATCTTTTTAGGTTATCTTTTCAAGAATGTCTTATGAGTGGAATTATATAATATATAGCTTTTGATTTTGGCTTTTTTCATTTTGAAAAATGTTTAAGTTTCATTCTTATTATTACATGGATCAATATTTATTTTTATTTCCAAGTAGTATTCTATTACATAGACACACTAGAGTTTGTTTATCCATTCTTCTGTTAAATGACATTTGGGTTGTTTCCAGTTTTTGAACATTATGAATAGGGCTGCTATAAATATTCACATACAGGTTTTTGTGTGTGAATATATGTTTCAGTTCACTTGGGTAAATACCAAGACTGTTGGCTATATAGTATTATACCTTTTAATATTATTGACACTATTCTAATAGATGAGTAAGTGATAACGCATTGTGATTTTATTTTGCATTTATCTATTGACTAATAAGTTGAAATATCTTTTCATATGCTCTTTTGTCCTATCTCTTCTTTGGTGAAATGTATGTTTATATGTTTTACTCTTTTAAAAAAATGGGGTTTTTGTTTTATTATTGTTGAATTTGAAAATTCTTTGTACATTCTAAATACAAGCTATTTATTTATCAGGTATGTGTTTTTCAAATATTCGGGGTCAGTATGTGGATTGGAGACAATAACATCCTTTTCAATAAATGAAGAAGAGAAGTATGTAGAAATAAGGAAGGATGTAACTGATTTGAACAGGACCTTCAGTTTGACCTGACACTCATTTCTAGAACAATCCATCCAACAACAGTAGAATACACATTCTTCTCAAATATACAAGGAAAATTCAGCAATATAGACCATATTCTGGACTGTAAACAAACCTTATAAAACTTAAGAGAATAAAAATAATATAAAGTATATCCTTGGACTTATTGGAATAAAACTAGAAACCAATAACAGAAAGTTATTTGAAAATATCCAAATATCTGAAAAATAAAACATACACTTCTAGAAAATGCATGAATTAGATCTTTAAGGACATTAAAATATTTAAACTGAAACTAAGAATAGTTGAACAAATAGAAAATAGCTTTTGGATATTTCCTGATGGGTTTTTTTCCCCACTGTTTTTTCTTTTTCTGCTTCAGTTTGAGTAATTGCTATAGATCTAACTAAATTTAATTATCATTTATTTGGCTGTGTTGAGTCCACCTATCAGCTGATAGAAGATATTCCTCAACTCTGTTACTGTGTTATGCATGCCTAGTATTTATGTTTAATTTTTATACTTTTAATTGCTCTATGAAATTGCCCATCTGATCTTGCATGTTGTTCACCTTTGCCATCAGATCCTTTAACATATTAATCATAGTTATTTGGAAATACCCTTTCAGATAGTTCTAACATCTGTGTCATATCTGAGTTTGGTTTGGATGATTGCTTTGTTCCTTGTGAATTGTTTTTAACCTTTTGTATCCCTTGTAATTTTATGTTGAAAGCCATACATTTTATATAGAAGTAGAGACTAAAATAAATGGTTTTTATGCTTTGAGACAAAGCATGCTTTTTACCATTTTCTTGGTCATCAGTGTGGAAGTTGGTGTTAATCTAACTGTAAGTTAGGTTCTTTTTAACTCTGTGCCCCTGAGGTGAATGTGGTATCTCCAAGCCTGTTTAATTTTATTATTATTATTATTATTATTATTATTATTATAGGGAGAGAAAGAGAGTGAGTGGGCAGAGGGGGAGGAAGAGAGAGGGGCAGAGGGAGAGGGAGAGTTGGGCACAGAGCCCAACTTGAGGCTCTATCTCATGACTCTGAGATCATGGCCTGAGCTGAAATCAAGAGTCAGATGCCTAACCAACTGAGCCACTCATGCATACCGCTCTGTTTTTTTTTTTTTTAAGTTTTTTTTTTTTTAATTAAAGACATTTTTTAACTAAAGTCTACTGATGTACAAAAAAATCTGTAAACTCTTTAAAATATGTTGTAAAATTTTGTGTGATTATATTATGGGTAAATGAACTTCTATAATTTTCATGAATTCTTCAAAGTGGTCTATGATTTAATACACATGATTAACAATAACCTCTGCCTTATGACATTTAAAAATAGTCATCCCTCCTTCTTCTTTATAACTACCTAATGCTATCAAAAAACCCAATGTTAAACTTAAATTACTACTACAAGTTCTTTGCCAAACCCCAGTCAAAGTGAGAAGTGCAGATGAATTAGGAAATAATTAGGCCTGTGTAGTCCCAATCACAAATTTCAGGAAGAGCTACTGTACAATGTGTTAATTGCAAAGCCAAACAAATCTGTAATCCCTATGCAATGTAGGAGCCACATGGGTCACTGCTACTTATCACTTGCTTATTTGAAGGGTTGGCAGATGGAACTGACCCAAAAGCAACAGATATGTGATGACTGGTCCTGAAACTCTTTCAGTGATGCCCATGGGACACATCACTACTTTTATAATAAAAGTCAATAGGGAAAAAAATTACTATTTCCTTTACCAAAACTGATCTTCCACAATTTGTCAAAATTATTTACTATCTAGTATGAGATGGATTGTAGAGTACTTGACTGACATTTAGGAGAAAATTTTTGCATTTTGCAAATTTTAACTACTTTCTGGTATGTTTTCTTTTGAGGGGTAGAAATTTTGACTTCTATGTAAGATTTTTTTACTTTTTTATTTTCTCAAATAACATACTGACAATTGTGATTAGGAAATCACACCCCCAAAATAGGAAGGATTAATTGGCACTAACCAAAGTAGTGGGTTTTTTTTATTTTGTCCTTGATTTTTTAATTACTTTTATAAACATATATTTTTATCCTCAGGGGTACAGGTCTGTGAACCGCCAAGTTTACACATTTCACAGTTCTCACCATAGCACATACCCTCCCCAATGTCCATAACCCCACCCCCTTCTCTCAACCCCCCTCCCCCCAGCAACCCTCAGTTTGTTTTGTGAGATTAAGAGTTATTTATGGTTTGTCTCCCCCCAAATCCCATCTTGTTTCATTTATTCTTCTCCTACCACCTTAACCCCCCATGTTGCATCTCCACTTTCTCATATCAGGGAGATCATATGATAGTTGTCTTTCTCTGATTGATTTATTTCGCTAAGCATGATACCCTCTAGTTTCATCCATGTCATTGCAAATGGCAAGATTTCATTTATTTTGATGGCTGCATAGTATTCCATTGTGTGTATATATACCACATCTTCTTGATCCATTCATCTGTTGATGGACATCTAGGTTCTTTCCATAGTTTGGCTATTGTAGACATTGCTGCTATAAACAGGGCCTGTGCCCCTTTGGATCACTACATTGTATCTTTAGTGTAAATACCCAGTAGTGCAATTCCTGGGTTATAGGGTAGCTCTATTTTCAACTTTTTTGAGGAACCTCCATGCTGTTTTCCAGAGAGGTTGTACCAGCTTGCATTCCCACCAACAGTGTAGGAGGGTTCCCCTTTCTCTGCATCCTCGCCAGCATCTGTCATTTCCTGACTTGTTAATTTTAGCCATTCTGACTGGTGGGAGGTGATAGCTCATTGTGGTTTTGATTTGTATATCCCTGATGCCGAGTGATGTGGAGCACTTTTTCATGTGTCTGTTGGCCATCTGGATGTCTTCTTTGCAGAAATGTCTGTTCATGTCTTCTGTCCATTTCTTGATTGGATTATTTGTTCTTTGGGTGTTGAGTTTGCTAAGTTCTTTATAGATTTCAGATACTAGCCCTTTATCTGATATGTCGTTTGCAAATATCTTCTCCCATTCTGTCAGTTGTCTTTTGGTTTTGTTTTCTTTGCTGTGCAAAAGCTTTTGATCTTGATGAAATCCCAATAGTTCATTTTTGCTCTTGCTTCCCTTGACTTTGGCGATGTTCCTAGGAAGATGTTGCTGTGGCTGAGGTCGAAGAGGTTGCTGCCTGTGTTCTCCTCAAGGATTTTGATGGATTTCTTTCTCGTATTGAGGTACTTCATCCATTTTGAGTCTATTTTCGTGTGTAGTGTAAGGAAATGGTCCAATTTCATTTTTCCACATGTGGCTGTCCAAATTTCCCAACACCATTTATTGAAGAGACATCTTTTTTCCATTGGACATTCTTTCCTGCTTTGTCAAAGGTTAGTTGACCATAGAGTTGAGGGTCTATTTCTGGGCTCTCTATTCTCTTCCATTGATCTACGTGTCTGTTTTTGTGCCAGTACCATGCTGTCTTGATGATGACAGCTTTGTAATAGAGCTTGAAGTCTGGAATTGTGATGCCACCAACTTTGGCTTTCTTCTTGGGCTATTCGAGGTCTTTTCTGGTTCCATATAAATTTTAGAATTATTTGTTCCATTTCTTTGAAAAAAAAAAGGATAGTATTTTGATAGGAATTGCATTAAATGTGTAGATTGCTTTAGTTAGCATAGACATTTTCACAGTATTTGTTCTTCCAATCCAGGAGCATGGAACATTTTTCCATTCCTTTGTGTCTTCCTTAATCTCTTTCATGAGTACTTTATAGTTTTCTGAGTATATATTCTTTGCCTCTTTGGTTAGGTTTATTCCTAGGTATCTTATAGTTTTGGGTGCAATCGTAAATGGGATTGACTCCTTAATTTCTCTTTCTTCTGTCTTGTTGTTGGTATAGAGAAATGCAACTGATTTCTGTGCATTGATTTTGTATGCTGATACTTCACTGAATTCCTGTACAAGTTCTAGCAGTTTTGGAGTGGAGTCTTTTGGGTTTTCCACATATAGTATCATATCATCTGCAAAGAGTGATAGTTTGACTTCTTCTTTGCCAATTTGGATGTCTTTAATTTCCTTTTGTTGTCTGATTGCTGAGGCTAGGACTTCTAGTACTATGTTGAATAGCAGTGGTGATAATGGACATCCCTGCGGTGTTCCTGACCTTAGCGGAAAAGCTTTCAGTTTTTCTCCATTGAGAATGATATTTGCGGTGGGTTTTTCATAGATGGCTTTGATAATATTGAGGTATGTGCCCTCTATCCCTACACTTTGAAGAGTTTTGATCAGGAAGGGATGCTGTACTTTGTCAAATGCTTTTTCAGCATCTATTGAGAGTATCATATGGCTCTTGTTCTTTTTTTTATTAATATGTTGTATCACATTGATTGATTTGTGGATGTTGAACCAACCTTGCAGCCCTGGAATAAATCCCACTTGATCATGGTGAATAATCCTTTTAATGTACTGTTGGATCCTATTGGCTAGTATTTTGGTGAGAATTTTCGCATCTGTGTTCATCAAGGATATTGGTCTGTAGTTCTCTTTTTTGATGGGATCCTTGTTTGGTTTTGGGATCAAGGTGATGGTGGCCTCATAAAATGAGTTTGGAAGTTTTTCTTCCATTTCTATCTTTTGGAACAGTTTCAGGAGAATAGGAATTAGTTCTTCTTTAAATGTTTGGTAGAATTTTCCTGGGAAGCCGTCTGGCCCTGGACTTTTGTTCGTTTGGAGGTTTTTGATGACTGTTTCAATCTCCTTACTGGTTATGGGTCTGTTCAGGTTTTCTATTTCTTCCTGGTTCAGTTTTGGTAGTTTATATGTCTCTAGGAATGCATCCATTTCTTCGAGATTGTCAAATTTGTTTGCGTAGAGTCGCTCATAGTATGTTCTTATAATTGTTTGTATTTCTTTTGTATTAGTTGTGATCTCTCCTCTTTCCTTCATGATTTTATTTATTTGGGTCCTTTCTCTTTTTTTTTTGATAAGCCTCACGAGGGGTTTATCAATCTTATTAATTCTTTCAAAGAACCAGCTCCTAGTTTCATTGATTTGCTCTATTGTTTTTTTGGTTTCTATTTCATTGTTTTCTGCTCTGATCTTTATGGATTTTCTTCTCCTGCTGAGTTTAGTCTTTCTTTCTTATTCTTTCTCCAGTTCCTTTAAGGGTAGGGTTAGGTTGTGTATTTGAGATCTTTCTTGTTTCTTGAGAAAGGCCTGTACTGCTAAATATTTTCTTCCCAGGACTGCCTTTGCTGTGTCCCACAGATTTTGAACTGCTGTGTTTTCATTATCATTTGTTTCCATGAATTTTTTCAATTGTTCTTTAATTTCCTGGTTGACCCATTCATTTTTTAAAAGGATGCTGTTTAGTCTCCATGTATTTGGGTTCTTTCTAAATTTCCTCTTGTGATTGAGTTCTAGCTTCAGAGCATTGTGGTCTGAAAATATGCAGGGAATGATCCCAATCTTTTGATACTGGTTGAGACCTGATTTAGGACCCAGGATGTGATCTATTCTGGAGAATGTTCCATGTGCACTGGAGAAGAATGTGTATTCAGTTGCTTGCTTTGGGATAAAATGTTCTGAATATATCTGTGATGTCCATCTGGTCCAGTGTGTCATTTAAGGCTTTTATTTCCTTGTTGATCTTTTGCTTGGATGATCTGTCCAGTTCAGTGAGGGGAGTGTTAAAGTCTCCTACTATTATTGTATTATTGTCAATGTGTTTCTTTGATTTTGTTATTAATTGGTTTATATAGTTGGCTGCTCCCATGTTAGGGGCATAGATATTTAAAATTGTTAGATCTTCTTGTTGGACCAACCCTTTGAGTATGATATAGTGTCCTTCCTCATCTCTTATTATATAGTCTTTGGCTTAAAGTCTATTTGATCTGATATAAAGATTGCCACCCCTGCTTTATTCTGATGTCCATTAGCATGGTAAATTGTTTTCCACGCTCTCACTTTTTAAATCTGGAGGTGTCTTCGGGCCTAAAATGAGTTTCTTGTAGTCAACATATAGATGGTTTTTTGGTTTTTGTTTTCTTATACATTCTGATACCCTGTGTCTTTTGATTGGGGCATTTAGCCCATTAACATTCAGGGTAACTATTGAGAGATATGAATTTAGTGCCATTGTATTGCCTGTAAGGTGACTGTTACTGTATATTGTCT